>NW_027507785.1:283671616-284091616 GCF_037356315.1 Lithobates pipiens | reverse complement strand
CTTATTCCACCTAATAAAATGTATTGTATTTTCTGTAGGAAACAAAGTTGATGAATTTTACTTTCTTTCACATTTAGTTCCTTTCTGTTGGTTTAAAGTACACCTGTCACAACTCAACTTCCAAAACCAACAGAGGGCTGTTTCATGCAGGCTTTCTGATAAGGCCCATCTGTCAGTTTTGACAGGTGGACCTGATCGGAAGCTATCCTTTTCAGGACCTAAACATGACTGATCAGAGTTAGTCTGATGTAAACAGATACAAGTCCATTTACATTCGACTGTACATACAGCCATCATGGGTCTGCCCCTGTCTGCTGCCAAATGTGTACACAAACTGAACAGGCATGGATGTAAAGAAAAAACTGACATCAGTTCTGTTTGGTTCTGTTTGGTTTATCGGTTCTGTTCTCCAACTCAGCAGGGGGTCTGCTCATTGAACAGCTGCTGAACAAAGTGAAAGGATTCTTAATTCTGGGCACCCAGCTGATCAGTGGCTGTGACTTGTAAAGCCGCGTACACACGTAGCCGTCTGTCCGACGTACTTAGTCTGGCGGACTTCCCGCCAGACTGTCCGTCGGACTTTCCAAACGGGCTACTTGCCCACACACGGCACTTTTTCAGCGGACTAATACGGCGTACTAGGTCCGCCGTACTATCCGCCCTACTTTTGAAATGAACGGACTCGCCCACACACGCGGAGGAAAGTCCGCTCATTTCGAACGCGTCTCCAGGTAGGCGGGGCCCGCGAAGGAGACGTCGCTGGCCCCACCGCCTGGTATGGACTTAAAGGGGAACCCCAACGCCGAAAAAAATCGGTGTGGGGGTCCCCCCAAAGTCCACAACAGACCCTTGTCCGAGAACGCTACCCGGCCGGCCAGGAAAGGAGGGGCGAGCGAGCGCCCCCCCCTCCTGAGCCGTACCAGGCCGCGTGCCCTCAACATGGGGGGTGCCTTGGAGAAGGGGGGCCGTGTGGCCCCCCACCCCAAAGCACCTTGTCCCCATGTTGATGAGGACAATGGCCTCTTCCCGACAACCCTGGCCGTTGGTTGTCGGGGTCTGCGGGCGGGGGGCTTATCGGAATCCGGGAGCCCCCTTTAATAAGGGGGCCCCCGGATACCGGCCCCCCACCCTATGTGAATGAGTATGGGGTACAATGTACCCCTACCCATTCACCTGTAAAATAAAGTACAAAAAAAACACAACACACAAGATAAAATAATTTATTGCACAGCTCCGGGGGTCTTCCGTCTTCAGGGGTCTTCTCACCGGACTCCTCCGCTATCTTCTTGTAGCTCTTTTACTAGCGGAGGAGCCCGGCATTCTTCTTCGTCGCCGCGGCCTCTTCTTCCGACTTCGGGGATCTTGTCCCCTCTCTTCGGTTCTTCTGCCGGGCCACCGCGCCTTCTTATAGCTCTTTTACAGGCGGTGGCCCGGTCTTCTGTCGCCGCCGCCGCCGCCTTCCGTTCTTCTTCTTCTCCTGGAGATGTTGACTCGACATTCTCTCTGGCCGCAATGCCAGGGACGCGCTGCACTGCAACTTATATAGGGACAAGGGGCGGTGTCACATGGGTTGGTGTCACATGGTGACCCCGCCCCCTTACGATGTCACAGTCCCGGAGGATGCTGGGACTGTCACCATGTGACATCAACCCATGTGACCAACCCATGTGACCAACCCATGTGACATCAACCCATGTGACACCGCCCCTTGTCCCTATATAAGTCGCAGCGCAGCGCGTCCCTGGCATTGCGGCCGGAGAGAACATTGAGTCAACATCTCCAGGAGAAGAAGAAGAAGAAGAAGAAGAAGAACGGAAGGTGGCGGTGGCGACAGAAGATTGGGCCACCGCCTGTAAAAGAGCTATAAGAAGGCGTGGTGGCCCGGCAGAAGAACCGAAGAGGGGGACAAGACCCCCGAAGTCGGAAGAAGAGGCCGCGGCGACGAAGAAGAATGCCGGGCTCCTCCGCTAGTAAAAGAGCTACAAGAAGATAGCGGAGGAGTCCGGCGAGAAGACCCCCGAAGACGGAAGACCCCCGGAGCTGTGCAATAAA
This sequence comes from Lithobates pipiens, assembly GCF_037356315.1. NCBI lineage: Eukaryota > Metazoa > Chordata > Amphibia > Anura > Ranidae > Lithobates > Lithobates pipiens. The sequence continues at coordinate 284,089,564 of NW_027507785.1, read as the reverse complement.
TTATTTTATCTTGTGTGTTGTGTTTTTTTTTGTACTTTATTTTACAGGTGAATGGGTAGGGGTACATTGTACCCCATACACATTCACATAGGGTGGGGGGCCGGTATTCCGATAAGCCCCCCGCCCGCAGACCCCGACAATCAACGGCCAGGGTTGTCGGGAAGAGGCCCTTGTCCTCATCAACATGGGGACAAGGTGCTTTGGGGTGGGGGGGCCGCGCGGCCCCCCCTTCCCCAAGGCACCCCCCATGTTGAGGGCACGCGGCCTGGTACGGCTCAGGAGGGGGGGTGCTCACTCGCCCCTCCTTTTCTGGCCGGCCGGGTAGCGCGCTCGGACAAGGGTCTGTTGTGGACTTTGGGGGGACCCCCACGCCAATTTTTTTCGGCGTTGGGGTTCCCCTTTAAGTCCATACCAGGCGGCGGGCCAGCGACGTCTCCTTCGCGGGCCCCGCCTACCTGGAGACCCGCTCGAAATGAGCGGACTTTTCTCCGGGCGGGAAAAGTCCGTTCATTTCAAAAGTACGGCGGACTGGCATACACACGGCCGGATTGTCCGCCGAAATGCGATTCCGGCGGGAAGATTGGAGTGTAAAACTACATTCTAAGTCCGCCGTACTTTCGGGTCAAAAAAGTATGCCGGAGGCTACACACGGGGGGATTGTGTTATGTTAAGGCATCACATTCACTTTATTGGACTGCCTAATTCACCAAAAAAAGGTCATGTAGTGTTTTTTGTGATGCAGCACACCACAACACAGGGTAGTGCATCATTGTGTATTGTAGTGTTCTATAATATGGGTAAGATGGCAAGGTGTGTTGAGGAGCCATTAAGAATGAACAGCATTGGCTTTGTTGGGGGTTCACAAGGTGGCCCAGCGATTTCACCATTCTATGCTATTGATCTTCTATCTTCTTTTTTAAGCCAAAAATTATATTCTTATGAAACGGATCTCCCCACCTATATGAATAGAGGTTGTAAGTGGAAGTATGACAAAAAGTTGGCTCCTTGGACTTGGACCTCCACCTGAAACTACCAACTTACTATACATAATATCACAATGTATAAGGTTTGGAGTTCTGGGTTAGATGTTCTGGCCCCTTCGCCCCCCCCCCCCCCCCCCCGCATCCCACCCTTCTCCCGATGATATACTCCTATTACTATTTTATCTTTTTATGTTTTCCCCAGATTTGATTTACTGGTTCCACTGTATTCCATGCTTATTTCTTTGTCAATAACACCTTGTGTGCCATTACCAATCTTCCCTGTATGTGAGTGATTACCTGTTTGATCTCATGGTTGTCAGCTGTGTTATACATTGCCTTGTGTCAATTTTATAATGTGTATTACCCTGTGTGATACCAATAAAGCATATTTGTTTAAAAAAATGAATAGAAAAAAAGAAAAAAAGAATGAACAGCATTACAACACACCAATGCGTAAAACACGCGTTTTGCTATTTTGTTTTTATGTTGAGATTTAGGTTGTGGATATTTCTTGATTTTGTACCATGCAGAAAATGGAAAATAATAAAAAAATAATAATTTCAAAAATAGTGTTTTACTGCCATCTGGAACCCAGAGGGGAGGAGTCTCACACCATTACAGACATGGCCTTCAGAATTAGAATTTAAAACCAAGAAACTTTTAATCTTCCTCTGGAACAGTGGATTCTGCACACAAACATGTGGAAAAATCATAGGCCAGTGTCCCATACCGCTGCGAAGAGATTGTATGAGATCACACCCTGCTGCACTCCCACAACTGAGAATGATTTTTTGGCGGACTTCATTCAGTGTGCAAAAGCCAACCAGGGTCAACCAAGATGTCAACCAAGGGGCAATCATACTCGCATTTGTTTTGGCAAAAAAAGTTAAAAAATACTGACCTTGGATTGCACATCACCCCTGTATGTTTGATCATCTCCTAACAATTTAACTTTTAAGCCATTGAGATCCCCTGGGACCCCTTCTTTATTTTTCTTCCCCCTACTCTCCCACACTTTTCTAGTTTCCTTAAGCTTTCTCTTCTTCTATTTTCCTAGGGCCCTTATTCGTGCTCTTCATGACACCCCCCCCCCCCCACTAACCTAAACCCAGGCAGTTTTCAGATAGATTTGCTGAGCCCCCCCCATTCTAATTCTCATAACCTCCTGTTAAAGTGGCAGCATGATCAGTAGCATAGTGCTGTTGCAGTGTAATTTGTCCCTTTTTTTAATCTAAAATACCAGGTTGATCCGGCTTGTTCCTGTGTCCCCCTGTGTGTGCTGACCACGGTAATCATAGATGCTGATCCATGATTACTGTGGTCAGATTACGTGCCTCCGTCATCCCGCAGTGTTCTGAGTGTCTCTCCCTCTCCCCCTCCAGGGGAGGGCTGGGCCAGGAGGCAGGGATGCAATTGCCCCCTGGGCTGCTCTGATATGCGGTGGTAAAGGCTGCTGTGTCGTCAGCTCAAAACCGCAACATGCACAGTTCATGAGCTGGCCGAGTCCAGTACTGTGAGCCAGCGATGTCTTCATGTCAGGGCTGACAGTCTGTGTTACACAGCACAGCCCCGTCCAGCCCCTCCCTACTCCACACCATTGGCTGGCAGAGGCTGGACCTGCTCTCTGCTCAATCTGAGCAGTTGGCTGGAATCCAGTGAGGCTCCTGGGAGGCTGGGACCATCCAAGTAAGTGATCTCCTCCTCTCTCCTCCTCTCTGCAGCCAACGAGTTTTTTTCTAGCAGCCTGTGCCAGTACCTTGCCCTCCAAGGGCTAGGTGGTATGATGTGGGCTCTCACTGACATGCCGCAGTTTGGCTGCAGTGCTGGTGTACTGGCAGTCATCCTGCATGTTGCCCCTGGGACATAGAGGATGCGCATTTTTACTGCATGTTCTGAAAGTGCACAAAACTTCCTGCATGCTGCATGTTTGGTGCACTTTCAGAACATGCAGCAACATTGAGTAACCTAAAAGAAGTCTGAGGGGGTGTGACACCCGCCAGTACACCCGCACTGCAGCCAAACCGCAGCACACCAGTGTGAGCCTAAATGCTTGTATTCACTTGCAGCAGCCACTGCCACTCCTCTGAAAAGTGATCCATGCTCAGGTTACTTTTCAGAGGCATTTGACAGGCAGTGAATAGTTGATATCACATTTCATCCCTTCCTGCTTTAACCCCCCTAAATGCCAATCCCTGCAGGTAATGGCACAGTTCACTTTGAACTCCACCTTATTTCCATTACTCTCTGTAGGTATTAGATGTGGTCTCACCTTTTTGTTTGCACATCTAATACCAAGGGGTACTTTCACACTGGGACGATGTGGGCGGTAGTGGTACAGCGCTGCTCGTTTTAGTGGCGCTTTACCATTGTTTTAGTGGCGCTAGCGGGGCACTTTTAACCCCCACTAGTGGCCAAAGAAAGTGTTAAAAATGGCTGTGTTGCATTCATTTCAATGGGCTGGGCACCTCTCCCAAACTGCCCCCATTAATGCTGCTTGCTGGACTTTTCAGAATGTCCTTCAAGCGCACCGCCCCAGTGGGAAACCTGGGGTGGCATAAGAAGCGCTTTACAGGTGCCATTTTTTAGCACTAAAACGCCTGTACTGAGTTCTGGAAATAAGGTGGAGTTCAAAGTGAATTTCTACACCTAAGTGGAGCCCCCCTTTCAGAAGATTTGAGGATATTATTAAACCCAGAGACTGGTGGACTTAGTGCCTGCACATAAAGTGACTGCTCTCTCTGTGCAGGCAGTGTGAAGCGGGGTCTCTCTCTGTGGAGGCAGTGTGAAGTGGTCTCTCTCTGTGGAGGCAGTGTGAAGCGGGGTCTCTCTCTGTGCAGGCAGTGTGAAGCGGTCTCTCTCTGTGGATGTAGTGTGAAGCGGGGTCTCTCTCTGTGCAGGCAGTGTGAAGCGGTCTCTCTCTGTGGAGGCAGTGTGAAGCGGTCTCTCTCTGTGGAGGCAGTGTCAAGCAGTCTCTCTCTCTTTGGGGCAAAGTGGAGCAGTCTCCCTCTCTTTCTGTACGGGGAATGTGGTGTAGATGGGTGGTGAGCTGATTCAGTGGTTCAATGGGCCACTTTACAGGACTTGCCCCCCCAGGCCTAAGGCTGCCAGCCTTCCCCTGTCCCCCTCCCTCCTTGCCTGTCAGCTCCAGTCTGTGTCTGCAGAGCTGATCTCCTCTCCTCCCCTGCCCTATACAATATTTTTTACTTTCTGCTATAAAACATATCCAAATAAAAATGTTTTATACTAGTAATGGTGGTGATCACTGGCTTATAGCAGGACTGTGATAATGCAGTGCAAAGTTGGACACTAACTGACACTTGATACTTTGTGGGAACGAGTGACACTAATACAGTGATTTGTACTAACACTATCACTGTACTAATGATACTGGCTGGGAAGGGATTAAACATGTAGGGTGATCAAAGGGTTAAATGTGTGACTAACCAGTGTTTTTGTGTTCTTTGGGAGGTGCTTTTACTAAGGGATGTGATGGATTTTAAATTAATCACATCCCTGCTGTCAGGACGGAGCTCTGCATTGTTTATGAGGGAAGAGCTCTATCCAGCCTCTCTTCCCGTCGATCAGTGGGTTTCGGCAGACATCCATTGGCTGACATCCCCGCTAATCAGCTTCTGCTGTGACTAATCACAGCAAATGCAGCACGCCCCAAGATGGAACTGCAGAATCATGTATAGCGGCACGCCTCCTAGACGTAAGTGCAGAATCTTATATATATGTAATTCTTCACAGAACAGCTGCCCTATATCAGGCCAGGTGCCCCCGAAGATGTCATTCTGTGATAATACGTGTAGGGCAGAGTGATGTGCTAATGTCATCACGTTCTTCCATTCCTGGAGTGCAGGCTGTTTGCGTTATGCCAGCCAGCGAGATTGCTATTTAGCCATTTTTAGATTGGATTGAAGTGCAACCTTTAACAAAATACATCTTCAGATTGTACATTGGTAAAATTGGTCTTGGCTGGGTGTATAGCCACAAGCGTTGTTGAACTTCCGTCATAGAAAATCCCATAAAGCTGGTAAGCAGGCATTTTACTTAATTTTTAATTTTTCCTGATTTTTATTTTATTTATGATTAACTTTACACAATTTCTAAGTTGCATTTTTACTGGATTATTTTTTTCTCAATTTTTTATTGGACTGTATTTTTTATTGGACTTCAGTATAACTTTGACACCTATCGGTGCATGATATGTATATGTTGGGGTACATTTGGAAAGGAAATCTGTACCTGTAGGCAGCCAATGTTGACTTCTCCTTATGAAACTGATAGCTTTCTGGCTGTCATGTTACTTCAATGGCTTCAATAATTTCTAAGTCAATGACCTTGAACAAGTGTGATGATCAGGTGTCCTTCTAGCTAATCTGCATAATTTTTCCAGGTGAATGATTCAATTGATCAGCAATCACCGTTTTATTCATTTCAGTGGAGATTTCCTTGAAAGGGTTTTTTTTCTTAAATATCTTTAGTTCCAGAAATGAAAAAGCAGTAATTCCTTTCCACCATTAGATGCCCTCAGTTTATGGGAGTTGAATGACAGTCACAGTTATTCAGTTAACTTTCCATGAGCCCAATGTTCATGGACAGGTCTTAAAAAATATGTCTAAAGACCCTTCCAACCCAATTCCCCATCATCATCACCCATATCTTACTAGTGCTAGATCCGCTATTACCAGACACTGGAAAAAAAATGTGCTCCTAACCCCCCAGAAACCATTGAAATGATCAAAACCTGTTATATATATTTATGAAAAACTCTTATGCTGCATACACACAATCTGAATTTTGGTCGGAAAAAGCTCTGATGGTTTTCCCGATGGAATTCCCACAGGATTTCGCTCAAGCTGTCTTGCATACACACGGTCATACTAAATTCCGACCGTCAAGAACACGGTGACGTACAACACATACGATGGGACTAGAAAAAGGAAGGTCAATACCCAGTAGCCAATAGCTTCAATCTTGTAGTTGAATCTGAGCATGTGTGAGTTTTTGCGTGTCGGAATTGCATACACACAATCGGAATTTCCGCTAGAAAGTTTTTTCCGTCTGATAAATTGAGAACATACGCTCACATTTTTGCTGTTGGGAATTCGGCCAGCTAAATTGCGTTGGAGCATACACACGGTTGCATTTTCCGATGAAAAGCTGTCATCTGTCTTTTGCTGGCCGAAATTCCGATCGTGTGTACGCGGCATTAGACACTAAAGAAGATAAACTTCTCATCTTTCTCAAATTGTGGAAACTTTGGGCGCAATGGGCTAACCAGAGCTCATCTGTCTCCTAGAAGCTCTGCTATGCTCCACATGTGCACATCCCCTCTCTGACCAACGTGTTTCATACATTGTTCACTGTACTGACATTCCTTAAGACTGTGTTTATCTGTTTGAACTTATATTGTATTGTTTGTACCTTTCTTTTTTTTTAATCAATAAAATGTAATGCTAAAAAAAAATGGCTAGGAAGTGGACATCTATTTCTGGAGACATGTTTATAAATGTGCACCATTACCAGGTTCCAGGTTTTAACCATACCAGGACATTTAGTCATTTACAAAAAATTGTGGCCTTGGGGTGTCTACTTCCAAAAAGGGGGTAATTTTGGGGTTGCTTGTACTCTGCTAGCATTTTTAATTTAATGGAAAGTAAAGGGAAACAGTTTTTTTTTTTTTATATAGTAACAATTAAAATAAACCCAGTGTTTATTACATGCGACCAAAAGAAAGTTCTATCTGTCGCCAAAAATATATAATGTATAAGAAATATTTGGGTACTGAAGATGTAAGTCTTTGTGGTTGGCAAGGTCATTGCTGGATTTGTTTGGTTCTTGACTTGTAATAACAGTAAAGGATGCATGGAAGCTATTTAACATACAGCTGTCAAGTTGTAAAGATCTGAATATATATAATTCAGGGTTGAGAACTAGAAAAACGCCATTTAATTGAATCATTCAAGTTCCCGAGTGGGACTAAATTAGTGTCTATAAGGAAATGAGTTTTAGTAATTGAGACTAGTAGCATATGGAGTAAAACAAGAAATAGATTCTTTTTTGACCATCACTTTATATTGACCCAGTCTAAACCATTAGGCCATTTGCACGCGGTAATCATTTACTGATGTTTATACTCAGGATCCTGTTGACAGAAATATCCTAAGTTAAACGTTTCACAAGGAACTTGCATAAACACTGATTGTAAAGGTGAGTAAGCATATAGATGAGTAGAATTCTTTTTTCATTGCCAGCGTTGTAATATAAATAACAATCAAAACTCTGCAGTCTTCAAAATGAGTCTGATTCCACATTCGCAAACCCAGCCCGTGCCGCTGAAAATCATGAATCAAGATTACTAAACACGAGTTTACCACATGTAAAGTGCAAAAAAATTATAAATTAACAATACCAGAAAATACAACTGCTATAGCTGATTGCCTGTTTTGACCCAGACCGTCCCTGACTACATTGCTCTTCTCCTCGATTCGACGCTTGGCTTGCTTTAACAGACCTCTCCTGATCTGCCTTTACGGATTTGACCCTGTGCCTGCCTTACGGACCCTCTTGCTTGATTACACGGATTTGACCCTTGGCCTGCCTTACGGACATTCTTGCTTGATACACGGATCTGACCCCTGGCCTGCTTCACGAACTTGCTACCCATCTTGTGCCTGATCTCTTGCTACTTCCCGAATTGTTTACTACTTTGCATGGGACCCACTGCCAATTCCTGAACTTCAGTAACCCTCTGCTCAGCTCCTCAACCCTCTTCAGGAACTTACACCTGCTGGTGGTCAGCTTTTGTGTGCCACCCGCTCCCTGTACCACCTCTGGGGAACGGGGTGCGCGTAGTTGCAAGGGTTAACCGCTCTCGGCATCTCGGCCTCAGGAAGTACTTGTTGTGACACTGACTTAGAATTTGATCAGGATGTGGAATGTTGGCATAGTAGCTTTTACCGGTCCTATAAAGACATAATGAATGTAACAGTGACTGAAGGTAATATTAACCACCTCAATACAGTGCACTTATACCCCTTTCCTGACCAGACCAATTTTCAGCTTTCAGCGCTCTCACAGTTTGAATACCAATTATTCAGCCATGCAACACTTTACCCATATGAAACGTGTGTCCTTTTTTCCCACACAAATAGAGCTTTCTTTTAGTGGTATTTAATCACTAGTGGGTTTTTTATTTTTTGTGCTATACATTTAAAAAAACGTAAATTTTGTGAAAAATGCCCTTTTCTTTGTTGCTGTCATACAATTTTGCTAATTAGTAATTTTTCTTCATAAATTTTGGGCAAAATGTTTACTGCTATATATCTTTGGTAAAAATAACCCAAATTAGTGTATATTATTTGGTATTTGTGAAAGTTATAGAGTCTACAAACTATGGTGCCAATCACTGAAAATTGATCACATCTGATCAGGCCTTCAGTACATCAGGTGTATCTCATTTCTTGAGACGCTCAGGGGTAGGGATGAGCCGAACACCCCCCGGTTCGGTTCGCACCAGAACTTTCGAACGGACCCCACGTTCGTTACAAACGTTAGAACCCCATTGAAGTCTATGGGACTCGAACGTTCGAAATGGAAAGTGCTAATTTTAACGGCTAATATGCAAGATACTGTCCTAAAAAGGGTTTGGGGACCTGGCTCCGGCCCCAGGGGACATGGGTCAATGCCTAAAATGTTTTTAAAAATGGCCGTTTTGGCGGGAGCACTGATTTTACTGACGATTAAAGTGAAAAAAAAAAGTGAAATATTCCTTTAAATATGGTGCTTGGGGGGTGTCTGTAGTATGCCTGTTTAGTGCCACGTGTTTCTCGTGTTTAGAACAGTCCCTGCACAAAATGACATTAAACGGAAATAACACCATTTAAAACTGCTTGCGGTTTTAATGTTATATCTGGTTCCTGCAATATGGTTGAAAATCATTCAGAAAAATGGCATGGGTAGCCCTCCCTGCCCATTACCAGCCTATTTGGGTCTTGTACGCATATTAAGGGGAACCCTGTACCCATATTAAAAAAAGGAAATGCGTGTGGCCCCCAGGCCCTATATACTCAGAACAGCAGTATACAGGCGGTGCAAACAAGACAGGGACTGTGTAGGTTTGTTGTGTTAAGTTGAATCTGTTTGTAATTTTCAACTGGTACATTTTTAAAGTGTAGCTCCAGTCAAAAAAACTATTTTTAAGCTTTTTGGAAAACATAGGGAAGGGTTATCACCCCTGTATAATTTGTTTTGTCGTCCATCTTTTTTCATCTCACTTGCTGCTGTCTCCTTGCGTTTGCAAGTAGGAGATGTTTGTAAGTTGGATGTTTGAAAGTAGGGGCCTGCCCTATATGCTCTGCAGAAATGGCGGAACAAGGTGTTGGTTTTGCCACAACATTGTAAGCCCTCAAAGTGACTCTTGGTGGGCGCTGGAGCGCCCTGCTGTGAACGATTATATCAAGAATTGTAATTACATGCCATTGTTGAACAGTGGTAGAAAATTGACCTTTGGTGGTTGTGGTGCTGGTGCCACAACACTATAAGTCCTCACCGTTACTCTGGATGGGCACAGGAAGGGGCCCTCCTGTGAAATATTATATCAAGAATTGTAATTACATGTCCCTGTTAAACAGGGGCAGAAAAATGTGGCCTTAGGCACTGCTGCTGGTGCCACCACACTGCAACCTCTGCCATATACTCTAGTTTTATTGCAGGAATTAGCCCTGCTGCAAAGCATTGCATCAAAAATTGTACTTAAACGCCCCTGTTAAACAGGGGCAGAAAAATAGGGCTGCTGGCATCACCCAGAACCAAAAATGTTCTTCCAACATATCAGCGGAGGAGGAAGAGGATAGATAATCAACATAACAGGACAGTCACTCAGCATCAGCATAGGCAGTCTTGAAGGGATGTGGTATTTCAAAAAAAATTATTCGGTTACATCAGCTTCAGGTGCTTGGTAGCTGTGGGTGATCCAAGACTGATTCATCTTGATGAAGGTCAGTCGATCAACTGATTCGGTGGACAGGCGCACCCTGTGATCGGTAACAAAGCCACCAGCAGCACTGAAGGTGCGTTCCGAAAGAACGTTGGATGCAGGACAGGCCAGTAGCTCAATTGCATACTGTGCAAGCTCTGGCCAGTGATCCATCCTCAAGACCCAGTAAGCCAGAGGATTTTCGGTGGGAAAGGTGTCCAAGTCTGACCTTGCCCCTAGGTATTCCTGCACCATGTAAATCAGACGCTGGCGATGGGTGCTGGAACCAATCATACCTTGGGGCTGCGGACTAAAAAATTGTCTGAAAGCATCAGTCAGACGGCCACCTTCTCCACCGCTCCTTCTGACCGATGCCTCAGCAACACGTTGTCCAGGACCAGGAGTTTGTAACCTCCCAGTCTCTGGGAACGCGTTGCACAGACCTTTCTGCAAGGCCTCCCGGAGATGTCTCATCCTCTGCTCCCTCTGCGATGGCAAGATAAGGTCGGCAACCTTACCCTTGTACCGTGGATCAAGGAGAGTGGCCAGCCAGTAATGGTCCCTCTCCTTGATCCGAAGAATACGAGGATCCTTCCGCAGGCTTTGCAGGATCAGGGAGGCCATGCAGCGTAGGTTAGCTGAGGCATTCGGTCCGGAGTCCTCTGGGTCACTAAGGACAACATGATCCGCAGCTACCTCCTCCCAGCCACGTACAAGTCCACGTGTTTCTTGGGACTGTAAATCATCCCTATAAGACTGCTGCTGCTGCTGCTGATGCTGAGTGCCAGCCTCCACCTCCATGCTGACACAATCATCCTCCTCCTCCTCTTCCTCCTCCTCATCCTCTTCCTGTGTGATGGGTGGCACAGCAGGAACACTGTCTGGATAAAGGGGGCCTTGAGAGGCAAGGAAGTCCTCCTCTTCCTGCCTCTGTTCTGCCTCAAGTGCCCTGTCCATTATTCCACGCAGCGTATGCTCCAAGAGGTGGACAAGAGGTACAGTGTCACTGATGCATGCACTGTCACTGCTCACCATCCTTGTGGCCTCCTCAAACGGTGACAGGACAGTGCATGCATCCCTGATCATGCCCCACTGGCGTGGTGAGAAAAAACCAAGCTCCCCTGACCCTGTCCTGGTGCCGTAGTCGCACAGGTACTCATTGATGGCCCTCTGCTGCGTGTGCAGCCGCTGCAGCATAGCCAATGTTGAGTTCCATCTGGTGGGCATGTCACATATAAGGCGGTTCTTGGGCAGGTTCAACTCCTTTTGGAGCTCAGCCAGCCGAGCACAGGCATTAAATGATCGGCGGAAATGCACACAGACTTTCCTGGCCTGCTTCAGGACATCCTGTAAGCCGGGGTACCTGCCCAAGAACCGCTGCACAACCAGGTTAAGGACGTGAGCTACACAGGGCACATGGGTCAGTTGTCCCTGTCGGAGGGCGGAGAGGAGGTTGGTGCCATTGTCGCAAACCACCATTCCTGGCTTAAGCTGGCGTGGCGTCAACCACCTCTCGGCCTGCCCCTGCAGAGCTGACAAAACATCCGCCCCAGTGTGGCTCCTGTCCCCCAAACAAACCAGCGCAAGCACGGCATGGCATCGTTTTGCCTGCGTACCTGCGTAGCCCCTGGAACGCCTACGGAGCACCGCTGGTTCTGAGGAAAGAGCACTGGAAGAGGCCATGGAGGAAGAAGAAGAGGAGGGGGTGGAGGAGAGAGGTGTGTCACAACCAATAGTAGCATTTTGGAGGCGTGGTGGCGGAACAACCTCCAACACTACTGCACCTTGTCCTGCATCCTTCCCAGCAGCCAGAAGAGTGACCCAATGGGCCGTGAAAGACAGGTAACGTCCCTGTCCATGCCTGCTGGACCATGAGTCAGCGGTAATATGCACCTTACCGCTGACTGCCCTGTCCAGCGAGGCAAGGACATTGCCTTCCACATGCCGGTAGAGAGCCGGAATCGCCTTCCGTGAGAAAAAGTGGCGTTTGGGGACCTGCCACTGAGGAACCGCACATTGTACAAACTCACGGAAGGGGGCCAAGTCTACCAACTGAAAAGGCAGCAGTTGAAGTGCTAGCAATTTAGCCAAGCTAGCATTCAACCGCTGGGCATGTGGATGGCTGGGAGTAAACTTCTTCCGCCGGTCCAGCAGCTGGGGCAAGGACATTTGCCTGCTATAATCGGACGTGGGTGTACCACTAGCAGAGTTCCCGGAAGCACTTGGCTGTGACACACCTAATTCTACACCTTCATTCCTCTCAGAGCAGGTTTCAGAGAGGACTGAAGGTCTAGTGGGGTTGGAGATGCCAGCTGATGAGGAGCAAGGAGAGGTCCGCTTTGTTCTTTGGTGTGGGTCTTTGAGGTACGCTTGCCAACGAGCTGCATGGCAGGTCAACATATGTCTGGTCAAGCATGTGGTGCCCAAGCGGCTGATGTTTTGGCCACGTGAGATACGCTTGAGACATATGTTGCAAATAGCAGCGGTGCGATCTGATGCACTCGTCTCAAAAAAGGCCCACACCAAAGAACTTTTAGAATAACGCGCAGAGGCAGCGCCCTGCACAGGCGGAGCTCTGCGGTGTGATTCAGTCGGTGTTCTGCCCCTGAGCTGGCCCCCGGAGGGCATCCTGCCTCGTTGGACATGTGCCTCCTCCTCCTCCTCCTCCTCCCTCCTTCCAGGCACCCACGTGGAGTCAGTGCCCTCATCATCCCCTCCCTCTTCATCGCTGTAGCAAACCTGGCAGTATGCTGCAGCTTGTGGAACATGACTGCCAGATTGCTGTCCTTCTTGAGCATCCCCTCTCTCTGCGCTCACGCTACTGCCTTCCTCTAGCTGAGTGTCATCATCAGAGCCCACCAAACACTGGGCATCCTCCTGGAGCATGTACCCAACACTGTGCTCAAAGAGTTCAGGAGACTCCTCAGGAGGACGTGGTGGGTCTAGGGAAGGAGTCACTGATGATGACATTGAGAGGAGGGAAGACGATGCGTTGGCAGCTGCTTTGCTACTACCCTGAGACTGGGTGAGAGAGGATGAGGAGGATGAAGAGGGCTTGGTCATCCACTCTACCAAGTCGTTGGCATGTTGCGGTTCAACATGTCCAGCTGCCGAAAAGAAGGACAAGCATGTCCCATGGCCACGTGCTGATGACAATGCACCGCGTCCACGACCAGCACTGTTGTCTCTAGACACAGAGCCTGCTTGCCCTCTTTTATCGGCTCGCGCCTGTCTGCCTCTCCTTGCTGGCCTTCCAGACATGGTAATGGCCTGAAGGGAGTTGGGTAAAACAGCAGTTGGGTAGTTTATATTGTGCTGGAGGCACACAACACCCACTAACTCCTGCAGATGCCTTTTTTATAGAACACCAGAGATAAAGGGGTATATACAGATGTATACTGTGCTGTGCTGGAGGCACACACAACTTCCAATAACTCCTGCAGATGGCAATTGGGCTCAAATAGAGAACAGCTATGTAGGTGGATTATAGCGGTATGTACACGCACTATCTCCTAACACTACTGACTGCAAGCTCTATTATTAAAGATAGATCACTAGCTATATAGGTGAGGTGAATATAGTGGTGTATACTGCGGTCAGGGCACAGACAATAACCACTACACAACAGCAAGATAGGAAATCAGCCAAAAACGATCGGTGTGTACTGTGTTGAAGGTACACAGAACACCCACTGCTTCAGATGCCAACATACTACACGAGGCCGCCTCAATGGCGGCCTTATATAGTGTGGGGCGTGCACTACACAGCCTGAGCTATGATTGGCCACAGGCATCCTGCCTGTGGCCAATCATGGCTCTCCTCGCTGCTGGCACTGCGATTGGCCAAGCATGCGGGGTCACAGTGCATGCTTGGCCAATCATGAGCCAGCAATGCACTGCGCCATCGCAGTGCATTGTGGGCCGTGAGCGCCGCACGAATTTTGACGCGAACGGGCCAAGTGTTCGGATTTCGCCGAACGGACGAACAGCCAATGTTCGAGTCGAACGTACGTTCGACTCGAACACGAAGCTCAACCCTACTCAGGGGAATACAAATACCCCCATATGACCCCTTTTTAGAAATTAGACATTCCAAGGTATTAAGTAAGTAGCATGGTGAATTCTTTTAAGTTTTTTCCACAATTCTTTGCAAAATGAAGATTTTTTTTTTTTTTTTTACACAATTGTCATATTATCAGGTTATTTCTCACACACAGCATATGCATGCAACAAATTACACCCCAAAATACATTCTGCTACTCTTCCCGAGTATGGCGATACCACATGTGTGAGACTTTTACACAGTCTGGCCACATACAGTGCACCAACATTGAAGTGGCACCTTCAGACGTTCTACGAGCAAAAATTACACTTCTCATTTCACAACCACCTATTACACTTTTGAAGGACCTGGAGTACCAGTACAATGAAATTGCCCACAAAATGACCCCATTTTGGAAAGCAAACACCCCAATGTATAATCTATAAGGCATAATGAGTCTTCCAGAAGTTTTTGGAAAATGTGGAAAAAAATGAAAACGCATTTTTTTTTACACAAAGTTGTCAATATATAAGATATTTCTAACACATAGCATGTATAAAGCAAAAATGACCCCCTCAAAACACATTCTGCTACTCCTCCCGGGTATGGCAATACCACATGTGTAGGACTTTTACACAGCCTGGTCACATAGAGAGGCCGAACATTAAAGTAGTATCTTCAGGCGTTCTAGGAGCATAAATGACACATCTCATTTCATTCCTACCCATCACACTTTTGAAGGTCCAGGAGGACATGGAGAATGGAATTACCCACAAAATGACCCCATTTTGGAAAGCAAACTCCCCAACTTATATTCTATGAGGCATGGGCTACTCTAATGGGCTGCAGATAGGTACTTGGGTACTCTGATGGCCTGGTGACAGGTACTCGGGTACTCTGATGGCCTGGTGACAGGTTCTCTGATGGCCTGGTGACTGGTATTCGGGTACTCTGAAGGACGGTTATAGGTACTCAGGTACTCATATGGACTGTGACAGGTACTCGGATACTCAGATGAACTCTGACAGGTACTCAGGTACTCATATGGATTGTGACAGGTACTCAGGTACTCATATGGATTGTGACAGGTACTCAGGTACTCATAAGGATTGTGACAGGTACTCAGGTACTCAGATGGACTGACAGGTACTCAGATACTCCGATGAACTGTGACAGGTACTCGGGTACTCTGATGGGCTGTGACAGGTACTCTGATGGACTGTGAGTGACAGGTACTATGATAGGTGGTGACAAGTCCTCTTTATTGGGGGGGCAATCAGTGCGATTGGTGTGTACACTGTAAGCGGTAACGAGATGTTACCGCAATCTCCTCCTCACACACGATCGGTGTGTAAGGAGGAGAGCCCGGTAAAATCTCGTTACCGTGGTTTGTTTACATTTAGTGTTCGTCTGTGAATCGATCACAGCCGATCACGTGGGTAAACAGCCGGCCAATGCCTGTTTATCAGCGTCAGTGACGAGCAGTGTTCCCGGGAACACGCCGCCACCGACGTGCGCACGCGCCGTGCACAGTGGAGGTGTAACCATCTGTGAACGCCCGTAATGAAGTCATGGGCAATCACGTGGTAAACAGCCATACCCAATGGCTGTTCATCCCCCTCGGTGATGAGCGGTGTCTCCGTGACATGCCGCCACCAAAGCAACAGGGATGTGCGTGCACGATCACGCATATTCACTGTTTAAATGGGAGGCCGTCATATGACAGCCTCCCGCCATGCCGCGAGCTGCGCCGCCTGCCCGTCATTTGACAGCCGGCGGTCGGCAAGCAGTTAAGGTGATGTCTAGATATATGGATATTTGGTTCCTGTCCGCCTGTCAAAACTTTATCCTGGTGTTTCGCCTAGACATGTGCACACTGAAATATTTTGTTTTCGGAATTTCGTTTTCGTTCGAAAATAAATGTATTTAGTTACTCCCGAAATTCATTTTTATTTATTTAGTTTTTGTTAAAAAAATGCATTTGTCCAAAAATCCGAAATAATTAAGGTCAAATCTGTCATTGAAGGCTTATGGTGTCTGTCGAATGTTCTAAGAAGATTCGATGGAGCAGCTAAACTGTACGACGCCCCAATTGTACATTTCCAGTCGAATTTCCGCCTACAAGCTATAGTAGAATTCTAATGTTGTATGACACTAGTAATAATTATATGTATTAATTATTATTACTAGTCAACCAAAATTAGAATTCTTCTATAGCCTATGGGCAGAGCATTTGACCATAAATGTCCACTCGCTTTGTCAAATCTTCATGTTGAATCTTTTCTCTCTATGTCGAATAATCTTGGGCTAATAGAGTTAGGTTAAGCACATTCAACCTTTTTTGCTATTGTCTCTATAATGTCGAATCTTTTCTCTCTATGACAAATCTTTTCACTCTATATAGAATAATCTTGGACTAATAGAGCTAAGGTTAGGCACATTCGACCACAGGTTCTATGGACACAGATCGCTATTGTCAGTATCATGTCGAATCTCCTATCTATATCAAACTGTTGTCACAACAAAAACAAAAATAAAGCATTTGTTTATGTTGGATCTTTTGGTTTTCAGATTCTGAACGTTCGGTAAAGTTTCTTAAAACAATAACAAAAATACCCAAAATTCAGATGAAAATGCATTCGGACGAAAACGAATGCACATGTCTAGTTTCGCCCTTTTGCTTCTAAGGATGTCATATGCCAGGGACAATGCTTCACATTTGGTGGGGATGCCCTAGACTTTAGGGCTTTTGGAACAGAGTTTTTGCCCTTGTGCATCAGGTAACTTGGGTCAACATTTCGCAATCTCCAGGAATGGCTCTTTTCAATGATCTATTGGAGAAGGTGTCTTGATACACCTTACGATTGGCCTTCTTTATTTTCTTAGCAGCTAAATGAACCATTGCTAGATTTTGGAAGAAAACTGCAGTTCCTGTCTCTAGTCTGGCAAAAAATGTAATGGATTATACCCCATGAGTGAATTATGAGTATTATTTGTGACACGAATAGCCACTTTGAAAAAGTTTGGGGCCCATGTGCACATTATATGTGTAACTATTTACCTGTGAATTTATACTCTTTGGGCTATATGATATAGTAAATTTGCTATACAGTCCTTGGGATGCTCCCTTGTTTCTCTTCCCCCTTTCTTTCCTTGCCTTTCTCTCCTTCTTCTTGTAATGGTGCTGCGGATAATGGTACAAGTAGGCACTGTTGATGAAGTCTCCTGGTTCGGCTGAGGACCTTATTTCCATTTTTACCCATTTTGGTAACATAGGTATTTTTATTACCTACTCAGTTTGTTTTCTTGTTGAGTCTTTTGGAGTAATGTTATACTGTTTTGCTGGGTCAGTGTTGAGTTACCACTTGTGTACTTGTGTACTGTATAATGTTTTTCTTAAACCTTTCCAATAAAAACTTTGAAAGAAAATGCCTATCATTCTGGACCCGTGTAGTTCCTAAAACAGAAATGGCCCTTAAAGCAGTGTTCCAGCCAAAATTATACTTTTTAGATAAAAATACCGTTATAACACACAAGCGTAATTTTCTCTAGTAAAGTTATGCTGTAAACTAAGGTCTGTTTTGTATTTTTGCAGCATCGTTTTCTTACTTTATAAACTTGCAGCAGACCACGGCCATCTCCTGTGTGGGCATCTGAAGCCAAACTGTAACTATTCCTATCTCTTCCTGTATTCTGTTGCATGCTGGTTACACAGCATGCCCCTGGAGATCTTGCACATGCTCAGTACAGCACAAGCAGTGTAATAATTTGCAGGTAGGGTTTCCATAGCAACGACAGTTTCAGAGGAAGTTGCTGCCCCTTAGCTATGGAAACCTCTCCTCCCCCTCCAGGAACCAGGAAGTTTTACTTGTAGAAGGATTACAAGAAATACAGAAAGCTGCTGCAATAGCTAATACCTCTAAAAAGATACTAGTTGTAAATGATATCAGCCTCCATCACACTGCCCCCATCACAATGCCCCACCAAACTGCCCCCATCACAATGCCCCACCAAACTGCCCCCATCACACTGCCCCCATCACACTGCCCCCACCACACTGTCCCCACCACACTGTCCCCACCACACTACCCTATCACAATGCCCCCACCACACTGCCCCATCACAATGCTCCCATCACACTGTTCTTTTAAAAATCGTTTGTACAGGCCGTGGCCGAGAAGGAGGAAGTGAAATTACAATAAAAGAATAACAAAGTAAGTGAAACTGAAAAAAAATAACTTCCTATTCCTTATAAGTGCACAAATTAGATTGGGATGCAGAGGAGTTCAGAATGTGGGCGGAACTCCGCTTTAAGCTCTAAGGTAGGGAATGATGCTAAATGCAGATGTTAAGAGTGTTTGCTAAAGTAGGCTTTTATTAATACGAGATTATGCTATCTCCATGCGGTTATCTCTACCTAGCATCAGTCTGAGGCCATGCATGCTATAATTCTGGATGAATAGTAGGACTACATTCAGGTGTTAGTGTTCAGCATGTAATTCAGGCAGATGTTACCGGTGCATTCTGGGCTGCCGACGTCACAGGGGGCGATGCCCCCCCTGCGACGTCGCCATTGTGATTGACGATGGATCTAAATTGGGGGGCTTTTTTTTATTTTAAATAAAGGACTTGTCAAAAACTCTTAGCCCTTGTACACATGGTCAAACATTTCGACAACAAAATTCGTCAGATTTTGGCCGACGGATTTTGTCCGAAACTTGTGTTGCATACACACGGTCGGACAAAGTTGTCGGAAAATCCGATTGTACGTAACGTGATGATGTTATTTCGTTACGACGGGACTACGTTCAGGCTAGTAGCCAATAGCTTTGGTCTAGGAATTTGATCTGAGCATGCGTGGCACTTTGTCTGATCGGAATTCTCTACACACAATCGGACAAAGTACAATCGGATCATGTTGTCAGAAAGTTTTATAGCCCAGCTCTAAAACTTTGTCCGTCGGATATTCCGGTGGAAAAAGTCAGATGGAACCCACACACATTTGGATTATCTGACAACACGGTCCGATCGGACATTTTCCGTCAGAATGTCCGACCGTGTGTGCAAGGGCTTATAGTGTCTTTATTTAATTTTTACACTTCTATGGTGAATGGGTATGGATATTGTGTACCCCATACTCATTCACATGGGGGTGGGGCTGGGATCTGGGGCCCCCATTGTTAAAGGGGGCTTCTGAATTCCGATAAGCCCCCTGCCCACAGGCCCCCATGACCACCGGCCAGGGTTGTGGGGAAGAGGCCCTTGTCCCCATCAACATGGGGACAAGGTGTACCAAAGCACCCTCCCATGTTGAGGGGATGTGGCCTGTTATGGTTCAGGGGGGGCACTCACTTGTCCCCTCTTTTTCCTGACCTGCAAGGCTGCATGTTACGATAATGGACTGGGGGGGGACCCCACGCTATTTTTTTCATTATTTTTCTTTTGCTGGCAATTCTTTTTTTTTACATTCAGCTGTCAGTGGGAAACCAATGACTCATCCGTAGTTAAGGACGCAGTGGCCGGCTTCCTTGCCTGCTCCTTAACAACCAGCTATTTACAGAGAAAAAAAATACAATACTCAAAATGCATGAAAACTGCATGCAAAAATACATCAAAATGTGGCGCACCACAAAACGTGCTTGAAAACCGCATCAACTGCAACCGTATAGATTTGAACTCAGGATAATCACTGGCTATCATCAGTGAGTCAAACATAAGGACTATAACCCTTGTTGTCATGTTGTCAAATCTAACCCTTCCTATGGGAGAGAGTCCATGACTACCAATAAAAAGGTGGTGGTTTCAACCATATCTGAGACATTCTAGCCAGGGATGGCTTAGAATTAATTGCATCACTGCCAGCAGCAAACTATGTCTACTGACTGAATGGTGTGCTGTACTATGAAAACAATAGAATGATGAACTCCAAAAGGTAAAACATTTAATTCTAGTGATATTGTTCATTTTCTTCCTAGCAAACCACTAAAGGAGCTATCTTTTTGACTGCACAGTCCCCTGGATAAGCACAGTTTAATTGTGCTTGATAACCTACTTTTCAGCTAGGAACATTATCCGATGCTGTATAGTAAAAAAAGGTTAAAATATACAAGCAAGGGACCATTCTTGCTCTAAGGATTTTTTCTTGTAAAAAAGAAAATGATACAATGTATATGACAATACAAATGACTTATTTAAACTCAGGGGGAGGCTTTTTAATTCTTTCAGCTTCCAGGATGAGAAGATTTAAAACCATGCACGGTTCTGCCTGGAATTCAGATTTATGAAGCTCATCTTCCAGAATGTTCTGCTTATGCATTTCATTGTCAGAACATTAGGGGCCCTGAGCCACTAATGCTCAAAAATGTGCAGTCCAACACTATAACATGCCTCTTTGTTATGATAATTGTCTCTTCTTCACTGCTGCAAGAACATCTGTTGTTCCATACTAAATACAGAAAATTGCCACTTTGTATCCACTGCCTCTACCTGAAGCTTAATGCCTTTCCACGTCACCTTAAGGAACAACGTTGGATTTCCCCAGAATTAATCACCTCCACAAATACCAATAAAGGCTATAGGCCGTTTACAAGACGGATGCCGAGTCACCTTTGTGGCCTGCATGGTAATGCGACTACATCAAACGGGCCACTTTACAAAAGCCAAAATGGATGACTTTGATTTCGGAAGCCAGCAAGGCTGTGCCGGCTCTGTGGAATGCCAAAATATCGTTAGGAAAATATATGCATGTAAATTTATTCTATGTGAAAGAATCAGGAAGTTTTATTACAAATGCAATTTTGGTGTAGTGCAATTAGATGTGCACTGCAGATTCTAAATACTTTCCAGTAGATGTAGTTTTAAAGGGAACGTATAAGCTTAGCAATTATTTTTAGAATAAAGACTTAGTGCAAATAATGTTATCAGTTTATGTACTTTAAAGCTGAACTCCAGGCACAAAAAAGTTTAAATGCATTCCTTTGTAAACCCAGTCATTACATTGCAAAATTAGTAGTGACATCATCACTGGGCCTGTGCAGGGAGCAGGGCTTTGGGAGGGAATTAGTAGGCTCCACCCACTACAGGCTGCCTTCATGAAGCAACAGAAGAGAACGTATACAAACCAAGACAGGAAGCTCTTTCACAGAGGTAAAGTTTATTTTTGAATTACTGCACAGACCTGCAAAAAAAGAAAAACGGAGCATACCAAGAAGGTCAGAATATGTATGACTCTTGTATGTTAACAATATTTGCTTAGCCTGGAGTTCAAAGCAGAGCTCCGTCCAAAAGGGGAAGTTCCACTTTAAGGACTCATCCCCATTCCTCTTGAAGAATTGGCACTTTTGAGGAGTGGGGGAGCGAGTACTCAATTTTGACAGATACCCACTCCAACTTCCATTCCAACCACCTAGGTCACAGACAGGTCCCAGAAGACTGCATTCACTATTCTTGATGTGTAGCGCTACTCATGCATGCACAGTGGGCACATGGCTCTGAAGCCACAAGGTGCCCATAGTGAAGATGGCTGTACCAAGAAAAGAAGACAGTGGGTGAAACCAACTGGGGTGAGCACACTGCTGGATTGTGGGACAGGTGAGTGGCGTTTTTTTTAAAAGTCAGCAGCTACAGTTTTTGTAGCTGTTGACATTTATTTTTTTCACAGAGACTGGAACTTGCTTATAATTGGCACATAATTATCGCATTGCATTGCATTAAACATGCAGTTTCTGCTTCCTGCTTTTACATGCGCCTGCTCTTTTTTTTTTTTAACCACTTATACCGTATATGTGCATTGGCCGGGTGGGAGCCGTCTACTTCTGATAGGACGTTCAGGAACATCCTTCAGAAGGAGCGGGATCGCGCGTGCGCGTGCCCGCGCAGCGGCGCGATCCCGATGTGCTCGTGTCACCCGGACACGGCGTATCTCAAATCGGCAGGAGGGCTCTGTGATTGGCCCTCTGGATTACATGATGACCGTGTCCAATCACGGCCGTCATGTGATGTAAACAAACAGCCGGTTGCTAGGCAATCGGCTCCTCCTCTCCTCACACAGAAGTCATCGCTGAGGAGAGGAGAGCAGATCGCTGCAGCCGGCTGGTGATCAGTGAGTATGAGCTGTTTTTTATAGCTTTTTACTCACTGATCACCAGCCTAGTGTCACCACACATCACACCACACAGTATAAACACAGTCCCCACACATGTCCCCAAAACACACGTCCCCAAAACATACATGTCCCCAAAAAATAAAAACACATGTCCCTAATAATAAAAACATGTCCCCCACATATGTCCCACTAAAATCACATGTCTCAATGATTATCTGCACACATATTTACATGATCATTTGCGTACATATGTCCGTGATCACACAAACCAATTATTATACACTTAACGGAATTTTTTTTACCAAAAACATGTAGCAGAATACATTTTGGCTTAAATTTATGACAAAATTAGATTTTATTGGATTTCTTTTAAAATAGAAAAAAGAAAATATTGTTTTTTTTCCAAATTTCCGCTTTTTTTGCGCTTATATCGCAAAAAATAAAAAACGGAGTCGTGAATAAATACCACCAAAATAAAGCTCTATTTGTGCAAACAAAATGATAAAAATTTAATTTGGGTACAGTGTAGCATGACCGCGCAATTGTCACTGAAAGCGCTAGAGCGATGAAAGCTGAAAATTGGGCTGGGAAGGAAGGGGGCGAAAGTGCCCTGTATTGAAGTGGTTAAACAAATCTATGATTTGGACAACCTATTTAAAATAATGTCCTACCTATGCAGCTGGTACCTTATAAAAGTTTTGGAGACCCCAAGAGCTCTTTCCATATTGTGCACAGCATAGTTGTACATTATGGCACACTTACCTTTGCAAAGTAGGAAAAAGGAGATATGAAAATTGGAGATGTATGAGGTACTGCCAACATCCTTGTACAAATATAATATGATGAAAGGTACACCATTGCTACTGTGAAACACGGAGGTGGATCGCTGATGTTTTGGGGATGTGTGAGCTACAAAGGCACAGGAAATGTGGTCAAAATTGATAGCAAGATGAATGCAGTATGTTATCAAAAAATGCTGGAGGAACATTTGCATTCATCAGCCAGGAAGTTGCGCATAGGAAGTACTTGGATATTCAAACATGACAATGATCCAAAACACAAGGCCAAGTCGACCTGTCATTGGCTACAGCAGGATAAAGTGAAGGTTCTGGAGTGGCCATCTCAGTCTCCTGACCTCAATATCATTGAGCCACTCTGGGGAGATCTCAAAACGTGCAGTTCATGCAAGACATCCCAAGAATTTACAGGAACTGGAGGCTTTTTGCCAGGAGGAATGGTCAGTTTTACCATCTGAGAAGAGCCTCATCCACAAATACCACAAAAGTCTTCAAGCTGTCATTGATGTTAAAGGGGGCAATACACGGTATTAAGAACTGGGGTATGTAAACTTTTGATTGGGGTCATTTGAGTAGTTTCTGCTTTCATTATGATTTAAAAATAGTAAACACAGTTGATTGATAATAAATAGCTTCAGACAAACACTAACCATGAGTGAAAGAAAAGTTTTTGTGTTATGCCGCGTACACACGACCGGACTTTCCAGCAGACTAGGTCCGATGGAATCAGTCCGTTGGACAATTAGAGCGTGTGTGGGCTAATCCGATAATTTTTCATCTTAAAATTCCGACGGACCTAGAAATAGAACATGTTTCAAATCTGTCCGACTGACTCAATTCCTATCGGGAAAATCCTTTGTCTGTATGCCGGTCCGATGGACCAAATAAGACGCAAGGGAAGCTATTGGCTACTGGCTATTAAACTTCCTTTTTTAGTCCCGTCTTACGTCATCACGTTCAAAATGAACGAACTTTCGAATGGACTTAGTCCATTCGTGTATGGCCAAGTCCGCTCGTTCAGAAATTCCTTCGGAACTCCGCCGAAAGTCCTTTGGGAAGACAATCGGACCTAGTCTGTCTGAAAGTCCAGTCGTGTGTACGTGGCATTTTCATTCATATTCTCTGAAAAACAGCCAAGAAATCATAAATTCAGCAAGGCCTGCAAATTAAAAGCATAATGGGCTAGTATGTATCCAATACTATCCCATTATATGACACTTACCTGCAAACGAAGACCGCACTATCCCCTGTGCAAGCAGCATTTATCTTCACCCCTCTTCCTTCAGGGGCCGCGGACTCTGGTTCTGTGACTGGCCGTAGCTGCGTGACATCAGTCACGGCACACGCTGTGGGAAACGGCACGGTGGTCTGGTAATTCAACATCGGCGCACTACAAGTGAAATATCTCCTAAACGGCGCACGTTTAGGAGATATTTCCACTACCTATAGGTAAGCCTTATTTTAGGCTTACCTATAGGTAGAAGTCACGCAAAAGGGTTTACAACCACTTTAAGAGCACAACTGTATGTGCCCAAGTCAAATTTCATGAATCGGGTTTACATCACCTTTAATGCAAGATACAGGGACAGATGAGCATGAATGGGTCTTAGATGATGTAGATGATGCTACTAAAATCTAAGCATTATAGTTAGCGTTGGTGTTGCTCATAGTAGCCAATCAGATTATAGCTGTCATTTTTTTCTAGCACAGATGCGCAAAAATAAAACCAAACACCGCTTGCTAACACCATTATTTTTCTTTAGAATAATTTAATTATTATTGAGCCTAAAATAAATTGCAGTCTGGTAAAGAAAAATGGACTAAAACACATGTAAAACATAAAAAAAAAAAAAAAAACCTATGTGCACAATTTATATGGATATGGATATAATTTATACAATAAAACCAATACTTTGTGAAACAAAGGCACAAAGCAGTACAGTAATACAAAAGATTGCCACAAGCAAACGGAGACAACAGAAGAGGAAGCCCCTAGCCCTAAGGGCTCTCAATCTATATGGGATGCTGTCAGCCTAAAAGGCTCGGTAGGGAACATTTGCATCACAAGCCCTGCTGCGAGTCACTCATCTTACCTCACTGCAATGTGATTCACAACCTTCAGGCAACAAAGGGGTTACATCCAATTTAGTAAAGGTCACTTTTGAAAAATTAAAATGATATTTATAGCTTTGGAAATAATTGTACATTCATGCACACGAGGAACAAAAAAAAAAAAAAAAGGAGACAATAGAGCATGTGAATTTCTTTTTTCTCTCTTCTCTTGTTCGGAAGACTTTTATTTTATTTTTTTTTCCTTTTAAAAGCGCTGGCACGATTTTCCGAGAGCGATCTTGACAGCGGCACAGATGGGATGCTAGTAAAACAACTCTGATTGGGATGAGCTGAACTTCACCCCTGGTTTATGACACCTAATTCTCCAAGCAAATGTTTTAAATCCCCTACCTTTTCTACAGAGCGTCACACAAAGCTTTGTGGAGTATATCGGGAATCTAGCAGTAACTGACTAATGCTTCCTTTAAATAAGAAAAAAAAAAGTCAGAACCTCTAATAGTATCAGCAGCTGCCACGAGATAAAAATAATGAGCTACAGGGGCACTGAGCTAGTGCTAGTATGAAAATTAGAAGCTTTCATGTAGCTCCTCCATCTGTAAGGAAATTAGAAGAGCCGTCAGTGGCGCTGAGTGTTACAGCAGACATTTTCAATCTAGGATTATGTGTTCAATTGTAGCTTCTTTGTGCTGAAGGCTGTTATGTGAATGTAAAGATGCTGATTTTCTGTACTCCTCACCAGAAGAAACAGAGGCACTGTTCTCTGCCTCCTGGAAAAGTCGCTTTCTACTTAAAGGAGCAGTTGGTGGTCTGAAAGCCTTTTCCTGGAACTGATTTGTAAGTTTATTGTCGACAAAAAGCCATGTGCGGTTATTACATGTGACCCAACAGGAAGAGTCGGATGACCTACAGTGCAGTAAAAGCTCAGTGCCTACTGGTCAGAGAGTCAAGGGATGAATGAATTTTTGTTGTTACAGTGGTTTTAATATAATGGATATTCATTATAAGTAGGACTGGCCTAGAACATTTGATGTGTCCACCTCACAATTCCGGTGTGTGGTCAAATACTGTCCCCCGTCAGATAGGGTCCGCCCTGTATTGCACCTGCGCAGTACTGAGGACAAGGAGATGCCGAAAGTCTAAGTTAAAGCCCCACCATCCAAGTGGACATAGAGTTAGAATAAAAAAATTGCAGAGTGAAGCATGGTGGGGCTTGAACCTGAACTCAGGGCAGAAGGTACTATTGAATGGGCAAGCGCCATTCATCTTCGGAGACTTTCGGCGTCTCCTTGTCCTCTGTACTGTGCAAGCGTTATGCCTGAGCAGTACAAGGCGGACACTATCTGATGGGGGGACAGTTCTTGGCAGAACACCGTACTGCACAAGCATTGCGCCTGCGCAGTACAAGGCGGACACTATCTGATGGCAGAACACCGGCCTCTCCAATAAGGGTGCAGGGATGCCCCCCCCCCAATCTATGTGCCTAGCCCCCAATCTCCATGCAAGGTGCCGGATGCATGGATTTAATTTTTTTTTTGGCTTCAAAAAAGGGTGGGCTCGGGGAGCAGAGTACTGTGCACTGAGCCCACCCAGTTGTGTTACATTAGCAAATATTCACTATTTTCTTCCTGCTTATCCTCCCAGCCAATTAGAAAGCAGGTCCTGAGACCCAATTGGCCAGGGAGTATTATGCCCCCCCTTCAGGCTGGGAGGAGAATCAGTGGCCCCTGGTGTTCCATCAGAATCGGTGACTTGTTACCAGCTGGAGCGAGAAGCAGTGGGTGGGGGGGGGGGGCAGCAACAGCAGCTTCCAGGATACAGCACCACCTCATCAAGGCACGGATCACTGCCTTCCTGTCCGACCTGCCGGAGGGGCTGTTTTCCACCCCCCCCAAATATTCAGCACCAGCCGCCACTGCCACCTCAACAGAGCATAAAGCATAAAGACATTTCTATAAAGAAAGCTTTATATCAGATACTGTAGGTAGACATATCTCCCAACTGGGAATGAGGGACACCTATTAGCAAATGTATGTATACATAGGACACACCCTGCCATGACCCCTTAAAGGGGAATTGTACAAAAAAATTATTGGTTAAACTAACAAGTGCTTTTTTACCACTACTAGCCCTTTATATTGGCTTTTGGAATTTACAAATGCAGACATTTTGAATTTGGATGAAAGGTTTAGCACTGGGAAACACTTTTTGAAAGATAAAAAGTGCATTTCATATACAACTTTATAGATCAGACCAAAATGAGGGACAGATGAGGAGGAAAGAGGGACAGAGGGACATTGTTCTGAATGAGGGACAGTTGGGTGCTATGGGTAGATATGCATGTCCTTGTGACTAAGGCAGGCCATAGACGGTGCACATTTCTTTCCTGCAAACATCCAGTGTCAACAAAGACAGTGCTGACAGGGGAATTCCTCCTGCTGAGATACTGTATTCTCCCAGTCGGGGGGGGGGGGGGGGGGACGTCCTCCCCAGCAGAAGACAGTGATTATTGCTAGCAGCTATATCAGCCACTAATGATAATGGCAAGTAAAATCCAGCAGGCTGGTTGTACCCAGTTTCATCGATTGATCAATTTGGTATATTCAGACTATGTCAGTCCCTTAAAACCCGCTGCTCCATAGAGGGCAATAGATGGTCTGATTGGGTCCGCAATCAGTCCGCACGTGTGAAAGGGGCCTAACCCTGCGTTCACACCTATGCGGTTTTTAGTGCGTTTCTAATAGTCCATTTAACATGGTTTTCTATGGTACTAGTTCACATCTATGCGTTTTGCGGCCGGTGTGTTTTTGGAAAGGGTTGGGGACTTTTTTTCCAGTGATTTGCAGTTAATACACTTCAATGGAGCTGCACCAGAAATGCAAGTGGTGCATTTTTTATGTGTTTTGCATTTTGTGGTTCTTATTTTACCACTGTATATAGCTGATTGCTAAGCAGGGGCTGGGAAGCCAGCCACTGTGTCCTTAGCAACTGATGAGTCATCAGCTGTCAGCCAGCAAAACAATTTGTGAAAAAAATGGTGTGGGTCCCCCCCAGGTCCATACCAGGCCCTTCACGTCTAGTATTTAAAAAAGAATGGTGTGGGGCCCCCCCAAAATCCATACCAGACCCTTATCCGAGCATGCCCAGCAGGTCAGGAAAGGGAGGGGATGAGTGAGTGCCCCTGAACCATACCAGGTCACATACCCTCAATATGGGGGGGGGCTCTGGGGCAGGGGAGGCTCTGCCCCACCCACCCCAAAGCACCCCAAAGCACCTTGCCCCCATGTTGATGAGAACAAGGGCCTCTTCCCGACAACCTTAGCCGGTGGTTTCGGGGTCTGTGGGTGGATGGATTATCAGAATGTGGAAGCCCCCCTTTAAGAAGGGTGCCCCCAGATCCCGGCCCCTTCTCTATGTGAAAGGGTAGGAGTACATCGTACCCCTACCCATTTACCAAAAAAAGCAGTGAAATGTGATAAAAACACAAGAGCATTTGACAGAGAGCAGGCGACAACAACGCTTTTTTTTTTTAGCGAGTAACCCACGACGAGGAAGAAGACAGCACTGGGAAGAGACGGCAGCGGCGGGAAGAGACAGCACAAGGAGGAGATGGTGGGAAGAGACAACTCGAGGATAAGACGGCGGGAAGGAGAAGACAGCGGGAAGAATCAGCTCGAGGAGGAGACAGCTAGAGAAAACAGAGCTATTAATAAAGGAATTGTTAAAAACCAGCTCTTGTCTTTTTATTACATTTCACTGCTTTTTTGGTGAATGGGTAGGAGTACGATGTCCCTGATACCCTTTCACATGGGGGGGCAGGATCTTCCCAAAGAGGGGCTTCCAGATTCTGATAAACCCCCCCGCCTGCAGAACCCGACAACCACCGGCTAGGGTTTTCAGAAAGGGGCCCTGGTCCTTATCAACATGGGGGAAAGGTGCTTTGGGGTGGGAACCCCCTGCTGCTTGCTTGTCCCCTCCCTTTCCTGACCTGCTGGGCGGTATGCTCGGATAAGGGTCTGGTATGGATTTTGGGGGCTCTGCTCCATTTTTTTCATTTATTTTGGCATGGGGGGTCCCTTCTGAATCCTTACTAGACCTGAAGAGCCTGGTATGGACCTGGGGGGGAACCCCACGCCGTTTGTTTCCCAGATTTTATTTTGCCGGCAAATTTTTTTTTCTTGATATCGCAATATGGACTACAATTGCGTCAAACGGTTATTCCCTGCCCTATCTGTATATTATATTATCCCTCTAGTGCCCGGTGTTACTAAACTGACATTATAATTGTGAGCCTAACCAAAGGGCTTGTGTGATTAGTAGGTCCACCAGATGACTATTCCCATGCATGTCTATACACCCGGATCACAAATCCCAGGGATCTTTGCTACCATCGGGGAGACTGCTGGGAAGGGCTATAAAAGGAAACCAGAAACCCGCCCCAGGGCCTCATGTGTGAGGGATCTCCCTGTGCAGGGAGAGTGAAAGCGCTGCCTACCACGTGGAGTACAACATTCCTGCCTGACCGAGAAGGGGTCCAGCGCTGCCTGATGTTCGGAAATTTGACCAGCACTGACTTGACCATACAGCAACCCACACTTCATGTTCCGCATTCGGGTGATCATCACAGGCAGGTCTGCAGTTAGGATGTCCATTCGGGAGCCGCTATCTGGAAGGCGGTTGATCGCCCTGGTCATTGGTGAGAGCAATTGCCCACCTTTACAAGTCTTTGCTTGGTTGTTTACTGGGACACTGTGCACAGACAGCTTTACTTTGGGAACACTTCACTGCACTTCTATTCAAACACTTATATAGGCATCCTTAGCTGCAGTAAGCGTAAGAGATACTACCACTCTGTTATTACACCTTTGATACAGTTAATGAGCTCCAACTCCCGTTGAAGACCATAAGATCTGCAACTGGGACATTCTGTCATTGCTGCTTAAAGGGCCCTTATACCATCCTTGCTTAACTTCATCTCTCATTAATATAAAAGGTTAAACAGGCCAGCCTGGGTTTTTCTTTCTAGAAGTATTGTCAGAATCTATGCTTAACTCTGCTTATCCTTTCAGGCTATGTTCAAGTGGTACTCCATTGTGTATGTATGTATATATACTATCCTGTTGTTGTCAACTGTCCTAACTGTTCTAGTGGGGGAATCATTCTACTGAGCTTGTGCTGTTAGCCAAAGCTCAGTTGAACCATTACCCTTATTACCCTTGCCACAACTATACCTTATCTGAAGCAGTCCAGAAAACATTAACAGAATATAAGCATATTGAATGTTGTCTTATCACCCAAAGGTGTTGCAAAGATGTCTGATCCCAGAGTGTCAGGTGGGTTGGAATTTTCACAGTGATGGCAATGCAGATGAGCAGGTAAATAAAAGCAGTCCTCAAGGGGGTCGTGCTACATTTACATTCAGCTTTCATCGGGGAACCCTGCTGACAGCCGATGACTCATCGGTTTCTAAGGACGAGGCCACCCCTGATTAGCATCCAGCTATATACAGTAGCAAAATAAGAACTGCAAAATGCAAAACGCATCAAAAATGCACCACTTGTGTTTTTGGTGCAGCTCCATTGAAATCTATTAGCCACAAATAGCGGGTAAAAAGTCCCCGCCCCTTTCCAAAAATGCAGCGGCCACAAAACGCATTGATGTGAATGAGTACCATAAGAAACCATGTTAAATGGACTGTAGTGCATTTCTTCAAACTGTAAAATGCACTAAAAAACGCATAGGTGGGAACGTAAGGTAAATTTGATTTTGTCCACTGAACTGCTTCTCTCCCCAAGTAAGTCTATGGGAATTCAAGAATCCCTGAATCAGGGCAACAGCAGATCAAATGCGCCTGGGATGAATACTGAATCTCTGAAGTGTCTCAAGGGGCACCAATGTAGCACCAGTCACTGTAACAGTATATTCTGAAATTGCTAAGCTATTACTTACAAAAAAGATTGCCAAGAAGTGAGATCACCAACTATAATTAAAGTGACAAATCCTAGGTGTGCACAGCATATTGCATTAGGGTGCATACCCCATAGCTCAAACACAGAGCAACAGAGGCAGTGACTAGGGATGTACATATGCCATGGCTGTGATGCTAAGCTTTGCAGCCATGGCAGAAACTAAAGAGAACAAAGCATATGTGTCTTGAATTTTTTTTTATTATTAATATTATTTTTTAGCCTTTGAATATTTGAACAACTGTCCTTCTGGGGTCTTTGGTGAAATATCAGGGGTCTAAACAGAGCCCTGATGTCTCACATTTAAGAAAGGGACTGAAGACATAGATTCATCAGTCCCTTTCTCTGCAGCCTCAGTGGCACATGTGAATGAATAGGAAGTGCTCACAGGCTCTCTTTTCATTCACAAACTGAAGCATAGAAACACATAGGAAAAAAAAAAAACAGCTAACTATGCGTCAGAGAGACACAGGAGCAATCACTGCCGATTGCTCACTGTGTTCATTCAGAAAAGGAAGGGCCTAGTAAATTACATATTCCCCTCCCCCCCCTCTCCATCCTCAAACATCCCCTGAGTGCCTACAGCTGCTGCCTGCAGGAGAGGACAGGAGTGAAGCCGGAAGTACTGTGGGGGAAAGGGGCACAGAGGGGGCACGGACAGCAGTGGGATGGGGTGCAGATGCTGAACTGGTCCCCCTGCAGCGCAGTCAGTGGGAAGGAGAGAAGAAGCCAGCAGCGCTGCAGGAGGAGGATCAAGAGGATTAGAGTCTGCAATAAGGCAGTACAGCCAGTCCTCCTGCTTGGCAGGTACCTGGGGCCCCCATTTGAACTGATAGGACCTGGTACATGAGAGCCAGCTGTACTCAGGGCCGTCTTTAAGGCAGGGAAAAAAGGAGCAGCTGCCCTGGGCCCTGTCATTGTTGTGGGGCCCAAAGCAGCTGCCTCATACTTGTCAACTATGCCATTTTAAATTCCCTTGTCCCCTGAAGTATTAGTCCCATGTTCCTGATATCTCAGTGTGAAGTACTGCTACTAATGCTGCCCAGCTCTGCCGTATTGTTGTGTACAAATGACTCACCTGCAGACCCTGTGTTTACATATAAATAACCGTCATTCATATGTAAATAGCAGCATTCATATATAAATAGCTGCATCCGGCGGCATAAATATGCAAATAAAGGCGGCATGCATATGTTTATCATGCCCCCTGCAGTGAGGAGATGATGTGCTATAACCTCTAATCAGTGAGCAATATTACTGTACAGTAATCTCTAGCAACCAATTAACAAGTAGACATCATGTGCTGTAACCTCTAGCAACCAGTCAGTAAGCAGTAATGATACACTGTAACCTCTGGCAACTAATCGCAACCGCTGCCTGATCTGATACAGTAAACTGATTTTAAGTCTAGCTGCTAATTATTATATGTCTCAGAGCAGGTGGAGAGCTACATTCTATGGGGGGGGGGGGACCAAGAAAACATTTGCCCAGGGTCCAATCAACATTAAAGACGGCCCTGGTAGTACTGCTTTACCAGCGGCCCACAGAGTGATAAGGGTGTGCCCAGGCACATCCCATGCACACGCCTGCTCCAAAGTTCTTTCTTTGGCTGCTGTAATCCAACTCCCTGGTAGAGGGTGGCTATGTTCATTTTCCAGGGTCCCATTGTATGTAAGAACAAAGCTACACTCTCTTGCTCGCTCTCAGGATGGACTATGGGATGTGTAGTGTGCATAGAGCAATGCACTGCTTGTAGGGGACAATGTGAGGTTCAGGAGCTCACGGAGGACATTACAAGGAGGCAGAAAAACACAGTAAGCCCCCGTACACACAGTCGGAGAATCCGTCGGAATGTGTCCTATTGGACCGTGTTGTAGGATAATCCGACTGTGTGTGGTATGCATCGGACTGTTTCCGTCTGAATATCCGTCGGACCAAATTTTCCAACTTGTTGGAAATATTTTCCGACTAATGCCGCGTACACACGGGTGGACTGTATGGCGTACTTAGTTCGTCATACAATCCGACAGACAGTCCGTCGTACTTTCCACTGAACGGACTTGACCACACACGGATACCCAAACAGTCCGTCGAAAGCTTGCGCGATGACGTGTACAGCACGTACGACGGGACTAGAAATAGGAAGTCCAATACACAGCAATGCACCCTTCCGCCGTGTAAATCCTTTCTGGGCATGCGCCATTCTTAGTCCGTCGAACTAGCATACTGACGACCGTATTGTCCGCTGAAACCAAAGTACGACGGACAGAATTTCGAAAAATCCGAAATTCTTAGTACGCCGGACTGCACGCTGAAAAAGTCAGCTGAAGCCCACACACGAGCGGACTGTCCGCTGAAATGTGTTTAGACGGACTAAGTACGCCATACAGTCCGCCCGTGTGTACGCGGCATAACTGGTCCGATAGGACATACTCCGATCATGTGTAGAGAATTCCGATCGGACAAAGTGCCACACATGCTCAGAGCAAATTCCTACATCAAAGCTATTGGCTACTAGCTTGAACATAGTCCCATCGTAACGAAATTACGTCATCACGTTCTGAAAGATCGGATTTTTCGACAACTTTGTCCGACCGTGTGTATGCAACAGTTTCAGACACAATCCGACAGACAAAATCCGACGGACAAAATCTGATGGATTTGGTTGGCAGAATGTCCGACCGTGTGTACGGGGGCTAAGAAATAATTTAATAAAAAATGGATTGCAGGACCGTTAAGTAGTGGATGTCTATGGATTATTTTTGGAGCATAAGGATAGTGTTTACTGTCAATTTAATTGTTGGAGCATAAAGTGAATTCCATTCAGGGCAAAGCAACAGGTTCACTTGCGTGCAGCTATCCATCGAAGCATATCCCTTCCTTCCAGAAGTACTGGGTATGTGTTATGCTTCCAAGAGCGGAAAAATGCACACAAGTTACCCTGGATAAAAGAAACCAGCGCATACATTGTAGACACACATATACACAACGTACAAGCAATATACAGACCAGCGAGGAAACATCTGCAAAGGGGGGAAGAATAGATTGCAGAGCGTTCCAGTGATATATTGTTATTTAATAATCATCCTTTCACTACACAATTTCTCTTCTACAGTGGCGATAAACACAAATAAGACAGGCAACACAAAGACAAGAAAATCATACACTCATGAATGGATACATCTTAAAGAACGTTCTCTAAGGATCCATACAATTGAATTGAAATGCAGGCTGTGAATGTTATTCAGGTACGGATTTTATATTTTATACTGAGAAATTTTATTTTCTGCTGAAATGATTTAAGAGATCGAGTTATGACTGAATTAGATGGACACCAACTGACACTTCCTGTAAACTAAAAGAAATCCAAAAATATTGAAGTCCAAACTGCCCTGAGATTACTTTTATTTGTGTCCGATGGAAAAACCACATGTGCTGCAAGCAGGTGGGTTCCCCCTCTTGTTTTCCAACTGTGGACTTTGACGCTCAACCAATGCCCTTATGCATCAACGGCGGCCTTAGGTTGTGTGCTGAAAGCATGCTCACTGCGTGTTTCCAGCGCAATGACACCCATAATTCTTGGTCACGGCTGGCAGGATGGGTTCTCATTCATGTGACCGCTATGAGAGTCAATCATAGAGGACACATGTTAAAGAATCCGCACCACCTCCTGGTCATTAACCACAATGGCACAGCTGGGCAAATGGGCGTACGGGTACATCCCCTTTAAATCGTGGCATTGCGGGTGCGTACACGCTGCGTACTCCGTGACTGTGCCCACGGGTCTTGTAGACTTGATGTCTGTCGGGGGCATGCGATCGTGTCACAGAGCGGCAGAACAGCGAGATGTAAACAAGGCATTTCCATGTTCTGCCTAGCAACATGACAGAGATCTACTGCTGTCTGTCATCGGGAGCAGTGATCTCTGTCATGTTCTAGTGAGGCCAGGGCCGCTGATAGAAATCATGGGGCCCCGTACAGCCTACCTGACGGGGCCCCCTTCAGCTCCACCCTTGGCCCCGCCCATGGTCCCTCCTTCAGCCCTGCCCTGTCCCAGCCCCTCCCCAGACCCCGCCTTGAAACAAAGTGCAGGTTTGTCTACAAGTGATAGGCATGGCTGGCACTGTCTGCAGCACATTACGGCATTGGCGGCATGGGTGACACTGTCTGTAGCACATTACGGCATTGGCGGCACAGGTGGCACTGTCTCTGCAGGCAGCACATGCGTTATGGGCCATAAAGCATGTGCTACCGGCAGACAGTGCCGCCAATAATGTAACGTGCTGCAAACAGTGCCAGCCGTGACACTAATGGCATAACGCATGTGCTACTTGCTGACAGTGCACCCATGCCGCCAATGACATATTGTGCTGCAGACAGTGCCACCCATGCTGCCAATGGCATAATGCTATTGGCAGCATGGATGGCACTGTCTCTGCAGGCATCACATGCGTTATGACATTAGCGTCATGGGTGGCACTGTCTGCAGCACAATATGGCATTGGCAGCATGGGTGGCACTGTCTGCAGGCAGCACATGTCTTATGGGCCATAACGCATGTGCTACCTGCAGACAGTGCCACCCATGCCACCAATGCCATATTCTGCTGCAGACAGTGCCACCCATGCTGCTAATACCATAATATATATACGCTGCTGCATCAGTAGTAGATCTTGAATTCCCCCCCAAGCAAGCACACACCTGTGTCATTTTTGGCTGGGCTCCATGAGGCACTTCTTCCCTGATCCTGCTGCTGCCTGGACTGGAGTGTCCACAAATGATTCCAGTCAGATGCTATGTCAATGATGCCAGCTACTTATTTTTTGTGTTCTGCCACCGCCGTTCACCTCACTGACACTTATCGCAAGAGGAGGGGGAGGAATCACTCCACCGCGCCAAGGGGGACGGCACAATAGAGGACGCACTGGCTGGGACTTGAGCCACAGCCAGCATGAAGAGCGGGTGCAGAAGAGGTATTCTTCCACACCCGAAATAGAGGAAATAGTCCCTCCCCTGCCGCCACCTAGTCTGCAGATAGCTATCTGCACAAAAAAAAAAAAAACGTAAAAATAACCGGGGGTGGTGGGGGCTATTTGGTTGGTAGTTGAGCCGGAAGGACTCTGATCGGCCATGGCTGGAGGATTTTTTTTTTTTATATTAATTATTTATCTGCTCAGCTTGCCCGGGCCCCCCTGCTGGCCGGGCCCGGTACAACAGGGCCAGTTGTACTGGCCTATCAGCGGCCCTGAGTGAGGCAATCCCCCTCACAGTTAGAATCACTCCCTAGGACACACTCAATCCCTTAATTGCCCCTAGTGTTTAACCCCCTTCCCTGCCAGTGTCATTTACACAGCAATCAGTGCATTTTTATAGCACAGATCGCTGCATAAATGACAATGGTCCCAAAATAGTGTCAAAAGTGCTCAATTTGTCCGCCATAGTGTCGCAGTCAGGATAAAAATTCATGATAAAAATCGCATACCGCCGCCATTACTAATAAAAAAAAAATTATAATAAAAATGCCATAAATCTATCCCTAATTTTGTAGACGCTATAACCTTTGCACAAACCAATCAATATACGCTTATTGCGATTTTTTTTACCAAAAATATGTAGAAGAATACATATCGGCCTAAACTGAGAAAGAAATTTGTGTTTTTATATATTTTTGGGGGACATTTATTATAGCAAAAAGTAAAAAATACTGCTTTTTTTTTTTTTCAAAATTGTCGCTCTTTTTTTGTTTATAGTGCAAAAAATAAAAACCGCAGAGGTGATCAAATACCACCAAAAGAAAGCTATATTTGTGGGAAAAAAGGGATGTCAATTTTGTTTGGGTGGAACATCGCACGACTGCGCAATTCAGTCAGTTAAAGCAACGCAGTGCCGAATCACAAAAAGTGCTCTGGTCAGGAAGGGGGTAAATCCTTCCAGGGCTGAAGTGGGTAAAGCCCACTTAAAGGGTCGCCAGGAGGCGGCATTAATGAGTTAAGGGGGACTTAGCAGTAAAATGCAGCTCTTCGTCGTGGCCAGTGAGACATGCTTTAAATCATGTGGGAGCCAACCATAGCGTACGGAAGTCAAACCACCTCCAACCAGGAGGTGGCATTAAGGGCTTAAGGTGGACTTAGTAGTAAAATGCAGCTCTTTGTCATGGTCAGTGGGACTGGTATTAAATAGTGTGGGAGGCAACCATAGTGGTCACATGAGGTTGAACTGGATGGACTTGTGTCTTTTTTCAACCTGACTAACTATGTAACTATGTAACTATGATACAGAAGTTGAATCACCTCTGACCAGGAGGTAGCATTAAGGGGTTAAAGTGGACTTTGCAGAAAAATGCAAGATTCACTTACAATGGCACCTCCCACTTTAAAACAAAATCACCTGAAGTTAGTGGATGCAAAATGTACCTGAAAAGAAAAAAGTTAGAGATATATCTACCTTACCCCCATCTTCCATTCCTTCTGGCTAGATCCTGAGAATTATAGAAAAGCCGCAATCTTGTGAGAAGACACGCGTGCAATGGACTGCAGTGCCTTCTCATGAGATTTCGTCTGCATTTTTTACATAGTTACATAGTAGGTGAGGTTGGAAAAAAACACAAGCCCATCAAGTCAGGGGCGGACTGACAACTCATGGGGCCCCCGGGAAATTATGGGGCCCCCAGGCAATCAGAGATTATGGGGCCACACAGTAGACACAAACACACACACACACACAGTATATAATCACACAGTATACACAGACATGTTTCTATTGGCTGAGAAGGTACTGGAGAGGTGGGGCAGCTATAATCTCAGGATTTTTAGACCAAAAGGTAAGGGACATTTCAAAGACAGATGTAAAAAAAAAAAAATATAAACATAACTTATCCCTGGTTTTACTGAGGCTGGCAACCCTGATGGGCCCCCTAGTGGCATGGGGCCCTCGGGCAGTGCCCGAGTGGCCCAATGGTCAGTTCGCACCTGAGTCCAACCTATGTGTGTGATTATATGTCAGTATTACAATTTGCTAGGAACCTTCCCAGAGGGACGATGAAGTCACCTGCAGCAATATGGAAGTATAAATGTAACCTTTTTCTTTGCAGGTACATTTTAGAAGTACTAGCATTGTAAATATAATTTTTTTAAGTGGAGGGGGCTCAGATATTTTATGTATTGAATTGTACTGCGAGGCTCACTTTAAGGCTAGGTTCACACTAGCCTGCATGATAAAATGCTGATTTTAATCTCAGTCAGCCAATGGCAGGCAAGAAGTCAGAGCCATAGGATGGGGTCCTGGAAATCACTGTGATTGAAAGGCAGGATACTTCAGTCCAGAGCTGGTATAGAACAAGGGGAAGGTTATAACCCCTTTTCTTTTTTTTCTTTTTTTTGGATAGAGTAGGGAATCCCTTTCATGTTACAGTTGTGTGTCTGTCGGTGGAGATTCCCCTTTACTTCCTGTCCTGGAGTCACAACTGGAAAAGCAAAGGTTATTTCTATTCTAGAGAGCTGTCACTGGGACATTTGTCCTCATTGGATGACTAACCATCACCTCTTGGATTTTCCCTCACTTTCTGTCTTGGAGACAATGGCCATCAGGACAAACGGAGCATGAATTAGAATATAAACTTGACACAGAGTCGAAAGTGGGGTATACACTAAAAGAAAATCAGGTCAACAATTGGCCGGTTTTCCTCGATGCTTCACTGCAATTCAGAACCGAGGATAGAACAATGAACGTACGACAAAGGTTTTTTTTTTTTTGGTTATTTGCTGCTGATCATGCGCAGTCTTTCTTATTTTATATTTCTTGTAAAAAAATAGTTCACATTAAATGACAATCGTTCATTCTGTTCATGTACAAAAAAAAAATTTGGAGTTTGCCCCTTCTGAAAATTTTATTTACAAGTTGGAATCGGGTGTGGAAAGTTGTGCACGCGCTATAAGAAAATTGAACAACTGTGTCTCGCACAGAATTTTTATTACGATTTTCTCATAGTGTGTACAGGGCTTTATTCTTCCCCACACTATCTAAAACAAACAAACTATGTGAACACCAAGGAATGGAACTGAGAGTAATATCTAAGAAGGTTACAGATATGATAGTGATATCTCTGTATTACAGTATATCTAGATTAACCTTGATATATTTTCATTATTGTTATGGCCTTGAAGGCCTCATTCATACAGTTGGACCAATCTGTACGTCCATGCGAAGGGCCATCTTCAGCTGCCTGGGGTGCACAGGAGGTGCCTCCCCCACCTGCATTGCCCCTATAGTTGAGCACCACCTGCAGTGGAGAATACAGACTGCACCTGCCTACACACAGATCAGGACATAGACACGCTGTGTTCTTATCCATGCATTGGACTGGCATGGATGCAGGGCTGGTGCAAGGATTGTTGCCACCCTAGGCGAAACCTAATTTTGCCGCCCTCCCTTCACTCCACCCTTGACTCCACCCACATTTGCCCTGCCCATGTATACCCCACCTTTTTAATGAAGCGCCCATCAAATGCAGCCTCGCCAGTGCCCATCAATGCTGCCTCACCAGTGCCCATCAATGCACCCTCACCAGCGTCCATCAATGCAGCCTCACCAGTGCCCATCAATGCAGCCTCACCAGCATCCATCAATACAGCCTCACCAGTGCCCATCAATGCAGCCTCACCAGCGCCCATTAATGCAGCCTCACCAGCGCCCATCAATTCAGCCTCACCAGTGCCCATCAATGAAGGTTTGCTTGCTTCAATTCATTCAGGAGCCGGGATATAGACACAGTCCTCCACCGCCACTGTGCCTCTCACACTATGTGTGCCTGCTGATGTTGAGACTTCGTTGTGAGAGAAGAGAGTAGGAACACCAGTGGCCGGGCGCCCTAGGCAGCAGTGCGCCTTAGGCGACTGCCTAGTTTTCTTAGTGGTAGCACCAGCCCTGCATGGATGTCCACTCTGGGATGCATTTGGAGGTCCATGAAGGTACGTGCAGCCAGCCTGGCTGCCATTGATTTCAACAGTTTGCATGCACATCCCTGCACAGAAATTGTGCATCCCGGGCAGCTAAAAGTGGCTATTTGCATGGATGTACGGATCAGTACCACTGTGTGAATGAGACCTTAAAGTGGTTGTAAACCCTTACAACACACTTTCACCTACAGGTAAGCCTAGATTAAGGCTT
This sequence comes from Lithobates pipiens, assembly GCF_037356315.1. NCBI lineage: Eukaryota > Metazoa > Chordata > Amphibia > Anura > Ranidae > Lithobates > Lithobates pipiens. The sequence continues at coordinate 284,049,455 of NW_027507785.1, read as the reverse complement.
ACCTGCAGGTGCTGTACATATCTCCTAAACCTACATGGTTTAGGAAATATTTACAACTCCCCGTACAAGGATTCCTTCTGTGCATGCACCAATGTATTCGCTTTAGAAGGGTCACGGCGTGCCGTTTTCATTAAAGGACATGTCGTGACTGGAGGCTCCCGCGCACATGCAGGGGTGACGTCATGCGACTCCGGACAGTCACAGAGCTGGAGTCCGTGACCCCAGAAGGAAGATGAACGCTTCCAGCCGGCGAGGAAATCAGGGACATCGCTGGCTCCTGTGTCAGGTAAGTGGCACATAATGGGCTACTCTGCTATGCTTAGTAACCCATTATGTTTTGCCTTTGCAGGGAAACAAAGAGGAAGTAAACCCATTAGGGTTTACTTCCTCTTTAATACTTTCACCAGCCACAGTCGGTGTATTCACAGAAGTATGTAGTATAATCTGTATACCATTACAAAATTATACCCAATGGTATTCATTTACCAAAAGCAAATAGGCTGTTCACTTTGCAAGGGCATATTTCCCAGAGTTTAGTGAATGGGTTGAAGATCTGCTGACTTCTATTATCTAATTACTGTATGTGTAAGCAAAAGTACAGTTTTATTTTACCTTGCACATGATTGGGTATTCTTTGCAAAGTTAGATCTCACCGCAATCACTAAGCTCTGGGGCAAATTCTCTTGCAAACTGAACAGCCAATTTGCCTTTATTAAGTCCACCCCTATGTCTACGATTACAATCTTATTACACATGTCTGTGTAAGTTTAAACCCCACGGTCTATTTCGGTCTAGTGAAATCATTTACACCTACATACTTTGCTCAGAACTTGTTACATTTCCCAGCGTTTTTTATCAAATCTGTCAGTTCTTAGGTTTGGGACCAATTCCATCTTTACAACATTATTTATGGCTTCTCATAGGTAACGCTTAAACCGATGCTTATCTGTGTAATATAGCAGTAGCCTGGACTGGGGAGGGATGTGCTAACATGGCAACAGCCTGGAAAAAAAAAACACAAGACCCATAGCAACATGATTGCATAAGTATATTAATAAACATCTATTTCTTCATTCTGGCATTTCACAACCTTTATTAGAATAAATGTCGGTATTGCTTAGACTAGGCATTTAAAGGGTCGGCACATCCCTAATGCCTTGATAAGCAGCAGCGGTGGGAAATATAGACACACCGGTTCTGGGAATTAAAATCAAGACAGATCAGAGCTCATACAAGCAAATTGTGACTTTGATGATTATGCATTTGGTTAAAATTCGGGATGTTTCCTCCAGTACTCAGCAGCCATGGCTTAGTAACTTTACAAGTCGGGGAAAAAAAACAATACATAACTGACATCTTAGCCCTTGTACACATGGTTGGACATTCCGATGGAAAATGTCCGATCGGACCGTGTTGTTGGATAATCCGACCGTGTGTGCGCTCCATCTGACTTTTTCCGTCGGAATGTTCGACCAACAAAGTTTGAGAGCTGGATATAAAATGTACCAACAACATGATCCGATAAGACTTTGTCCGATCGTTTGTAGAGAATTCCGATCGGACAAAGTGCCACGCATTCTCAGATCAAATTATGAGACCAAAGCTATTGGCTACTAGCCTGAACGTAGTCCCGTCGTAACGAACATTTGTTTGGAAAGTCTGTCGGGAAGACCGTCGGACCTAGTCTGCCAGAAAGTCTGGTCGTGTGTATGCAGCATAAGTGTCATTTCTGTCTGCAGCTTTGTTCCTCTGCTGTCAGCATAAATCACTTCTGACAAGTTTTCCTGACACCAAGAAAAAAATGGTGACAGAGGAGGGAGTTTCAGCCTCAACTCTGCAGTGTGTAACTTCAGCTCTCCACCCCTCTTTTTCTGAGCTCATACAAGCGTTATAAATCCTGGACTTTGAACGGATGAAGAGAAGAGAATACTGCTGATAAATAGGTACAACTCATATAAGAGGATTTGTTTAATCTCTGTGAATCACCTGACACCAGTCACTTCACTGGGTATGTGAGGCTTTAATTACAACCACTTTCAATAAGAGTCCTTAAAGCAGTTCTTCACCCTAAAGGGGAATTTCCGCTAATCTGATCCCTCCCCCCCTCCGGTGCCACAATCGGCACCTTTCAGGGGTGAGGGGGTGCAGTTACCTGGATAATCCAGGTATCTGCACCCACTTCCGGGCAGACCGCCGCAGACCCCCGCAGACGCCCCGCCCCCCATTGTGTTCTGGGAAACACACAGTTCCCAGGACACAGCGGGGGATCTGAAGAGACGCGCAGCGCGACTCGCGCATGCGCAGTAGGGAACCGGGCAGTGAAGCCGCCATGCTTCACTTCCCGATTCCCTGACAGAGGATGGCAGCGGTGGCAGCAGCGAGACGAGCGATCGCTCGTCATCTGCCGCCGACATCGCTGGACCCTGGGACAGGTAAGTGTGATTTTATTAAAAGTCAGCAGCTGCAATATTAGTAGCTGCTGGCTTTTAATATTTTTTTTTTAGGTGCAGAAACGCTTTAAAGTGGAAGAAAAGCTTAACACTAACTTAACTATTCTTGTTCCCTTCCCTATTTTCCTACCTATCCTGTATAACTATAACCTGTATAAAAAAGATCGGTGTAATTACCTATTTTTAATAGGTTTGGTCATGCAATCCCGCAGTTCATTCCTGGTAGTGACAGGCACACGTCACTTCCGGTGGCCGTAAGGTCATGTACTAATGCATTTCATCATCACAACTTCAACAGAGAGCATTAACATTTCATGTCAACAGCACCTTTAGAAATATATTTACCTAGAAAATGGTGACACGTCCAATACTTACTTTACTAGTTGTGTATATATATATATATATATATATATATATATATATATATATATATACAGCACACTGTATTGCCAAGAGTATTGGGGCATCTGCCCTTACACGCACATGAACTTTTATGGCATCCACTCAATTCATCCCAAAGGTGTTCTATTAGGTTGAGGTCAGGATTTATGGACCTTGCTTTGTGCACTGGTGCGCAGTCATGTTGGAACAGGAAGAGGTCATCCCCAAACTGTTCCCACAAATTTGGGAGCATAAAAATTGTCCAAGATGTCTTGGTATGTTGACGCCTTAAGAGTTCCCTTCACTTGAACTAAGGGGCCAAGCCCAACCCCTGAAAAATAACCCCGCACCATAATCTCTCCTCCACCAAATGACAAGAAATACTTTTGGTAATATAGTGCATGTACAATATATATATATATATATATATATATATATATATATCCTCCTTTCTAGATTGTAAGCTCTAACGAGCAGGGCCCTCTAGTCCCTCCTGTATTGATTTGTATTGTAAGTAAACTGTTTGTCCTCATGTCGTAAAGCGCTGAGCAAACTGTTGGCGCTATATAAATCCTGTATAATAATAATAACAATAACAAATATATATATATATATATATATATATATATATATATATATATATATATATATATATATCTCCCACCAGAAGCGGACTGAGAACTCGGCCACTCGGGCACTGCCCGAGGGCCTCGGTATACTAGGGGGCCCCATCAGGGTTGCCTCAGTAAAACCAGGGACAGCATGTAAAAAAACGTTTTTTTTTTTACATCTGTATCTGAAATGTCCCTTACCGACATGCTTTTGGTCTAAAAATCCTGAGATTATAGCTGCCCTACCTCTCCAGTACATGTCTGTGTATACTGTATGTACATGTATGTGTATACTGTGTGTGTGTGTATACTGTGTGTACATGTATGTGTATACTGTGTGTGTGTGTGTATACTGTGTGTACATGTATGTGTATACTGTGTGTGTGTATACTGTGTGGCCCCATAATCTCTGATTTCCTGGGGGCCCCGTAATCTCCTATTGCTCAGGGGCCCCATGAGTTGTCAATCCACCCCTGGCTCCCATAGATTGCAGTAGGGTCCACAATGTAGATGGTAGGGTGCAAATCTCCTATTTAATTATCCTACCTGTCAGTTTTTGTTTCTGTTTTTTTTTTTTTTTTTTTTTTTTTTTTAGATCAATTCCACTTCAACCCTTACAGTACAGGTAGAGTCCCACTGCAATGGGAGATTTCCTCCTAGAGGTTATCTTTAGGACAACTTACTGCTGCTCTGTCTCCCTGTGCAGGGTGACCGGACTTGTCTCCACCCCCTCATGTCGTTTTCTGTAGGCAGTCTGTAGTGGGTGGGGCCTGCTGGGTCCCTCCTACAGCTCTCTTCTCTGCACAGGCTATATGCATAGCACAGTGAAGGTGTGACTGCCACTTTAAGGCCCCTTTCAAACTGGGGCACTTTGCAGGCGCTACAGTGCTAAAAATAATGCCTGCAAAGCACCCTGAAGCAGCCGCTGCCATCTCTCCAGTGTGAAAGCCCCAAGCGCGGACGTGAAAAAAGTCCTGCAAGCCGCATCTTTGGAGCGCTGTAGGAGTGGTGTATTTACCACTCCTAAAGCACCCCTTCCTATAGAAAACAATGGGGCAGTGCTACAAACCTGCCTGCAAAGCAACGCTGCAGTGGCACTTTGCGGGCAGTTTTAACCCTTTTTCGGCCGCTGGCGGGGGTTAAAACTGCACCGCTAGTGGCCGAATAGGCGCCGCTAAAATGACGGTAAAGCGCCGCTAAATACAGTGCCCGCAACACCCCAGTGTGAAAGTAGCCAAAAGACAATAGCTGGGTTTGCAAAGGTATTTGATATACATATAGTAGATATACTGTACATCCTTTGTGGTTATTGAGGAATAGATTTAAATAAAGTTTTGTGTCGGAGTTCAGCTTTAAATATAGTGGAAAGGTCTTCCTATCACTGGAGTTTTATTTTAGAAAATGCGTTTTGCTTTCTTATGTATTTAGTGAAGGTGACACATTAGCCTCTACAACTTTTTTTGTTGCTTTCATCAATATCATATTTTAATTCATTGTTTTATTTCTTTATTTAATCGAATTCTAGGCAGAAAATTGCTCACCTTGCTAGAAAGGGCAAACCTGCTCTTCAAAATATGTCTATATAGCAGAGGTTGTCAGAGAGTCAGCATTTATTGGGCTTCATGCTGGCACCGAGCATGGAATGAAAATTCAGCTTGATATTGAAGTACATCAGATTAAAGGGGAATTCCAAATTAATATGTTGTCTTTAAATGATGCAAACCATTATAGGCCCATCACACTGTGATACATACAATACATTATAAGTCATGTAGAGTCATGTAGTCGTGTACATGTATTAAAATATTAATACATACTGATTAGATTATTTCTATGATGCTAATCACCTAAAAATTAGTTTAACGTACTGTTCATGTACAATATAAGTATATCATGCTTAAAGGGTTAGTTCACCTTTAACCACTTTGGCCTGGAAGAATTTACCCCCTTAACGGCCAGGCCATTTTTTGCGATACGGCGCTGCATCGCTTTAACTGAAAAAAAAAAGAGCAACAATTTTGAAAAAAAATGCATTATTTTTAACTTTTTGCTATAATAAATATCCCCCAAAAATATATAAAAACATTTTTTTTTTCCTCAGTTTAGGCCGATACGTATTCTTCTATATAATTTTGGTAAAAAAAAAATCGCAATAAGCGTTTATTGATTGGTTTGTGCAAAAGTTATAGCGTCAATTTAAAAAAATATATATATATTTTTTACTTTTTGCTATAATAAATACCCCCCCCCCCCCCCAAAAATGTCTTCATCACTTTAGGCCAATATGTATTCTTCTACATATTTTTGGTAATCGCAATAAGCGTATATTACTTGGTTTACGTAAAAGTTATAGTCCACAAAATAGGGTAAATAGTTATGGCATTTTTATTATTCATTTTTTTTACTAGTAATGGTGGTGATCAGCGATTTTTAGCGGGACTGTGACATTGCGGTGGACAGATCGGACACTTTTTGGATAAATAGCCACTGATTACTGTATAAATGTCACTGGCAGGTAAGCAGTTAACACTAGGGGGCGATCAAGGGGTTAAGTGTTCCGCAGGGAGGTGTTCTAACTGTGGGGGGAGTGGATTGACAGAGAGGACAGAGAGATCACTGTTCATGTTTACTAGGAACAGCAGATCTCTCTATACTTCCCTGACAGCATTTCCGGGAGGGATAAGATTGATTCTGATTGGTCAACGCTGTCACAGTAAATGGATCGGGAAACGTTGCATGGAGATGAGCGGGGATTTCAAATCCCCAGACTGCTGTGGGGGAGTTGGCAGCTCAGCAGCCCCGGAGGTAAGTACAGCAGGGGCAGGGGGTGGGGAGATTGTACTGCGTTTGTTAACCTTTACATTCACCTTTCTGTAAAGGTGAACTAACGCTTTAAGGTGATTGTAGCTGTATTAGTTCACTTGCAAGAAAAACAATTGAGTACTGTCCATGATACATTTTTATTTTAACTAACACTGAAATCACATTTAACATCTAAAGCCAGAGCATTTTGTTTTCAACAATTTTTTTAAAGTGTAATTACAATTTTGTTGAGAAAACAAAAATCCTCTTTGAGTGACCTATGTACATTGCAAGAATTTATCAAACTTTGTTGCAGATTACCTTTTCCGTTCTGAAAAATTGTGTATTCGTTCACCATACCAGGGGCATACATACAGGGGTCACAGGGGTCACAATTGCAACCGATCTCTTTAGACCTGGATAGGAGGGTGGCGGCAGGGACAACATATAGAGGAAATGATCCCATTTATTTTCCTCCTGCAGTCTTTCAGTGGCCACAGGAGGAAAATGGAGGGGATCGATTCCTGTTCATGCCACCCCTCCTATTCCTCTTCTGCTGCCTCAGGCTCCTGTGTGTGGCCCCCCTCATCCCATCGGCTCTTGCGGGAGATCTGTCAGGATGGAGAGTTGGGAAGAAGTCCATTAATGACACACCTTCCTTGTCTTAATGAATATAGTTAGTGATTTGTACTGATCACTGACTGTGTTCAGTCATAACAGGGGCATAGTAAACTGTGTTTACTATGCTTCAGTTTATGAATGAACAATAAGCTTTCTAGAGAGCTTTTCCTGTCCATTCATTCTGTGCTGCTGAAGCTGCAGTGATAGAGATTGAGGGTTGTATCCTTAATCTCCTTTTTCTGTCTCAAAGATGAAACATCAGAGGTCTGTTTAGCACCCTGATATTTCACCAAAGTCGCCCAATGGGGCGCCTAAAAAAAATAAAAAATAAATTGTAGGAATGAAATAAAATAAAAATAAATAAAATATAATGGTAAAGAAAAATAAATAAATAATAAAACAAATGTTGCACCTGCGACTGGGTCCTGGCGTTCCGCTTCCATGGGAGGGCCCTGGCTGGGGGTCAGTGGGGACCCTTATGAATTCTTGCACTGGGGGCCCTGAAGGTTCTAGTTACGCCTCTGCACCATGCCCTTTTAGACTGATTACTGAATGGATGGGTCTGTTCTCATTATATTCGCCAGAGCAAATCCTAGGAAATAGGAAAGCTGCAGTGTCTACATTCCTTTAGTAGACTTGCATGGTATTACGACTCAGATTGTACAGTTTCTTCCTATTGCAGAGGATATCTAAACCTTTACCTGTATCTTAGTTTACATTTCTGAGAAAATTCGTAAGACAATCACACAAGCAGGCAATGACATTTCTGGGATTGTTCTTTACAACAATTGTACACAGAGTGCCTCTAAGCAGCCGTATTTAGGGTTGCCACCTGTCCGGGATTCACCCGGACAGTTCGGGTTTGGAATCATGCGTTCATGTTTCAGACCGCCTGAAACCCGGACACATTATTCAGACCGGGCTAGGGCTTCCCAGTAGGGTTGCTGGCTGCAGTTGTGTAAACTGAGTGTGTCTGTTACACTCTTTCACACTGCCCAAGGCCAGCACTAACAACCCCCCCCCCCCCTACACACACACACACACATACACAGACAGGAGAGGATAAAGGGCTTGATCTGCTCCTCTTCCTCTTGCCCCTACAATTCTGTGTCTGCCAACACTTCAGCAGCCTCAGCTACATCTGGATGAGAGGGGATGACTGCCAAGGGGTGAGTGTGCTCACCATCCATCCCTGTCGGTGACTTAGGTCTCCCCCCTTCTCTCTCCTGCCTCTGAGTGAGTACACTAAGGTAAATCAGGGTTCTCAGAGCCCCCCTTACATCAGAAATCCCCTTTATATCAGAGTCCTCTCCATGCATCAGAGTTCTCAGTGTTTCCCCTTAAATCAGGGTTCCCAGAGAATCCCTTATATTAGAGTCCCCAGAGTTCTCCCCCCCCCCCCCCCACAGTGTAAGGGAACTCTGCGAGTTCAGAAGTAAAAAGGGAACTCTGTGGACTCTGATTTAAAGGGGGACTCTTGTGATTAAATTCATTTTATTATAAATGTTACCTAAATGCAAAATATGTGTATAGTTTATACTATAAAAAAAGATTGTTGTGCACCGCTAAAGTATTTGGGTTTGACTTGAAGAAAAGGTGGTAACTCTACCCGTATTGCATTGAATTTTTGTTTTATTTTTGGAAAATAGGAAAGGTCATTTTTAATAGTATTATTATTATTATTATTTTAAGCACTTTCAGCAGCTGATTTAATCACTTACAGAATATGCAGCTTCCCAGATAGCAAGCAATTGGGCTGCAAGTTTGAAAATGACTTGGCTATTACTACACTTGCCAGGCTTTACACGTTTTTCCAGAATTGCAGCAAGTTAGCATTGCATGACTCCAGATCAACTTTCTTTGCACACATTCTGCAAGTCTGCTGCAAGTTCCGGTTTAGTTATTTTGTGCAATAGTCATCCCACCACAGGGGTCACTGTGATTGAATTTTCATGGTGTAGACTTGCAGAGCTCTTGCTGTAGACTCACCACTGCAACTTTGCTCTCGTTAGAGACTTGCCATGCAAATGTGCTACAAATTGGAAAAGTGTCAACTAAAACTTGTGCTTCAAGTGCTCTGCAAGTGTACAACACGCCAGTGAAAATGTGCAGCAAGTTAACAGACTTACAATTCAACACTGCCACAAATTTGTGGCAAGTTATCCTTGCTATCTGGGTTCTTTATCTTTAAACCTTGCCTATGTTCCTTTTTGAGCTTGTGCCATGACCGTTGCCCTATGATTCCTTTTTCAGGATGGCTCCTTCCTCTTGTAGCTTCCTATAGAGCCACCCTTGCAAGCAGGCACTATAGGTTTGTCTCCCTACACTGTGTGCATCTATGTAAACACACAGCCCCATAGCCTAGAATAGCAAGCCTGCTCATCCATCCTTTCTCTCTCTCTCTCTCTCTCTCTCTCTCTCTCTCTTATCCAAGCTAACAGACTAGCTGGAGACTGCACTTGCACTGTCCACTGTAAACTCTTTACTACAAAGACCAGAAGCGTAGGGAAGCAGCACTGAATAAGCAGGATCCAGCAACAGTGAGTGATGTAAACTATATGTTGGGGTACAAATTTTAACAAATAGTTTCCTATTTTATAAATTTTATGTTATTTTATTTATTTTGTTGTATTATTATGTTTATTTTATTGCATTCAAGCTAAATAGTGGTGAGAGTTTAGAACCACTTTACAAAATGGTTTGTGTAGTAATGTTATAAGCAAGCAATGCATTTTCTTGGAACATGTACAGCAATAGTGCAAAGGATGCCTCCAGGTTGCACATTGCACTGGATTTTTATTTTTTATTTTTACATTTTTGGAACATTTAAGGCACTGCTGATTGAAACAGAAAGGTCCTTTATTAATAACATTAAGTTACAAAATGGTTTGTATAGCAATTCTATATGCTGAATTCATTCTTTATCTAAAACAGAGCTTTCCTTTAAGTTCGAGACAGCTTCTCTTTAAGTTTTTGAATGTGGTTGGTAGAGCTTTTATAGTTATATGCACAGTAAAAGCAAGAGCCTTTGCATCTCCTAGAAAGGTGAAATGATTAAGTACGTGTCAGCTATGTTTGAACACATTACGACATTTCCTAAAGCTGCTCTCATATTTGTTTATGAAACTGAAGCACAAAACAAGATTATGGATTATGAATAATGGTAGTATAACTAGCAAAACAGTACTCACAAGTCATATTTAACATTATTTAAGTAAGGTTCTTGCTTGTTTAAAAGAAGTTACTATTACGCAGTCTATAAAAGTACGGTATACCATACCATATACCATCTACAATGTCCTTGTCATATTTTTATCCTCTGTGCTAGTTAAGACAGCCAGACTATAAATAAAAAGAACTAATGAAAGAAAAAACAAAAAATAAAAAAAATAAAAATACTTACGTAAACTGTATGAAAAATGTTGTTGGCTGCAGCTCTACATTTAGACAATGCTAATGTGAGATTTCCCAGACCCCATACACATGTAGCACTAACCCCCGAAGGAGCTGCTGGTTTTATTCGGGCTTACCGTTACCTCACCTGCTCGCCTCTTCGTCTTAGGGGGGTCCCGTTGGAAAGTAGCCCAAATGATGGTAGATCGGACACTTAGTCCTTTTTTGAAGATTTATTTAGGGATAACACAAAAGAAGTAAAGAAAACACAGTCCTTCAATAGAGGGTTAGAGGATAAAGGGGAGTCCAGGCACCTAGTAATTGCGGGTTAGAGGTATCAGTCAGATCCAGAGGACAAACAGCTCCACAGACTGGATCCAGCAATCACCGGATAGGCCCCTCTGACTTGACCTAGCAGCCGATGAGATGCTCAACAAAGCCTCTGCCACAGACTTGTCAACTGAACTTAGAGATTTTTGAGAGTTTTAAGAAGAACTACCATACAGTACCAGATTCTTTCAGCCGACCCGGCGATACTGTATGGATATTGATCCTGGTTGTGTCCTCCAACTGAGTTTCCAGACTTCTCCAGAGACACCATCCTTGCGCTCGGTCATCCACCTGAGAAGTCCTCCCCTGGATCCTCCATTTTCCTTGGCTTCTCCCCGCAGGTGAGACAGCACAGGACCACCCCTGGATCAGCACCCCCCAAGACATTCCTGGGCCTACACTCTCAGTTGCAAAACCTCAGGCCAGCCAGCCCTGAGGCACAGAACCACGCGGCATAGGCCCCAGGCCAGGAGGGCCATGAGGTTGGGATAGGGGATCCCAAGACAGGGACCCGGAAACAGACCCAAAAAAATGGTGTCGGTACCTTAAATACCCACTCCCAGAATTCGCAGCAGGGAAACCACACCCACTAAGCTATTTCCGAGCAAAAGATGGCATTCAATGCATCCAGCCTGCTGCTGTTCCACACCCACCGATGGTGACAGCAACACCTACGGTGCAGTGAGAATCAGTGCAACCCAGCTGGACTGGTACAGAAACCAGAACTTTTAGAGAGAATTAATCTGAGCCAAACTACAGCTTCAGACACTTAAATAAAAAAATAAATAAAAAAAAAACAATAGCATCTGCCCATCAGGAGAAGGGCGCTACACACACTATTAGATTTTCTGCAGATTTTTGTCTTGATTTACCAAAACCATATAATATGAGGTTAAACCTTAAGAGTTTCAATTTGAATGCAATCAGGCAGGCCGTTGCACTACATGGTTTTGATAAATCTGAAAAAAAAAGCTGCATAAAATCTAATAGTGTGTATGGGACCTACATGGGACCATACATGGTCGAATTTCGAAAGCATTTTCTTTTGAAAATCTGAAATTTTGTGCGTTTTGTGATCCGATGGTACCACCATTGATTCCAAAATTTGACCAACCAAGCCTTTAATTTCACCTGATGTTGCTACAGAAAATAATTTTTGTGACTGGAAATCTTCTTTTCTTTCCGGGAATTTTCTTTTCTTACACATGTGCATTTCTTTTTCGATTACAGTTCTTGCACGATTCTTCTATCATTGATTAGAAAATTGTTTGTTTTTCAAAACATTTCTGACATGCCCGATTACTCAAATTCAATGGCCGCATGAAAATTGGCTGTTGCTGCAGCCCACTAATGGTGCGAAATTTATTTGATAAGATTTTCAAAAGAAAATTATTTCGAAATTCGACCCGTGTACGGCCTGCCTGAGGCTAGCCATACACAGATAGGTTTCTCATGTTCAACCCCATCGGCCATACTGGAGAAGTCTATCAGCTCATCTAGGTTTCAATGTTTTACTTAAAACTTCATTATAAAAAAAGGGAAAGAAATTGCGCTTGAAAGTTACACACAGCCGTCAGCACATCATCTGACAATTGATATAAAAAGTCAAATCTTAAATAATATACTTATATAGAAAATCACTAATGGAAACATGAAAATGAAATAGTTAAATGCAAAAATGTTCAAGGAATATTAGCACCACTGTGATAAATTAAGAAATATACAAAAGTTCAATGTGTATTGACACCACAGGGTTAGTCCAACATATAAGTCCAAAAAACATCTAGTAGATCTTGATATGTCAATCTTTGACCCAAAAATCACTCAGTGATCCACCACCTTTTGAAAAGCAGGCACGCAAGTGGAATGTTATACCATGAGTATAGAGTCAGATAGCTTTTTGTGATTCAAAATCACCCCTAAGTAGACTGGGTCAATCTCCAAAGGTTTACACTGGTCTCCATTCATAGGGTCAAACACTCCAAAATAGATACCATACTGGCATACATGGCCGTCTTGGGTCAGCATCCCATCTCATAGTTATATGAAGGGGAACACCAAACATTCACACCTAGTGTAAACTGCCACTAAAACTTTAGTAGAAAATATATCACCATACACTCACAAATTCTGCAGATTTACAGCGCCAGAGAAACATCCATCCCACGGATCATATAGGTCACTTTATGGGTTAGAATACGCAATAAAGTCACAAGCACAAGCTCTACTTGACACATTTCATCATAATTTACATCATCCAAGGTTTAGGAGCCAAGCCTAGTCATTGCATGTTATCAAGGATGGCAACCATTAGGAGCTTTCGTCTGCCACCCAAGTGACTCAAGCCTCGATCTAACTCATAGTACATGGGGACTTAAAAAATGGTGTTCAGTGTGCGCTTTAAGACTCTGAAGAGATTGTTTGGGCCCCTCTAGGTATGTGCAGGCATGCACCTCTGAATTTCATGTATACCACTATTATAGGCATTATACAATATTAATAAATTTACTTAAAGCGTAACTCCACTTTTGTTGAGAAAAAACCTTCCCCTCTGAGTGATCCATGTACATTGCAGGGATTATAATAACCTTTGTTGCAGATTCCTCCCTTTTGCTATTCTGAAGAAATCCATATGTGGATTTCTAATGGGAGTGGTTTCATAAATAACTGTCAGGTGTGAAGCTGCAGGGCACTAATGAGGAAATCTGCTGGTCCTGCATCCCTTTTGAGGTGCTCCTATTGAAAGTATCTCTTCCAAAATGACATTTTTGTTGCAGGGGGTGCCTGAAATCTGACTTGTATCTTAGGCAGACTTCTAGGGAAAATTGGTGAGCCAATCACACAAACAGGAAACAATGTTTCTGTGGAGTTGTCATTAAACACTCTGTGTACAGAACAACTCCAGGTATCCATATTGCACTGCATTCTCAGAAAATTATAGTGGCTGCAGAGGTAATTTTTATTAAAATTCAATTACAATATGATAGTGTCACAATTATATGTGCAATATTTTTTTTTCTTTATTTGCTATTTTTTTCCCCACGAAAGTGGAGTTACACTTTAAGGGAGCCGTGCTTTCTTTGTTGACAATTCTTTGAGCCAATTTAGCAAAGAAAGCCAAGGTGGCATTCCCTCTTAAAGTGGACCCGTCTGTTACTGTTCAGCATAAATACATCCCTGGCATGTCATAATATACAATGCCAGTATCATTTCTGTACCATTAAAAGTCTGTTTCATTGAAGCTGTATCATTAAAAGTCAATCAATGAGCTTGAGTTAATTGACATTGCATCAAGTTGACCATATTTATCGGCATATAACATGCACCTTCATTTTAGGAGGGAAGTTTCAGGAAAAAAAACATACATTTTAAATAAAGAACTTTGAAGCAAAATGAGGGTCAGTGCCCATCAATGCAGCCTCACTATTGCCCATCTGCAGCCTGATCAATGCCCATCTGCAGCCTCACAATTGCCCATCAATGCAGCCTAATCAATGCCCATCTGCAGCCTCACAATTGCCCATCAATGCAGCCTGATCAATGCCCATCTGCAGCCTCGAAAATTGACCATCAATGCAGCCTAATCAATGCCCATCTGCATCCTCAACTCAGATTACTGCTGTCTTGGAGGGGACAGGGAGGGGGTTGGGATGGCACAGTCAAATTACATACAGCGAGAATCTCCTGTTTAATCGGTGACCTCTTTAATACAAAGTCCCGCCTCCTGGACCGGCTTCTATGATAGACAGAACACTGGTCCAATGCCGGCCCAGGAGACAGGACTTCCTATTACAGAGGCCGCTGAGTAAACAGGAGAGTCGCGCTGTATGTAATCTGACGGCGCTCGTCCCGCCCCCCTCCCCATTCCCTCCTAGGCAGCCCAAATTGCAATATCAGCGTACAACATGCACACACTATTTGCCCCCAATTTTCAGGGTGAAAAAGCGCATATTATATGCCAATATATACAGTATGTCATTAGTCAATGGTAAAATTAAGAATTTCCTTGGTCTACTCTCCCTCAGTGATCAGACTGCTTTACACCAAGTCACAAGGGAAGAGGCTTGAGCTCAGGATGATCTGTGTCAAACATTTGTAAACATAGCCAATAATCACATGGACATCAAGATTAACATGACTTTTTTTTATCTTGGAGCTGTCATCTCAGTTAAGGGAGTAGATGCTGACCAATAATGATGCCTAAGAAAATATGGGTTCATCCATTCATAACAGAAAAGCAGCTGAAGGCATTTCTGGGTGGAGGATACACATTTACAGATTTCTTACCTTGTATGCACTCAAAAATATATCTAATGCTAGATTGAATTAAAAGACTAATAATAGGTAAAATATAGACATTCGAAGGAGCTTTTCCGAAGGTTAATGTAATGTTAGTAATCTGTGTTGCATTCCTTAGTGACAATTTTTATTGTTTTCCCCTGCTCTCATAAACTCTCAATCACTGAATCCGTTTTCTGTAGCCTTAGCGCAGGTCAAGAACACACTTTACCAGGCAATGCAGAACATCCATGGACCATAGAGTGGCACTAATAACTCAAGTATCTACTAATATTAAAATGAAATTAGATATTTCAGTAAATCAAAGTAGTGTTTTTTTATTTTTTTATTGTTATGATAATGCAAGGTCATCTTTTCAATGTGAAAATTGTATTTATCAGTACTACCAGCCTTTCATTGCTCTGATTATGTAACATGTTTTTCTAGTAACCCTTCAACCATTAGATGGGCTTCAGAGTACTTTACTGAACAAATATTATTCACAACACAGAGCTGTTGTTATATGCCATATAATGGTGAAAAATACCCTAAAGCAGGTACTAGAAACACAAGGGATTGCAAAAACCTAACACGCTCAATGTAAAGTGAACCTGCATTTTTCTATTTTAGGGCAAAGTAACAAGTTTAAATCATAATCCAATCCCACTGCTACGATACTAACCTTCCAATGCTCCCCAACCACCATGTTTGCCCAAGGAGCCCTTGTGTACGTTTTGGGAAGATTTGGCACAACAGGAGTAATGCCCCATACGCACGACAACAAAACCGTGGAATTTTGTTTGAAGGGTGTTGACTCCAACTTGTCTTGCATACACACAGTCACACAAATATTGGACACCAATTACAAACATAGTGACGTACAAGACGTATGGCGAGCTGATAAAAAAAGAAGTCATGTGATATCTACATTACGAACGCTAGTTTTACAAGACCGAGTGATTCCAGCTCGTCTTTGATTCTGAGCATGCGTGTTTGTACTTTAGACTTTTGTCCAGTAGACTTGTGTACACACGATTGGAAAGTCCGACAACACACATTTGTTGGCTGAAAATTTGAGAGCATGCTAGCCAAGATTTGTCCGATGGAGCATACACATGGTCGGACTTACTGCCAACAAGCTCACATCCAACATTTCCTGTCGGAAAATCCAATTGTGTGTATGCGGCATAAGAACTCCTAACCCCTGAAGACTTGGGCCTGGCCACTGAGGTATCCTGAACTGTACCTTTGGAGGAAAAAGAGAAAGTCGCATGACCCCCCCCCCATCCTTTTACATTCATAAGCACAGGATAAGGTGAATGGGATAGTGGGGATAAAATAGGAAGCTAAGTATAAGCAGCAGAGGCAAGCTATAATATTAACTTATATAAATAGAACAGCCTTCCTCTGGAGTCCCACCACTCTCAAGGCTGGGTGCTGCATACGGCTCACAGCAGGGCTCCAGTGCAACCTGGTTCACTGTTTTATGTCCAATTTCAGCACAAATTTTTGGCTGAATTCTGATCTGAAATTAACAAAAAGATGCACAGAGCTCCTGTGCAAATTTGCTTCGGAGCCGCATCGGAGATATGTGAGCTGGCTCCATAGAGAGCCCGTCAAAATCTCCAGCTATTGCAAATTGGATGTGGGGAGCCCACATTCAAATTTGTCCAAATTTCCGAAATTCTAATTGAAATTCAAATAGAATTTTACATCAAATTCCAGTCAAATTTGAACTGTAAACATATTTCTGAAATCAAAGACTGTGTGTGTTATTAGAGTACCATTTCAAAATAATGCTGTTTAAAGCCCCATACACACATCAGTTTTTCTGCTGAGTTTTTCCTTCAGATTTACCAAAACCATGTAGTAGAAGGGCCTGCCTGATTGCATACAAATTGAAACTCCTAAGGTTTGACCTCATATTATATGGTTTTGGTAAATCTGAAGGAAAAACTCAGCAGAAAAACTCATTGTGTGTATGGGGCTTTAGTTAAGCCAAAGGTGATTTAAAGAGTCATTGTAATCATTTTATAACGAGTTTTCTTTTGTTTGTTCACTTTGTAACACTGAATAGAAAAAAATCTAAAGTTTTCAGTTCAACCAATTCAGAATTTATCAATTCGAACGTTTTGAATTGGGAAAAAAAACTGCAAATTCGAATAAGAAAATTCAAAACAGACATAAAAGAATTCCGAATACGAATCCCGAATACGAATTTAAAGAATCAACCGAATTTAACTAAACAAAATAACTAGAATAACGACTTTAAACAAAACTAAACACGTTTTTTCGTCATGCACAAGTCTAATTTAAATTGCCTTCTGTTGTCACCCTGACATATTCTATATTCAATCATCATATCTGAATATTGGCTGTATTTTATATTTTTTTCCTAAGTTGGATCGTGTTTATGTTGTTGTTTTTTTTATTTGCACTCAGCTTGGGCTCGATTACCATACTCCAATGGCTGCGCCCGCAACTCTTGTATGTTAAAAGCTGTTCTCTTTCTGAAACTTCAATAAAAATTATTGAACCACAATTTTTTTTTTTATGTGCTTCAATTGATTTCAATAGAAGAATGCATCAGGAGTAAGAACACAAAAATGTGAATAGGCACTAAGCAAGGAGTTGGGAAACTAAAGCTTTAACTCCTTCAGATCCGCACTATAGCCAAATGATGGAGACAGAGCGGATCTGTTTTGCCGGGAGGGCATCAATAGACGTCCTCCCCTTTGCAAGCTGGCTGCGCTGTGATCACCCGAGTCAATGAGACTTGGGTGATCACAGATCCGGGTAAGTGGTCAATCCCGATCCTTACCATGTGATCAGCTGTCAGCCAATGACAGCTGATCACGTGATGTAAACAGAGGATCGGTAATGTTTTTTTTTTTCTTCTCACGCTGACAGCGTCAGGAGAAAAAAAATCCGATCACCGGCTCCTGTTGAAGGGATGTCGGTCCCGAGCAGGGAGAGGCGAAGCCGCCTCATATGTGCCCACCAATCAGTACCCACAGTTCCCACCAATCAGTGCCCACAGTGCCCATATATCAATGCCCACAAGTGGCACCTATCAATGCCCACCAGTGGTGCCTCATCAGTGCCACCTAGCAGTGCTGCCTATCAGTGTCGCCTACCAGTGCCAATCAGTGCCCATCCATTACTGTCACCCATCAGTGCCACCCATCAGTGCCCACTAGTGCCACCTCATCACTGCCCACCAGTGCCGCTTATCGGTGCCCACCAGTGTCGCCTTATCAGTGCCCATCAATGCAGCCTATTGGTGCCCATCAGTGCCGCCTATCAGCGCCCATCAATGTAGCCTCATCAGCGTACATCATTGAAGGAAAAAAAAATACCCGTTTGCTAAATTTATTAACAAAATATAAAACGGTTTTGTATTTTTTTTTTTAATTTAGTCTTTTTTCAAAAAAAAAAAAAAAAAAAAAAAACCCAGAGGTGATCAAATACCACCAAAAGAAAGCTCTGTGGAAAAAAAATGATAAAAAAATGTAATTTGGGTACAGTGTTGTAGGACCGCACAATTGTCATTCAAAGAGTGAAAGCACTAAAAGCTGAAAACTGGTCTGGGCAGGAGGGGGGGGGGGGGGGGGGGGTTAAGGTGGCCAGTAAGCAAGTGGTTAAATGTTGCTTTTTTTTCGACAATTTTTTTATTCATCAATAAATGTATTCATATAAAATCCTAATTTGTCAAATAAATCTTTAATCATGCAAATTGTTTCCCTGCTTCAGTGTGTGCGATGCATACGGGGCAGCCTAATAAGAAAGCCCAGCACTAGCTCTGCACCTACCACTGCTCCAACAGACTAAGGAGCTAGATGGCGCTGTCTCTATATGAAAGAGGGAGGGTGAATCATTGCTGAGACTTTCAACTGTGTGTATCTTGCTTTTAGGATTGTAGTTAGAGCTTAACAATGTAGAAGCCATTTAAAACGTTGGCATTTTAGATGACGACTTGCTGCCATTTACAGTGGTGTGAAAAAGTGTTTGCCCCCTTCCTCATTTCCTGTTCCTTTGCATGTTTGTCACACTTAAGTGTTTCGGAACATCAAACCAATTTAAACAATAGTCAAGGACAACACAAGTAAACACAAAATGCAATTTGTAAATGAAGGTGTTTATTATTAAAGGTGAAAAAAAATCCAAACCATCATGGCCCTGTGTGAAAAAGTGATTGCCCCCCTTGTTAAAACATACTATAACTGTGGTTGTCCACACCTGAGTTCAATTTCTCTAGCCACACCCAGGCCTGATTATTGCCACACCTGTTCACAATCAAGGCATCACTTAAATAGGAGCTGCTTGACACAGTAAGGTCCACCAGAAGATCCTTAAAAGCTACACATCATGCCGAGACCCAAAGAAATTCAGGAACAATTGAGAAAGAAAGTAATTGAGATCTATCAGTCTGGAAAGGGTTATAAAGCCATTTCAAGAGCTTTGGGAATCCAGCGAACCACAGTGAGAGCCATTATCCACAAATGGCGAAGACATGGAACAGTGGTGAACCTTCCCAGGAGTGGCCGGCCGCCCAAAATTACCCCAAGAGCGCAGCGACGACTCATCCAAGAGGTCACAAAAGACCCCACAACAACGTCCAAGGAACTGCAGGCCTCACTTGCCTCAGTTAAGGTCAGCGTTCATGCCTCCACCATCAGGAAAAGACTGGGCAAAAATGGCCTGCATGGCAGAGTTCCAAGGAGAAAACCACTGCTGAGCAAAAAGAACATCAAAGCTCGTCTCAATTTCTCCACAACACATCTTGATGATCCCCAAGACTTTTGGGACAACATTCTGTGGACCGATGAGACAAAAGTGGAACTCTTTGGAAGGTGTGTGTCCAAGTATATCTGGCGTAGAAGGAACACTGCATTTCATAAAAAGAACATTATACCAACAGTAAAATATGGTGGTGGTAGTGTGATGGTCTGAGGCTGTTTTGCTGCTTCAGGACCTTGAAGACTTGCCGTGATAAAAGGAACTATGAATTCTGCTGTCTACCAAGAGATCCTGAAGGAGAATGTCCGACCATCTGTTCGTGTACTCAAGCTGAAACGAACTTGGGTTCTGCAGCAGGACAATGATCCTAAACACACCAGCAAGTCCACCACCGAATGGCTGAAGAAAAACAAAATGAAGACTTTGGAGTGCCTAGCCAAAGTCCTGACCTGAATCCTATTGAGATGTTGTGGTATGACCTTAAAAAGGCCGTTCATGCTCGAAAACCCTCTAATGTAACTGAATTAGGACAATTCTGCAAAGATGAGTGGGCCAAAATTCCTCCAGGATGCTGTAAAAGCCTCATTGCACGTTATCGCAAACGCTTGGTTGCAGTTGTTGCTGCTAAGGGTGGCCCAACCAGTTATTAGGTTTAGGGGGCAATCACTTTTTCACACAGGGCCATGATGGTTTGGATTTTTTTTCACCTTTAATAATAAACACCTTCATTTACAAATTGCATTTTGTGTTTACTTGTGTTGTCCTTGACTATTGTTTAAATTGGTTTGATGTTCCGAAACAATTAAGTGTGACAAACATGCAAAGGAACAGGAAATGAGGAAGGGGGCAAACACTTTTTCACACCACTGTATATATCTATACAGTGCTGTGAAAAAGTATTTGCTCCCTTCCTGATTTTTTTATTTTTTTTTTGCATATTTTTTACACTTAAATGATTCAGATCATCAAACACATTTTAATATTACACAAGTAAATCCAAGATGCGTTTTTTTTTATTATGATTTCATTGTTTAAGGGAAAAAAGCTGTTCAAACCTGCCTGGCCCTATGTGAAAAAGTAATTGCCCCCTTCCATGCTGAATCATGAATGAACTGTGATTAACCACAATTTTTTGGAAAGCTGAGTTAAATTTCACTTGCCACACACAGGCCTAATTACTGCCAGGCCCATTAAACCAATAAATCACTTAAATAGAACCTGTCTGACAAAGTGAAGCATGCTAAAAGATATCAAAAAGCAACATATCATGTCTAAAGAAATTCAAGAACATGTGAGAAACAAAGTCATTGACATGTATCAGTCTGGAAAGGATTACAAAGCCATTTCTAAGGCTTTGGGACACCAGCGAACCATGGCGAGAGCCATTATCCACAAATGGAGAAAACTTGGAACAGTGGTAAACCTTACCAGGAGTGGCCAGCCAACCAAAATGACGCCAAGAGCACAACGACGACTCATCCAGGAGGTCATCAAAGAACCCAGAACAACATCTAAAGAACTGCAGGCCTCGCTTGCCTCAGGTAAGGTTCAGGATTCAACAATAAGAAAGAGACTGGGCAAAAAATGTCATCTATGGGAGAGTTTCCAGGCCAAAGCCACTGCTGACCAAAAAAGAACACAAAGGCTCATCTCATATTTACCAAAAAACATCTTAATTGTCCCCAAGACTTTTAGGTAAATATTCTGTGGACTGATGAGACAAAAATTTAACTTTTTGGAAGGTGTGCATCCCGTTACATGTGGCTAAAAAATAATACAGCATTTCATAACAAGAACATTATATCAACAGTCAGACATGGTGGTGGTAGTGTGATGGTCGGGGGCTGCTTTGCAGCTTCAGGACCTGGACGACCTACCATAATTGATGGAACCATGAATTCTGAGCTTTCCCAGAAAATCTTAAAGGAGATTGCCCAGCCATCAGTTAGTGACTTCAAGCTCAAGTGCATTTGGGTTATGCAGCAGGAAAATGATCTGATCTGATCAAGTCCACCTCCAAATGGTTCAAACAAAGCTAAATTTGGGTTTTGGAGTGGCCTAGTCAAAGCCTGGACTTAAATCCATTTGAGATGCTGTGTAAACCCTCCAATGTGGCTGGATTAAAACAATTCTACAAAGAAGATGGGCCAAAATTGTTCCACAGCAATGTGAAAGACTCATTGCCAGTTATTGCAAAAACTTGATTGCAGTTGTTTCGCCAAGGGTGGCACAACCAGTTATTAGTTTTAGGGGGTGATTACTTTTTCACATAAAGCCAGGCAGGTTTGGACAGCTTTTTTGCCTTAAAGTGATTGAAAACCTTTGTGTTTTTTTTTCTAAATAACAAACATGTCACACTTACCTCCACTGTGCAGCTCATTTTGTAAAGAGTGTCTCCAATCTTCCTCCTCTGGGGTCCATCGATGTCTCTCGCAGCTCCTCCTCACATCAGATAACCTCCTAGGAGAAGCTGGGGGGGTTACTGTGCGGGCGCGCTCCCGAGTCCAGCATTTGGGTCCACAGACACAAATGACGGACTCTGTCCCGCCCCCGATGCCCGCGTCACTGGATTTACGTGGAAGCAGAGGGAGCCAATGGCTGTGCTGTTATTAATCTATCCAATAAAGAGCCGGGACCCCTTGCAGAGAGGGAAAGCGTGAGGAAATATGGGACTCAGGTAAGTAAAACAAGGGGGCTGGGAGGGCGGTCACTGCCAGAAGATTTTTTCACCTTAATGCATAGGATGCATTGAGGTGAAAAACCACGAGAGTTTACAACCCTTTTAATAAATGAAAAATCATTTATTAAAGGGCATTTTATATTTACTAAGGTTATCTTTGTGTAATAACAAAATTTGTTTGATGATCTGAGTCTAAACGACAGTGTGACAAATATGCAAAAAATGTTAAAATCAGAAAGGGGGCAAATACTTTTTCACAGCATTGTATATCTTGCAATAAATGGAAACACTATTCTAAATTCCCCATTAGGTATTATCTGTTTATCTGTTTTCATAGATATTTCCTCTTTTTAAATCCCATGGCCAATAACCTGCCAGCCCTACAAGACGGAAAAACTCTGGGCACACACCTCTTACATGTCAGGAGACAAACTTAAGATAATTACCTATTAAGAGATGATTACTGCCATCTGTTACCAGATTCTGACACCAGTGTTCAAGATTTATGGATCTGGAAGAGTGTCAATACATGAACAATTTCTCCATCACATTAGCTTTATGCTGGATTACTCTCACAAGTGATACAACTGCCCTTGAGTAAAAGCAACAAGAAATATCAAACACATTTGAAACATTAATATGTATAAATAGTGCATTAGGCATTGCCATGGAGTTATATTGATGATTGTATTTTATTATGTAATATGTGGGAGCAATGAAAAACAGGGTAGATGGCAGCAGACCGATCAATCACACTAGTTTAAAGTGAATTGAAACCCTAATTTAAAAATCTTAAAAAAATTTAATT
Source organism: Lithobates pipiens (assembly GCF_037356315.1). Lineage (NCBI taxonomy): Eukaryota > Metazoa > Chordata > Amphibia > Anura > Ranidae > Lithobates > Lithobates pipiens. The sequence goes on along the minus strand of NW_027507785.1, from coordinate 284,026,361 downwards.
CATGTGCACTAGTTTCAGTTTGTGTATTTGTTATAATTTCTGGCATTTATTGTACTTTTTTAATTTGTTACTTCTGCTAAGTACAGCTACTTAACCACTTGACCTCCGGAAGATTTACCCACCTTCATGGCCAGGCCATTTTTTGCAATATGGCCCTGCGCTATTTTAACTGACAACTGCTTGGCCATGCAACGCTGTACCCAAATAAAATTTATGGCACTTTTCCCTCACAAATAGAGCTTTCTTTTGGTGGTATTTGATCACCTCTGCATTTTTTTATTGTTTGCACTATAAAAAAAAAGAAAAATTGTAACAAAATCCAATTTCTTCATAAATATGTATTCTGCTATATATTTTTGGTTAATAAAAACCCAATAAGCGTATTTTGGTTAGGTTACGCAAGCATTATAGCGTCTACAAATTATGGGATATATTTATGGAATTAAAAAAATACTAATTATACTAGTAATGGTGACGATCAGCAACTTATAACGGGATAGCGATATTGCGGCGGACACTTATGGCCCGTACACGCGATCTAAATATCGTACGACCGATCATATGACCGTTTTTGGTTAATAGTCACAAGTAAAAATTGAATAGCTAAATAAAGTCACGAAAATTCTCATACGACAGAAAAGAAAAAGCGGAAGTGATGTCATGTGTTGTAATGTATTTGTATTGAATTTTCGGACGACAACTATACTGACTAACTGAAAATCGCACGATCTGGAATCGTACGAGGAAAATTTTCGTGAATGCCTGATTGAATAAGATAGGATGAACGGTCATTATCGGCTGTCGAAAGTAGTGTACACACGATCCTTCCTCAGACGACTGTTTTTGGACGATATTCGGATCGTGAGTACGGGCCATAACTGACACTTTTGACACTTTTTTGGGGAACCAGTGACACTAATGCAGTGATCAATGCTAAAAATATGCACTGTCACTGTACTAATGACACTGGCTGGGAAGGTGTTAAACATCCGAGGCGATCAAAGGGTTAATTGTGTGCCTAGCCAGTGTTTTTGTGTACTGTATGTGCTGCTTTTACTAGGGGGACAGATGGATTATATTCCCTCGTTTACATAGGCAGATCTGCATTGTGTGTGTTTTACACACGATCAGTGGGTGCAGGTGGACATCCAGTGCCCGGAGCCCGCAGATTGGCTTCTGCTGTGATTAATCGCAGCAGAAGCGAGCCACTGGTGGCACACACGGATGTGAGCCCCCTAGGTGGGAGTGCAGGATCATGTATATATATTGTATGTATATATATTTGATTCTGTATAGAGGAGCCAGCAGTCACCACTCTCCGTACCCCTTTATCCCTTGCCCTTACCTTTACCTCTTCACACCCCTTTTAGCCCTGTTACCCCCCCCCCCCCCAATAAATAGGCCATACTGGAGTTTTGGAGTATAAATGGCCATAGCAGCCTTTTATTAACAACTCTTCAACCAAGAACTTAAATAACTTTATTAAATATATATATATATAAACACTATTTAGCAACGGCAATTTTAAACTCCCAGTCAGTTGGTCTTTGACGGTACCACGTTCCACCTTTAAACTTGACACTCTCCACCAGTACACTGCGGGACCACATTTTACCATACCAGGCCTCCGGCCATTTATCAGCCTGGAGAGAACCCCCTTTCCCGCAGTGCCACCAAATCCCGTATTCCAGCCTACCCTTCCGCTGGGATACACCAAAAGGGGGCACATACCACCTATGAGCCCCCCCCCCCCACACTTCCATCATCTCAGTTTTCCCCATCAAAGACCAAAAGACGACCCGCATCACGATCCCTGAAAGAAAAAGCAAAACACAGACAACAAGAAAAACAACAGACACATAAATACAATTATGCCCAACTAAACCAAAAATGGGCGGGTGGGTGGGCAACTCCGCACCCGCTCTGCTCCGCGCTTGCCGGTTAAACCCCTCCCCTTACTTTTATACGACTTCACCCCCTTCCATTAATTTCTTTACTCCGCTCCACCCCTGTCTTTCCCTAACTCATTAACCCACTACGCTCCTTCACCCTGGCCTTTGTCATGCACGACCCTCCACCTAGCCTTCAGCTTATTTTCCGGGCCTCCCTACACCAGATTTTGCACTCCAGTTTTAATAAATCAACTACAGTGTCAGCACGTACAAGCAAGCATGTTATAGGGATGCTGCAATAGCAGAACCTGAAAAAAAAAAAGCCCTGTTTTTTTACGATCACAATTGACAAAGCAGGGGCATGACACTTATACTTTTTTGCCTCCAGCTATGTGGTATGTTTACAGCATGCACAGACTCATGTGCACAAAACAAATATGGGAAAGACTGGTACCAAAGTCCTCTTTCACTACAAAAAAAAAATAATAAAAAAAAACACAACAGATGCTTCTACAGAAGACAATAGCTTTAAACCTAATTGAACCCCTAAATCAGCTAAATATATTCCAGGTGCATCAAAACAAAAGCTTCAAGGTCTGACTGTTCATTTTCTAAAGCTGCCAGTAGAAAAGGCTGCCCACTGCCAGCAATTGCAAAGAAAGTTCCTTGCTCTTCATGTGGAAGCTGGGTCCCACTGCAGAGGCCCAACATACCCCCTATTTAGCCAGACCTTTAGCTCTGCAATCAGCACAACTCAATCACCCTGCTTATTGAAGAGCTCTGGCTCTGACTCAGGAGGAGTATCGAACCTCTGCCATGGGACCACTGCTTCCACACAGACAGCAAGGGTCCCTTGGTGCAGCATGTTGACAGGACACAGGCTTTTCTACTCAAGATGTGGCTAATTTGCAGACCTTCTGTTTTGATGCAACTGGAATGAATTTGGTGAATTTACACCTAATGTTCAGTTTGGCTTGAATCTCAGAGTTTTGGTATGAAAGATTTAGTTATACCTTAAGGGCTAAGTTCACTTTTGGAGCATGTATCACTTTACACCCGGATTTTTCTCAGTTACAATGGCATCTGAATGTTCTTGAGATATATAAGGCAGCAAGTAAACAACAAGTTGTGTCTGAAATTAAATGATGTGTTGAAAGCAAAAAAAAATGAGAATCACATTTTGTTTTGTATGGAACTACATAGCAGCAGGCTGGTCAAAGCCACTGTAGGCAGCCAAAAGTGCCTACACTGGGGCACTTGAGCATCAGAACTGGACCACAGGAGCAATGGAAGAAGGTGGCCTGGTCTGATAAATCACGTTTCCTTTTACATCATGTGGAAGGCCGGGTGCATGTGGGTTGCTTAAAGCAGAGGTCCACCCTAAAATGGACCTCCGCTCATCGGAATCCCCCCCCCTCCGGCGCCACAATTGGCACCTTTCAGGGGGGAGGGGGGTGCAGTTACCTGGATAATCCAGGTAACTGCACCCACTTCCGGGATAGCTGTCTGCGGAAAGGGGCGTAGATAACGCCCCTTTCCGCAACTGCCCGCCCCTTTGCGCAAGTGCCCCGCTGCCTGCTGGGAAACACACAGTTCCCAGAGGCAGCGGGGACCGTCCGGATTGCGCCGCGCGGCTCGCGCATGCGCAGTAGGGAACCGGGAAATGAAGCCGAAAGGCTCCATTTCCTGATTCCCATACCCAAGATGGCGGCGGTAGGACCCGACAGACGACCTAGCGATCGGCTTCGGGTGCCGACATCGCGGGCGCGCTGGACAGGTAAGTGTCACTATTTTAAAAGTCAGCAGCTGCAGTATTTGTAGCTGTTGGCTTTTTAAAAAAAAAAAAAACGCGGAGTCCCGGTGGACTCCCGCTTTAACTGGAGAAGGGATGGCAGCAGAATGCAGCATCGATAGAAGGCAAGCCAGCAGAGGCAGTGTGATGCCTTGGACAATGCTCTGCTGGGAAATTTTGGGTCTTGCCATTCATGTGGACATTACTTAACATGTACCTCCTACCTAAACATTGTTGCTGACCAAATACACCCCTCCAGGGAAACAGTATTCCCCGATAGCAGTGGACTCTTTTAGCAGGATAATGTGCCTTGCCACACTGCAAAAATGGTTCAAGAATGGTTTGAGGAACACAACAATGAGTTCAATGTGTTGACTTGGCCTCCAGATTTTCTATATCTCAGTCCAGTTGAGCATCTGTGGGATGTGCTACAAAGACAAGTCTGATTCAGGGAGGCCCCACCTGACAGCTTACTGGACTGAAAGGATTTGCAACTGATAGGATGGAGTTATTGTCAAGAAAAAACTTTTCCCCTAGCTGAAATGTGAACCATATACGGCCAGCTTAAGGATCTGCATTGCTTCAGTTGTACATATATGATAAGCTATTCCCATAGTCCCAATTACTAGGTGTTTGGTGCTATGTGTATAGACCCAACATGTGTGAATTGCAACTACCCAGCACACTATGCCTTCAACAAATCTACTTTTTTTTTTTTTCGTTTTTATTTAGCATATCCAAAATTATACATACAAGATGGGTAGGTATTAAATTATGTCCTTAATCCTTTACACAATGTCCTTAATCCCCGGCACTACCCCACAACTCAGTATGGTCACTTTTTTTCTTCTTTGTGTTTTGTTTTTATGTTTTTACAGTACAACAGTTCAAAAAAGAAAAACCCCAACATGTCCGTTTAGAGAAGGAGATAACTGATCCCCCCTATTCCGTTAAGGACAAATCCCCCCCCCCCCCCAGGGGTTCCAATGTTTATTTTAGAAACCATGTGCAATGGGATATAGCTTTAAATATCCTACATGAATTTCTTGGGGGCACCCCTGGCCTCATACGTCATTCTATATAAAAGTACATCCGCATTCACTACCTTTACCCACATCCCTATTGTCAGCTGTTCTCCATATATCCAGTGTTGGGCTATAAGTTTTCTTACTCCAAAGTATAAAATTCTAAGGAATAGTTTAGTGTAAACATTCATCTCCTCCAGGACAAATACCCCCAGGAGGCAGCGTAGGGGAGAACATATATTAGGTAGGTCAAAATTATCAGATATAAATTCAGTCACTTGAAACCATAAAGGTCTTATTCTAGGGCATTCCTATACCATATGGATGAAAGACCCATACACTAAGGCCGCGTACACACGCGCGGACTGTTCGCCCAACTTTGTCCGTCCAACAGTTTCGGCAAACAGTCCGCTCAAACTTAGCATGGACGGACATGGCCACACACGACGGACGAACAGTTTGCTGAAACCGTGCGCGATGACGTGAACGGCACGTACGACGGGACGAAAAATACGACGTCCTATACACTGCATTATAGCTTTTGGCGTGAAAATCCTTTCTGAGCATGCGCGCAACTTTGTTTGACGAACAAGCCTACACACGGGCGGACTGTTCGCTCAAACAAGGTTTCAGCGGACAGTTTTTCGGAATTTCCGAAAAACCTTGTCCGTCCAACTGTCCGCTGAAACTGTCCGCTGAAAGCCCACACACGAGCGGACTGTCCGCCCAAACACTGTTCAGCGGACAAAGTTGGGCGAACAGTCCGCCCGTGTGTACGCGGCCTTATACTGTAACACACTGCAGAGTCTGTCTTATGCATTCAGGTATAATGTAGTTGGCGTGTAGTACATCTGCAGTACATCTGGTGAAGGCCTCAAAGTTGAATCCCCTTATCCGTGGAAGAGATGACAGAGACAAGATAAGTATCCAGAGTTTCCTGCCATAAATCCTCAGACAACTCCGGTACAATAGCCACCCATCGAGCCCAGGCCTTGGATATCAATCCTGGTTTCCCGGGACCCACCTCCCTATAGAATCTAGAGATTCGTTTGGATCCGGATCAATTAGAACCTTCTCCAGAGCTGTATTTTGTACCTGAAGTTCCCCGTTCCCAAACTGTGCCACCCCTGCATGACGCAGCTGAACATAGCAGAAGTGCCACATCCTATATATTTTCCAGGAAGCGCCATGACCGATCCCACCTTCCTCCCCAAGATTCCCTTCCTGTATACCATATTTAATAGGGTTTCTTGCAAGGTGGCAACTGCCGCTTCAAAAAAATAGGAGCGCAAGTCTGGAAGCGCTAGCCCCCAATCATAACTGGTTATATTATAACAGCTAGAGAGACTCTAGGGGCTCGTGATCCACACAGAAATCCCACTACAATGGATTCAATGGTTCTGAAAATCTCCCCTTCCTCTACAGTGATATCTGCTTCTAAAGTAGCACTGTCTTCATTTGTCAACATAGGTAAGTCTATATCAGCTCGGTAGGTTTCCAATGCCTCTCCCCCCGCAGTAGCACATGTCATATAAAGTTCCTTATAGAATTGAGCAAATATTCTTAGAATGTCAGCCGAGTCACAAATCTCAGACCCCTGCCTGTCATTTAATCAACACAGGGACGCATTTTGGCCTTGCCAGATACGCCAGGAGCCTGCTATTCTTGTCCCCAAACTCAAAAAATGCGCCTCCGCTGTACGAGTCTAAGTTTTGTGGTTCGGTCAGTCAAAACAACACGGTATTCCCTGGTTGTTTCCTTTATGGTTAGCAGTCTCTCTCTAGTGGGTTCCCGAACATATTCTGCTACAGTATACAGTATCTCACAAAAGTTAGTACACCCCTCACATTTTTGCAAATATTTTATTATAGCTTTTCATTTGACAACACTAAATAAATTACACTTTGTTTGCTACAATGTAAAGTAGTGAGTGTACAGCTTGTATAACAGTGTAAATTTGCTGTCCCCTCAAAATAACTCAACACACAGCCATGAATGTCTAAACCGCTGGCAACAAAAGTGAGTACACCCTTAAGTGAAAATGTCCAAATTGGGCCCAACGTGTCAATATTTTGGGTGGCCACCATTATTTTCAGGTACTGCCTTAACCCTCTTGGGCATGCAGTTCACCCGAGCTTCACAGTTGCCACTGGAGTCCTCTTCCACTCCAGCATGATGACATCATGGAGCTGGTGGATGTTAGAAGCCTTGTGCTCCTTCACCTTCCCTTTGAGGATGCCCCACAGATGCTCAATAGGGTTTAGATCTGAAGACATACATGGCCAGTCCATCATCTTTATCCTGAACATCTTTAGCAAGGCAGTGGTTGTCTTGGAGGTGTGTTTAGGGTCATTATCACCTTGTAATACTGCTCTGCAGCCCAGTCTCTGAAGGGAAGCGATCATGCTCTGCTTCAGTATGTCACAGTACATGTTGGCATTCATGGTTCCCTCAATTAACTGTAGCTCCCCAGTGCCAGCAGCACTCATACAGCCCCAGACCATGAAACTCCCGCCACCCCACTTGACTGTAGGTAATGCACACTTGTCTTTGTTCTTCTCACCTGGTTGCCGCCACACACGCTTGACACCATCTGAACCAAATAAGTTTATCTTGGTCTCATCAGACCACAGGACATGGTTCAAGTAATCCATGTCCTTAGTCTGCATGTCTTCAGCAAACTGTTTGCAGGCTTTCTTGTGCATCATCTTTGGAAGAGGCTTCCTTCTGGGATGACAGCAATGCAGACCAATGTGATGCAGTGTGTGGCGTATGGTCTGAGAACTGACAGACTGACCTCCCCACCCCTTCAACCTCTGCAGCAATGCTGGCAGCACTCATACGTCTATTTCCCAAAGACAACCTCTGGGCCTGACGCTGAGCATGTGCACTTAACTTCTTTGGTCGACCATGGTGAGGCCTGTTCTGAGTGGAACCTGTTCTGTTAAACCGCTGTATGGTCTTGACCACCATGCTGCAGCTCAGTTTCAGGATTTTGGCATCCTTCTTATAACCTAGGCCATCTTTATATAGAGCAACAATTCTTTTTTAGATCCTCAAAGAGTTCTTTGCCATGAGGTGCCATGTTGAACTTCCAGTGACCAGCATGAGAGTGAGAGCGATAACACCAAATTTAACACACCTGCCCCCAATTCACATCTGAGACCTTGTAACACTAACAAGTCACATGACACCGGGGAGGGAAAATGGCTAATTTGGCCCAATTTGGACATTTTCACTTAGGGGTGTACTCACTTTTGTTGCCAGAAGTTTAGACATTAATGGCTGTGTGTTGAGTTATTTTGAGGGGACAGCACATTTACACTGTTATACAAGCAGTACACTCACTACTCTACATTGTAGCAAAGTGTAATTTCTTCAGTGTTGTCACATTAAAAGATATAATAAATTATGTACAAAAATGTGAGGGGTGTACTTACTTTTGTGAGATACTGTATATCAATGTTCATTCACGCTCCAGTATACTAAAAGGGCATCTACACATGCTCGCCCTACGGCCCCAACACACTTCTGGGAAACTTCAGAACTTTCTAAATGTTCACATTTTCAGACCATTTACTGCAAATCACTTACTGATGATCACTTAGTTTTATTATAAAGACAAAAGGATCATTTTCTGTCTCTGGGAGATAGAAGTAATAATTATGACATGTAGATTGGGCAAAACCATTGCCTGTGATTGATTTAAAATTAAGGCAAAACGGAATGAATATGCCCGGCCATTAGCAGTTAGGCTAATTTATTTCCCTTTAGATAATATTGTAGAAGAAAGAAAAGATTTTTTTTTTTTTTTTTAGAAGGGAATGTGGTCTAACAATAAACAATTTAATTAACAATAATAGGAAAAATTCATCATCTATTTGCAGCTAGTAATGAAGCAGCAGTGATTTTCTTAATGAAGCAGGGCTTACTTTGCATTGTATTGCCACCCTATAAATAGAACAGATTGTCAAGAAAACACAATGTGATTTAAAGAAGACTTCCGCGAAACTATACTACGCCAATCATTGATGTCGCCTTTTATTCAAGGGTCATTGCTGGATGTTTTTGTAGATATTTCACAAGATTAAAGTGCATATAAACCTTAAAGTCTCTTTCAAACAGGTAGTAGTGCTTACCACCTTCTAAAAAGCAATCCGCTGTGAATTGCTTTTCAGAGGACAGTATAGCAGCAGTTGGTAGGCATTCAGGAGGTGCTACTGCCACTTCCAGGCACCTGTTTTTTTTTTGTTTGTTTTTTATTTTTTTTTACTTTTTTTTATTTGTTAAATGGTCATTTTACAACTAACAAGAAAGAACCCCTAATGATGGACTTTTTTTTTTTCAAATTAGTTTTTATTGAAGAAAATTTTACATACAGAATATAGTGTAACAGATAGCAAATCACACAAGAAATGAGTAGATTTCAAAACAATCGTGGCTGTGCCACCTTTAAGAATAATCATAGATACAGATTAACATCAGTACACATAAAGAGGGTTATTTGTCCTGCTCATATAGGTCGAATGTCAAAAGAATAGAAAGAGAGTAGAGATAAGGGAAAAGAAGAAGAAATATTAGGAAAAACGGAAACAGTAATCTGGTGGATGGACATCCGGAGGAAAGAAGCAACTTATTGCCCTAGAACTTGGCAAGGAAGTACAAGAACAAACTTAAAATACAACGTAACCATTAATAATTAACAATTGGAGACAACTAAACATCCGTGGACTGTTTAGACCAGTCGACCCAGACTTTCCACTGGTCGTCAAATTTTGCTCTGCTCCCCCTTCTACCAGCTAGTAATGATTCATACACATAATTTTGTCTGGTAATGCCAAGCACCTCTGACAGGTTGGGGGTTTTGTTGGATTTCCAATTTCTGGTAATTGATAATCTAGCCGCCAGTAGAATGTGTGTGACAACCGAGCGGCAGAAAGGGGGGAAATGGTCGATACCCAAATTCAAAACTGCCAATGTAGGATTAACTGGAGTTAGGATTCCTGTAACACTGGAGATACATCGAAACACACTGCCCCAAAAGCTGGAGAGGTGTCTGCACTGCAGAACCAAAACATGTGTGAAATATTACCCACCTCCCCACACCCCCTCCAGCATAAGGGGGAATTAGCCGGTGAGAACTTTGCTAAGAGATATGGCGTCAGATACCACCTCAGGGCTATTTTTTGGGCAAGCTCCCAATGATTTACACATCGAGATGCTGTATAGATCGTTTGAAATGCTTTCTTCCATTCACATGGATCAAAGCTTTTATTAAAGTCTATTGACCATTTAGTGAAGGGCCGCGAGTCGGTAAACAAAAGTTTATTTTGGAAAGTGGAGTAAAAAAGGGAGATACCTTTGGTTGGGGATGGGGTTTTTGTGTAGAAATGCCACAGGTTGGTCGGTATGGAAACGTGGGGGCATCTTAGAGTGTTAAGGAGATGTGAGGTTTGTAGAAACCTGTAAAAGTCTGTAGGGGGCAGATTAAACTCTGCTCTAAGTGATACGAACGAGTGGAGTGAGTTACCCTTATACAGGTCTTCAATTGTAGAGATTCCTTTTGTTTTCCAAGACGAGTAGTCTGTGTTGGGAATCATGTGAGACAATAGCTCAATGGGGACAGGGAGTGTTGTGACTTCAGTAGTTGTAATGGTTGATCTTTGAAGATCGCGCCATGCAAGTAGCGAAGCCTGAAGAGTAGGGGCAAGTCGACACAAGGAGAGAGGTCTCCAGCTGTCCAGCAGCAGGAGCATGCGCAGGTCAGTAGTGGGGCTGAGAGCCCGTTCTATGTCACACCAGAGTACATCTGGCGATGGTGATATCCAATATCTAAGTGCTGTAAGCATGGCTGCCCTATAATAGTCTTTAAGATCGATCAAACCCATGCCCCCCACCGATCTGTGCTTGATTAGGAGGTGTCTAGAGCACCTAGGCCTCCTGCTCCCCCAGATGTATCTGCAAAGAACGCCATTTAACGCTAACAGGTGTGTATTTTTGAGAGGAATGGGCAATGTGCGAAACACATACAGAATCTGGGGGAGCAGGAGCATTTTAAAGGATGCCAGTCTACCAGACCATGTGAGTTCTGTCTTGGCCAGTCTTTGTGCCTCTTTTTCAATTTTAGCAATAAGGGGGATATAGTTGGCATCTGCTAGATTAAGTGGGTCAGACGTTAGCTGTAAGCCAAGGTAAGAAATACTAGACTCTGCCCATGCGTAGGGGAAACTATTCTGGAGACTTGTTCGGATTTGGGGAGGTAAGTTAAGGTCTAGAATAAGGGATTTCGTGAAGTTTACTTTATAATAAGATATACAGCTAAAGTCGTGAAGAATAGAATGTGCATGGAGGAGGGAGGTCTGTGGGGAGGTCAGGAAAAGAATAATATCATCTGCAAATAAGCTAATGGTGTGGGACTTGTCAAGAAATTTAAAACCGTGAATGTCGGGATGTGTTCTAATTTTTTCAGCAAGGGGTTCTATGAGAAGGTTGAAAATGGAAGGGGATAAAGGGCAGCCCTGCCTAGTACCGTTAGAGATAGTGAAAGGAGTGGAGAGTATGTTGGAGGTATAAACTTGGGCACAGGGGGAAGAGTACAAGGCCAGGATTGCCGACAGGATAGGACCCGAGAACCCAAACCTACTAAGAGTCTGGGACATATATCCCCAATGTATCCTGTCGAACGCCTTCTCCGCGTCCAAAGACAGTAACAGAGAAGGCGTCCGACAGGAATGCGCGTGATGCAGAACATTAATGACTCTTCTAGTAGCGTCCGACGCCTGCCTTCCCCTAGTGAACCCGGTCTGTTCCGGCTTAATCAGTGACGGCAGGATCGGAAGAAGTCTATGGGACAAGATCTTAGCAAACAATTTTACATCGGTATTTAAGAGGGAGATAGGCCTAAAATTAGCTGGAGTCGTGGGGTCCTTCCCGGGTTTTGGGATAGTGACTATAAATGCTTTAAGCATTTCAGGAGGGAACGAGGCAGAGGACACCGCAGCAGAGTAGACCTCTCTCAAAGTTGGGGAGAGAGTCTGGGAAAAGATCTTGTAGTAGCTATTCGGAAGACCGTCAGGTCCCGGGGATTTGCCGTTTGGAAGAGTTTTGATGGCCCGTCGGATCTCAGGTTCCGTAAGGGGCGAATTGAGAGTCTCTAATTGATCACTGGTCAAGGAGGGGAGGGAGAGGTCGGTGAAAAATTTCTGGATATCCTGATCCGTAGGTTGTGGGGTGGAGGGGTCATCTCTTAAATTATACAGAGAGGCGTAGTAGTCCGCAAAGGCGTTTGCAATGTCGCTAGGATCATATAATTTACCCTGATCTGATTTACGAAAAAGAAAGGGGATCTTGGTTTTAGCTTTACGATCTTTTAACCTCTGGGCCAATAATTTACCAGCCCGGTTGCCAGATGAATAATGTGATAATCTCAGCGAGTGGACGTGTTTATCGTATTGCTCTAGTAGTAGGAGCCTGAGATCCGAACGTAGTGAGGTCAATTTGTGCAGAACACTCTGATTTGTAGCAGTCGTGGATTTATTTTGGGCTTCTAATAATTTAATCTCCGAAAGCAAGGAGTCCAGCCTCTGTGTCCTCTGCCTTTTTGCCCTTACACCCATTTGTAGAAGTATACCTCTAATAAAAGCCTTATGGGCACACCACAAGGTAAACGGACTAACATCAGGAGTAGCATTAAAAGAGAAAAATTCTTGCAAATGTTTAGTTAGGTAAGAGACCTGTTGTGGTTGTTGAAAGAGGCGGGGATTAGCCCGCCATACACTAGCAGGAGTCAGAGGGCGCCCCCCGTCCACCGTGATGGACACGGGGGCGTGGTCCGACCATGTAATTTCATGTATGGACGAGTTTGTAATTCGTTGAAGAAGTAACCTATCAGTCAGAATCAAATCTATACGTGAGTACGAGTTGTGTCTAAGAGAGTGAAAAGAATAGTCTCTTTCAGTGGAATGTTGGCAGCGCCATACATCATACAAGTCCTCAGTGTGGAGCAAAGGTTGTAGAGCAATTCTTGGGCGCTGTGTTTTGGAGGTCGTGTCCATGACCTGATCAGGAATGATATTGAAGTCTCCGCATAGAATCAGGTCGCCCTTTTTTAGTAGTTCTACCTTCCGAAGAAGTTTTCTCAGAAAACGTGTTTGATGGGTATTGGGTGCGTAGACATTTACTATGGTGTAGGGCTTGTCATTAAAGCTACCCAGTATGATTAAATATCGACCTTCCGGGTCTATAAGAGACTGTTGAAGCGTAAAAGAAACGGTGTCTTTGATAGCAATTAGAACTCCTTTTCTTTTGGTAGGAGCAGAGGCTTTAAAGATATGTGGAAATTTGTTATGTTTGAAAATGGGTTCGCTCAGAGAGGACCAATGCATTTCTTGCACACACAAAACATCGGATCCGAGCCTGAAGGCCTCTTTCCAGAGCGAAGCTCGTTTGGCTGGGTGGTTCAAGCCACGCACATTAAAAGAGGTTATTTTAATAGACATAGTTCAGGTAAGGGAGAGATGCTGAAAAAGTACCTTGTTGGTCCAGGTCCGCTTCATGAGGTTGTAACAGATGAGTTGGCTGTTCGTCTCCATGGGTATTTCTCCGAGTCCATTCACCAGTAAGTAGTAAATAAAAATAAAAGAAGTAGTTAGAAGAGCAACAAAAGTCAGATAGTAACAAAAGGGTAAGTCGGTAGAGAGCTAAAAAGGTGGATTCCATCCGGAATCTGTAGGCAGATATACTGCTTAAACATATAAACAGGGGGTAAAACATGGGTCTTTGAGCTCCAGAGCGCAAGGGATCTCGTCGTTTCACTCGGAGTATTGAGATCGAGGCAGCTAAACAGCAGGTTTCTTCACATGCTTTTTGCGAGATACTACCTGCCAGGTGTCGCTAGTGTTCACCCCTCGGGCGGCAGAGTTAGTGTCAGAAACCTGGGCTGGCAGGATATCCCAGGACCGGAGCAGGGCCAGACCCTCTTCCAGTGTTGCTATCACGGAGGTTTTGCCATCACGCGTGACAATAATTTTGGTGGGATATCCCCATCTGTACACAATGCTGTGGTTTCGAAGAGCCTTGGTAATCGAAAGAAGGGACTTGCGTTGTTGCATCGTGTGTTGCGAGAGATCCGCAAAAAGTTGCAAAGTGGAGTATTGCTCCGGGGGGTTGGGGTTCCTACGGTAGGCCGTCATGAGTTGGTCTTTTATATGGTAAAAGTGGACCCTCATCAGGACGTCTCGAGGGACATTGTCCGAGAGGTGAGACGGCTTAGGCAGGCGATGAATTCTGTCAATGACCAGTTCGGCAGATGGAGCTGAGGGGAGAAACGCCATCATGAGGTCTTTGGCATACTGCTGCAGGTGGTTCGGCAAAACAGATTCTGGCACCCCTCGCAGTTTGACATTATTTCTACGCGACCGGTCCTCGAGGTCCGCGAGTTTGTTTTTAAGCCAGGCCACTTCCTCGGCCTGATCGTTATGGGAGTCAACTAGGGTATTATATGAGTTTGCATATTCACCCATTTTTTTCTCAACGTGATCTACTCTGGTCCCCAACTCAGTCACTTCAGTTTTAAAATTCCGCATGCATTCCATAAGGTCTGAGTGTAGTGAGCCTCGCAGAGAGATCAGCATGTCTTTGAGTGTTGTGTCTGTGATGGGCTGGCTCGTGGTTGGGAAGGAGTTAATGTTGTCAGCAAGCTCCCTTGTGTCTTCTAGGGAACTATTGATTGCACTAACCTTCTCCCCTAGAGGCTCATCCATCAAGCGAGGTCTTGATTTGGCAGGACTGCATGAGAGAGGGGTTGAAGCAGCCGGAGAGTGCCGCTGTGATCCTCCGTCGGATCTCGGGCTCGGCGTTGCAGGAGGGGAGCCGTCTGCAGACAGCGGAGAGTTGGCGCCGGCGCCATCTTGGCTCGGTCGGCCTACAGTGTGGAAGAAATCCTTCATTTTCTTCGGCTGTGCTGCACTGGCCCGCTTGCGAGTCATCCTCCGGTGTTGGGGATGAGCTTAGCTCCGGTCCCGTGTGTCTGTGGGCGAAAATCGCCGCCTCGGTGAGTGCGATGTCCCTGCGCTGGAGCGGAGCTCCTGGATCAGGCGTCCATTCCTATTGCGCGCTAGCCACGCCCCCCTAATGATGGACTTTTAAGGCACGTACAATAAGCAGAAACAAATAACAAGTATTAGAGAGGGAAGACAAATATATCTATCCACATAAAATATGTGGATACATATATTTTTCTTCCCTCTCTAATACTTGTTATTTGTTTCTTGAATAGAAAAGCCTTTTGCTAAACACTTACCCCTGAGGAAGGAGACGTAGGCACTGTCATGGTTACGCAGTGATCTTCCTGTGTTTGCTTACCTCCCCTCATGTGTTCAGACTAGGAGGCCAGCCACTTCCACCTGGTGGTTTTTATAACCTCTCCTCTAAGCATGGCTCCACCCCAGGCCCTATCAGGGAACCCTATATTAACCTGTGCACTGCAAGCCAAGAGTGATGATCAACCATTGTGTATTCCTTTGTGTGTTTAGCTTCCTGTTACCTGCTGTGTGCTCTTCTGTTGTTCCGTTACCGACTTTGGCATGTCTTTGACTATCCCTGTTTGCCTGTGATCCTGACCTTTTGGCGTGTCCCTGACTTTTCCAGTCTGCTTGTGGCCCCGACCTTGGCTTTGTCTCTCACCATCCCTATTCTCCTGTTGCCTACTGTGGGTGTGAGCTGGGGGACCCTGGGTGTCATGACCTGGAGCCAGTTGCAGCCAAGTCCATCCTCACCACTCGAGGCTCTGGTGAACACCTGCTGGCTCTTAGACTCCGCGCCCCAGGGAATCTTGCGCTCTAACCCCGGTGGGACCTGTCTCCTGTCCGCAGCAGTCAGCCGTAGGGTCCACAACCTTGCAGTGCACTCCTGATTCCTACGGTGTGCATCTGTCACCTCGCCTCAAGGTGACCTGACAGGCGCTCCGAAACGCGTAGGAAGAAAAAGCACTATAGACCACTGTACTGTATATACATTGATAACCATGCTGTTTTAATGCATTTTTTTCTTGCTATATATGTTTTTATGATATCTACAATTAATAAATCTTTTTTATATTCTATATAGTTCTACTTATTGTACGTGCCTTAAAAGTCCACTATTAGGGGTTCTTTCTTGTTAGGCCGCGTACACACGCGCGGACTGTTCGCCCAACTTTGTCCGTCAAACAGTTTCGGCAAACAGTCCGCTCAAACTTAGCATGGACGGACATGGCCACACACGACGGACGAACAGTTTGCTGAAACCGTGCGCGATGACGTGAACGGCACGTACGACGGGACGAAAAATACGACGTCCTATACACTGCATTATAGCTTTCGGCGTGAAAATCCTTTCTGAGCATGCGCGCAACTTTGTTTGACGAACAAGCCTACACACGGGCGGACTGTTCGCTCAAACAAATTCCGAAAAACCTTGTCCGTCAAACTGTCCGCTGAAACTGTCCGCTGAAAGCCCACACACGAGCGGACTGTCCGCCCAAACACTGTTCAGCGGACAAAGTTGGGCGAACAGTCCGCCCGTGTGTACGCGGCCTTAGTTCTCAAATACTGGATGTGGCACCCAAAATTGCAAAAAATTGCCCTTCTATACATTTTCCTTTTACATTTTACAAGGGTTTGTGATTGTGTTGGTTCCTCATTGATCTCAATGGGCAAGTTTGATAGGCAGTGCCACCTGTCAAACTCTGCAGCCTGAGATAAAGAAAGCTGCAGCCACAAAGCACATCATCGTGGCTTGCACCATATGTGCAGCCCTGTCAAGCTGTAGTGCTAGAGTTTCCGTTGATGGTAAACCACAGATCAGCAGCCTGTTTTTGCCTCCTCCAGTGTGAAAGAGCACTATATCTATTTTTCAGTATGCTTGAAATAATACCTGACAGTATACATTTTTCTCATGCAATCAGTTTTTTGTAAATCTTTCTTACCTGGATATCCTGCCCATAAGAGCACTTCCTGTTTCAGACTGACAATGCTAAGTCACTGCCTTACATCTAACAGCATTGTTGTCATCCAGTTGAGTAGCTTCTTTAGAAATTGGGCCCTAAAAGCTAACAAATACTGAAAAGAAAACTGTAGATTTATATATACAGTGGGTATATATATATATATATATATATATATATATATATATATATATATATATATATATATCAGGTAAATTAAGTATTGAACACATCACCATTTTTCTAGGTAAATATATTTATCAAGGTGCTATTGTCATGAAATTTTGACCACGTGTCAGTAACAGCCCATGCAATCCATACATACTGTACAAAGAGACCAGAACAAAAAAAAAAAATCTGAAATTAAGTTATGTGTAATAAAATGGAATGACACAGGGAAAAAGTATTGAACACCTTAATTGAAATTGATGTAACACTTCGTACAAAATCCTTTGGGTAATGACAGCTTCAAGACGCCTCCTGTATGGAGAAACTAGTTGCATGCATTGCTCAGGTGTGATTCTGACCCAGTCTTCCACACAATTTCTTCAAAACTTGAAGGTATCGTGGGCTTTTTCTATGAAATCTGATCTTTAGTTTTTTTCCATAGATTTTCTATTGGATTCAAGTCAGGTGATTGGCTGGGCTGATCTAGCAGCTTTATTTTCTTTCTTTGAAACCAATTGAGAGTTTCCTTGGCTTTGTGTTTGGGATCATTGTCTTGCGGAGATGTCCACCCTTGTTTCATCTTCATCATCCTGGTAGATGGCAGCAGATTTTTATCAAGAATAGCTTGGTACATTTTGCCATTCATCCTTCCTTTAATGATATGAAGCTTGCCAGTACCATATACTAAAAAAAAAAAAGCCCCACACCATGATGTTCTCACCTCCAAACATCCAAACATCACTATTGGTATGGGGGTGTTTTTGGGGTGATGTGCGGTGCCATTTGACCTCCAAACACGCTGTGTAGTATAGCATCCAGAGTCCATTTGGTCTTGAGAGAGTTCTTTGCTTTTACCCATCATGAGATGTTTCTTGTGTGACACTTTGGTAATGAGACACCTTTTTATAGGCCATCAGTTGAGAAGGAACCAGTTGATATTAATTTTCACTGAAAAGGGACAGGAATGCTTCCTAATTACTGATAGATTTCAGCTGTTTTCTTGAGTTTCCATGCCTTTTGCACCTCCCTTTTTTCACGTGTCATTCCATGTTATTGCACAAAACTTAATTTCTGAACTTATTTGTTGTGGTTTCTTTGTATGTATGGATTGCATAGGTTGTTACTGACATGGTGAAAATGTAATGTCAATAGCATCTTTAGAAATATATTTACCTAGAGAAATGGTGATTTACCTTGAGGAATGGGCAAAAGATTCATTCTATAGATGTGCAAAGCCGGTAGAGACATACCCTCAAAGACTAATAGCTGTAATTGCAGCAAAAGGTAGCTCTACAAAGTATTGACTCAGGGGGGCTGAATACAAATACACACAAATACAATACAAATACACACCACACTTTTCACATATTTATTGGTAAAAAATTTGGAAAACCATTTATTTTTTTCCTTCCACTTTGTGTTGGTCTATTACAGTACATGAAATCCCAATAAAATACATTTACGTTTTTTGGTTGTAACATGGCAAAATGTGGAAAATTTCAAAGGATATGAATACTTGAGGCACTGTATATACCGTGATGCTATCTGATATATAGGTTTTTCATTGTAACAAGTTGTGGAGTAGAACAAATTTTGATTTCTGCTTTAGCTTGGAGATGCACAGCTAAATCTGGTGCAGCTTTGCATGGTAGCTTGCCAGTTTCTAACTTCAGCTTGTTCAATTAGGTTTTGACAGTAAGACCAGCTTCACAATGGGGCAGTTCTTGGGAGCTTTAGCACTGGAAATAGCCTCTGCTAAGTGCCTGAAAACCGCCTCCCATTCATTCCAGTGTGTCCAGTGTGCTTGCGGGACGTTCCAAAAAGTCCTGCAAGCAGCATCTTCGGGGCGGGTTGGGAGCACTGTATTTAGCACTCCCAAAATGCTCTGCCCATTGGAATGAATGGGCAGCACTTTGAAAGAGCCTCAAAACTGGACTTTTTACCCATTGTAAAATTGTGTATGGGTTTTTTTAAAGACTGAGCATGCGCTATTTTTTTTTTTTTTTTTGGGGGGGGACACTTTCCCTTATTCCCTTAAACCTATTAGGCAATCAGAATAGTTCTTTGTTCAAAGGACTTATGAATAAAGATCCGTGTTTCCATGATGCTTCATCACATGGTTGCAGAAAACGAAAAATCTGCTGAGCAAAGAACTATAAAGGCCAAGTTCACACAGAATGGTATTTCAATATTTAGATTGCTGATGCAAATGGTAAATCAGATGCTGATTGCTACTTTTGTTGTTTACCTAAATAGTGAGGTATTCTCAAAATCCTCTGAATGTTAGAAAGTCAAATAACAGTGTTATACTTCACGTAATGAAGAATGAACAAATACTGGGGGTTCCAGCTGCAGGAGAGTGGCATTGTCATTATGAGCATGTGGGAATCATTATACAACTATTATAGGGAAATCCCAGCATTGTAGTTCCGGAGATATACATCAATCAGCCATACCTTTATGACCCCCCACCTAATATTGAGTAGGTCCGCTATTGCCGCCAAAATAGTCCAGACCTATTGAAGCATGGAAGTCGCTAGACCTCTGAAGGTATGAAGGTATGTTGCGGTATTGATAGGGAAATCCCAGAACTTAGGGGATTCCAATAACATGTTGACTGCTGCTTGCTCCCCTGCCCATGGCTAAAACTATAGGCTTGAATATTAAATACATCTTTTTGAATGGGGTTCAGCAGTCAACATTTTATTGGAATCCCCTAAGTTCTGGAATTTCCCTATCAATATCTGGTACCAAGCCCTCAGTAGTAGATCCTTTAAGTCTTGTAAATTGTGAGGTGGAGGCTCCATGAATTGGAATACATTTTTCCAGCACATGACACAAATGCTTGATTGTGTTTAGATCTGGAGAATTTGAAGGCCAACTCAATACCTCAAACTTGTTGTTGTGACCCTCAAACCACTCCTGAACCATTCTTGAGGTGGCAGGGTGCATTATCCCGCTGAAAGAGGCTACTGCCATCAGAGGATACAGTTTGCATGAAAGGGCGTACTTGGTCCTCAACAATGTTTAGGTTGGTGGTACATGTCAAGCAACATCTACATGAATGGCAGGACGCAAGGTTTCCCAGCAGAACATTGCCCAAAGCATCACAGTGCCTTCACTGACTTGGCTTCTTGCCATACTGCTTCCTGGTGCCATCTCTTCCCCAAGTAAGCAACGCACATTCACCCCACCATCCAAACGATGTAAAAGAAAACATGATCAGACCAGGCAACTTTCTTCCATAGCTCTGTGGTCCAGTTCTGATGCTCACATGCCCATTGTAGGTGCTTTTGGCTGTGGACACAGGTCACCATGGGCACCCTGACAAGTCTGCAGCCCATAGAAAACAAACTGCGATGTCCCACTGGCCTTCAGATGCCATTGTAATTGCATAATCAATGTTATTCACTTAACCTGTCAGTGGTCATAAAATTATGGCTGATTTAGGTGTGATACAGCACCCACCAGATGTGATGGAGTATTGGGTGAAGGTGGAGGGTGATGAAGCAGGCTTATGTAGAATCAGATGACAGTGTTTGCTAAGACACTTTACTGCACACTTCAATTGACAAGGATTACATCCAAGATTGGATGATAGAATACTTTATATAATTGTCTGAGACTGGCCAAATACATACGTTGCAGGAAATCCCAATCCTACTGAAGAAGTCCTTGAGGTACAGAAGATCACTTAACAGCTTTAATAGGGTAATTGTAAGGCCTTGTTCACATGGGGCGTACTAAAGCATACACCTGTGAAGGGCTCTGTTTAACCACACGGGGATGCACAGGTATTCCATGGAGCCCTGTGAAGGCATTCCCTTTAACGTCAGTTGGAATGCAACAGTTGCACTGAACCAGATTTTGTTCCCAATCTGACATCTTCATTGGTGCACAGCCCCAAATACAGATAGTATAAATTTGAGGTCATATATCAGCACTTGTACAGATGTATGATTGAAAGCAGCGCCTGTGCAGCCGCTGGATCTCTATTGACATCAATAGGACTGCATGAATGAGGATGCAGAGGGCACCTGTGCAACCCTGTGTGGGTAAACACAGTCCCTCCATGGGTATATGTTTTAGTTCCCCCTACGTGAATGAGGCCTAACATTCCTGAACAGGGTTGCTATGAAAAAGTATTTGCCCCTTCCTGTTTTTTTTTGTGCATATTTCTCACACTTAAATGATTCCAATTATCAAACAATTTTTATTTATTTACTATTACACAAAGATAACCCGAGTAAATCCAAGATGCAGTTTTTAAATTATTATTTCATTTATTATGGGGAAAAAAGCTGTTCAAACCTGCCTGGCCCTATGTGAAAAAGCAATTGCCCACTTTCATGCTGAATCTTGAATGAACCATGATTAACCACAATTTTTTTGGAAAGCTGAGTTAAATTTCACTTGCCACGCTCAGGCCTGATTACTGCCAGACCTGTTCAAGAATCAAGAAATCACATAAATAGAACCTGTCTGACAAAGTGAAGCACGTTAACACATCGAAAAAGCCACATATCATGCCACAATCTAAAGAAATTCACGAACAGATTAGAAACAAAGTAATGTTCATGTATAGGTCTAGGAAGGGTTTCAAAGCCATTTTTAAGGCTTTGGAACTACAGTTAACCACTGGGAGAGCCATGAATTACAAATGGAGATAACTTGGTGAACCCTCCCAGGAGTGGCCGGCCTACAAAAATTACTCAAGAGCATGACAACAACTCATCCAGGAGGTCATAAAAGAACCCAGAACATCTAAAGTACAGCAGGCCTCACTTACCTCAGGTGAGATCAGTGTTCATGATTCAACAATAAGAAAGAGACTGGCCAAAAATGGAATCCATGGGAGAGTTCCAAAGCCACTGCTGACCAAAAAGAACACAAAGGCTCATCTCACATTTACCAAAAATAAATACAAATCTTGATTATCCCCAAGACTTTTAGGCAAATATTCTGTGGACTGTTGACACTTTTTGGAAGGTGTGTGTCCTGTTATATCTGGCATAAAACTAATACAGCATTTCTTAACAAGAACATCATACCAACAGTTAGATATGGTGGTGGTAGTGTGATGGCCTGGGGCTGCTTTGCAGCTTCAGGACCTGGACGACTTACCATAATTGATGGAACCATGAATTCTGAGCTTTCCCAGAAAATCTTAACGGAGATTGCCCAGCCATCAGTTCGTGACTTCAAGTTCAAATGCACTTGGGATATGCTGCAGGACAATGATCCGAAACACAACAGCAAGTCCACCTCCAAATGGTTCAAACAAAGCAAAATTTAAGTGTCATGGTCGGTCCCGAGTCCCTGCAGCCCGTGGAAGACTTACCCACAATGTCGGTCCGTTGAGCGCTGATGGGTCTTCCCGGGCGCGCGTTGGCGCGAGCGGACGCACGCGGGTGCGAGCTGGTACGTTCGGGCGCACGCGGGTGCGCAGAGTTGTAGACGTACGCACGCGAGTGCGAGCTGGTACGATCGGGCGCACGCGGGTGCGCAGAGTTGCAGACGTGCGCACGCGGGTGCGCGGGGCCACGCTCGGTTGCACGGTTTGACGTGGGCACGAACTGACGTGCCGTGCGACCGTCTTTGGCGCCCAGAAGGCTTCTTAAGTGATTCACTCTAGGGGCTCGTTGCTGTCCTGTCTACAGCGTTCCTGAGAGTTGCTCTGTTTGCCTGATTGTTCCTGTCTCTGTTTACCTCGGCTTGTTCCTGATTATCCTGCCTGCTGCCTGCCCTGACCTTCGGACCTCCTGACTACTCTTCTGCCTTATCCTTCGGTACCTCTGCTGCCAGCCCGTTGACGACCCGGCTTGTGACCACTTCGCTTCTGCCTGCTGTTCCACTTCGTGTTGGTGCCCACCTGCTTGCTTCCAGCTGCTGACGTCTTACCGTTCCTGAGTCACCTGACTTCGTCCTTCGCTGTCTACGCCAGTTCCTGACCAAGGCCCACCTTCACGGACTTGGCACTTGTGCCCTCTGCCCTCCAGAACCCCTGTTCTCACCTTCAGGGGGTCTCGAGCCAGAGGCTTACGAGAGGCCGCTCCCTGCACTCCGGGCTCCTACCACCAGGTACGTGACAGTACAGGACAGCCATGTCCGAGCCCACGCAGGGAGCGTCTCCAATGGACGAACTTTGCCACCATCTCGCAGGTCTCACTCAAGCGGTGAAAAGCTTACAGGAAGGCTACAGTCAACTGGAGGAACGGGTTCAGGCCCTATCCGCTTCCTCTCCTGCTTCCTCCGGATCTCCTGCTACTCCTGCTGTAGTAATGCTGCCACCCGAACCCAGGGTGCCTACACCCGAGAGATTTTCCGGAGATCGAGGGACCCTCAGAAGGTTTCCGCTATCCAGGATTGGCCCGCTCCCACTGACAGAAAAGGCGTCCAGCGTTTCATAGGATTCGCAAATTTCTATAGGAAATTTATCAAGGGGTTCTCTACTATCATTGCCCCCATCACCAGACTGACCAGGCAGAGTCTAAAATTCCAATGGTCTCCAGAAGCTCAGAAAGCCTTCTCCACCCTGAAGGACTTATTCGTGTCAGCTACCATCCTCAAACACCCTGATCCAACCCGGCCCTATATTTTAGAGGTTGATGCCTCTGAGATCGCGGTTGGGGCAATTCTCTCCCAGAGACATGGTCCTAGGGCCCGCTTACACCCGGTGGCATTTTTCTCCCGCAAATTAACGGAGGCAGAAGCAAACTATGATGTCGGTGATCGGGAGCTATTGGCCATTAAAGCGGCTCTCGAGGAATGGCGTTACCTACTGGAGGGAGCTACGCATCCAATCCTCATCTATACGGATCACAGGAACCTGGAATACTTGAAATCCGCTAAGAGGTTGAAACCACGCCAAGCCAGATGGGCTCTTTTCTTTTCCAGGTTCCTGTTCCACATAACGTATCGTCCGGGTTCCAAGAACACCAAACCGGACGCCCTGTCCCGAATGTACAATGAACCTGAGACTACTCCACACCCGGATACCATCTTGGCCTCAGGGAACTTTCTTTTTCTTCAGGCCGATTTATTGTCCCTGATCAAACAAGCCTCCGTGGGTGCCACTCCTCCGCCAAATGTCACGCTTCTGACCCAAGACGAACTTCTCTGGCATGAAGATAAAATTTTTGTCCCCCAGGAAGCTCGGGTATCAGTCCTCAGTGCATGTCATGACCACCCGTTGGCCGGTCATTTCGGCGCCTTCAAGACTACCGAGTTGGTCAAGCGCTCCTTTTGGTGGCCCCAGCTGAGAACCGATTGCAAGAGGTATGTGGAAGCTTGTGTCATTTGCACCCGTAATAAGAACAGCAAGTCCAGGGCCTGGGGTCTGATGAAGCCATTACCTGTTCCAGAGAGGCCCTGGCGAATGATTTCGATGGATTTCATCGTAGAACTTCCTCCATCAGAAGGTCACTCCACTATCTTCGTGGTGGTGGATAGGCTAACGAAGATGGCCCACTTCCTGCCAATGAAGGGCACCCCGTCTGCTGCAGAGACCGCTGAGGTTTTTATTAAGGAAATCGTAAGGCTGCACGGTGTTCCCGCGAATATTATCTCGGATCGGGGTGTGCAGTTCACATCCAAGTTTTGGAGAGCTCTCTGCAGGGCTTTAAAGATTGACCTCTGTCTTTCATCAGCCTACCACCCGCAGACCAACGGGCAAACAGAGCGGACAAACCAGACGCTAGAGCAATACTTACGCTGCTTTTCGTCCTTCTCCCAGGACGACTGGACTTCCTTGCTCCCGTTAGCGGAGTTCGCTTACAACAATTCCATCCATTCTGCCATAAGTCAGTCTCCATTCTTTGCTAATTACGGCTTCCACCCTTCATTCTTGTCCCAAGACCTGCCTGAAAGCCCGGTACCTGCTGTCCAGGAGAGTATCAACTTCTTTAGTGCCAATAATAAGCTTCTGCAGGAGACCTTGGCGAAAACTCAAAAACGTAATAAGGAAATCTTTGACAGGAAAAGAAGGGGGGAGCTTGAACTTAAAATTGGAGACCAGGTGTGGCTCTCCACACTAAACCTGAAGATGGCCTGCCCTACCAAGAAGTTGGGACCAAGGTTTGTGGGTCCCTTCCCTATTATTAGAAGAATTAACGAGGTAACTTTTGAGCTGAAATTGCCTGAGTCTTTCCGGATTCACCCCGTGTTCCATGTGGCGTTACTCAAGCCAGCCGTTCCAGACCCCTTTGTCAGCCGGAGGATTGTCCCACCGGAACCTGTGGTCGTCGACGGTGAAATCGAATACGAGGTGGAGTCTATCCTGGACTGCAGGCGTAGACGGAATCAAGTCCAGTTCCTGGTAAAATGGAAGGGGTATGGACCCGAGGAAAATTCTTGGGAACCTGAATCCAACCTTCATGCCGAAAGATTGATTCTCGCCTTCAGAAGGGCCCATCCTGATAGAATAGCCCAATTGGGCATCCGGAGGCTGCCCCTCGGGGGGGGGCAATGTCATGGTCGGTCCCGAGTCCCTGCAGCCCGTGGAAGACTTACCCACAATGTCGGTCCGTTGAGCGCTGATGGGTCTTCCCGGGCGCGCGTTGGCGCGAGCGGACGCACGCGGGTGCGAGCTGGTACGTTCGGGCGCACGCGGGTGCGCAGAGTTGTAGACGTACGCACGCGAGTGCGAGCTGGTACGATCGGGCGCACGCGGGTGCGCAGAGTTGCAGACGTGCGCACGCGGGTGCGCGGGGCCACGCTCGGTTGCACGGTTTGACGTGGGCACGAACTGACGTGCCGTGCGACCGTCTTTGGCGCCCAGAAGGCTTCTTAAGTGATTCACTCTAGGGGCTCGTTGCTGTCCTGTCTACAGCGTTCCTGAGAGTTGCTCTGTTTGCCTGATTGTTCCTGTCTCTGTTTACCTCGGCTTGTTCCTGATTATCCTGCCTGCTGCCTGCCCTGACCTTCGGACCTCCTGACTACTCTTCTGCCTTATCCTTCGGTACCTCTGCTGCCAGCCCGTTGACGACCCGGCTTGTGACCACTTCGCTTCTGCCTGCTGTTCCACTTCGTGTTGGTGCCCACCTGCTTGCTTCCAGCTGCTGACGTCTTACCGTTCCTGAGTCACCTGACTTCGTCCTTCGCTGTCTACGCCAGTTCCTGACCAAGGCCCACCTTCACGGACTTGGCACTTGTGCCCTCTGCCCTCCAGAACCCCTGTTCTCACCTTCAGGGGGTCTCGAGCCAGAGGCTTACGAGAGGCCGCTCCCTGCACTCCGGGCTCCTACCACCAGGTACGTGACATTAAGTTTTGGAGTGGCCTCATCAAAGCTCGGACTTAAATCCAGTTGAGATGCTGTATCATGCCCTTACCCAGGCCGTTCATGCTGGAAAACCCTCCTATGTGGCTGAATTAATACAATTCTGCAAAGAAGAGTGAGCCAAAATTGCTCCACAGCAATGTGAAAGACTAATTTCCAGTTATTGTAAACCCTTGATTGCAGTTGTTGCCGCCTAGGGTGGCACAACCAGTTATTAGGTTTAGGGGGAAATTACTTTTTCACATAAAGTCAGGCAGATTTAAAAACTGCATTTTTTATTTACTTGGGTTATCTTTGTGTGATAATAAAATGTGTTTGATGATCTGATCTAAGTGTGACAAATATGCAAAAAAATAAAAAATTAGAAAGGGGGCAAATGCTTTTTCACAGCTTTGTACCTGCACACAGAGCTACAATGTTGAACTCAAGTTAAAGTAGAAGTAAACCTTTAAACATTAAATTGTCAATGGGTATGGTTTTTGGTAGAATATATATGTCTCTTCAGCCAAAAAACTATTTTACTTACTAGCTAGTGTAGTACAGTGCATGCACAGTACAGTATATAGTCCTAGTCCATTGGAGTGGAGCTGAATGCTGAGATAATGTAACCTCAGCACACATCAGTGCCTCCCAATTGGGAAAAAAAAGAAGGCAGACCTTGAAAAATAGGAAAATAGCTTTAACAAGTGGATTTCGGGGAGCTCTGACCTCACATGGAGGTGTAGGAGAGCTGGTGGAGAGCAGACTTGGAGGTAAGTGTGTCATTGGGGTTGATTTACTATTGGCACATACACTGTGCACTTTGCAAGTGCAGTTACACTCATTTTCCCCAGAGCTTAGTAAATGGGGTAAAGCTCTGCGTATTTCCATCATCCAATCATGTGCAAGCAAAGATGCTTTTTTAATTAAAATTTCCTTGAGATTCCTAGCATGCATCAAGTAGTGCATATAATCACCACTAACAGTAGTAAGGGGGAAACGGGTGGGGGGGGGGGGGTCAAGTGCTCATAGGGGACATTACAAGGAGGCACAAAAAACATAGTAATAAATGATTTACTCAAAAGCAGTTTACAGTGTCAATAACCACCCTAGCCGTAATCCCGAGAGTATCTCGGGGTTAGATTTCGGTACCATTAGCGGTAACCCCGAGACACTCTCGGGATTGCATTGCGGTATCCTGGTAGAGGTTACTTACCTTGTCCCCAGGGTCCTGCGATGTCTCCCCACTGTATCTGGCAGCCAGGTCATCTGCCCAATGTACTGTGTTCTGGGCACCATTCCCTGCGAACGTCGCGACGCATGGGGACAGAGCCTCCGGGAATTTAAAAAAAGTGAAAAAAACAGAACACATACAGTAATATAATCTGTAAAAGTACAGTGTACTGTATCAAATCATTTTACCTCCCTTTTGTCCCTAGTGCTTTGTTTAGTGCCCTCTCTGCAGTTTTATATTATATATACTGTTCTTTCTGCCTGGAAACTTGAGAATGTCCATGGCAACCATAAAGTGTCCCTTTAAGTCAAAAGTGGTTTTAGACCTGCTAGAAAATAGCAATAGTAAATAAGAATCACTTGCAGAATTGAGCGATAGTGATTCATGGAGACATTTTTCATCAGACACTGAAAGTGACGACAGCGACAATTCTGTGACTGAGCAAATTTTTGTGTTTTTGATTTGATTACATTATTTAACAAAATGTATTATTATATTATTATTTTTATAATTATTTAAAGTTATTTATTATATTATAATTTATGATTTTGTGGTTCAAACTTTATCATAACCGGGATGTCTACTAGACTCTTGTTTGGACAGATTTAAGTGATTTAATCTCGATGAATTACAGGCCTACAAAATAAAATGCTAAATTTCCATGCAAAACATTGTACCACTTTGAGATGCAAAAATCTGATATAATGATACCGCCAGCGAGGTTAAATAGTGGATATGTATGAGTTTTTTTTGGAGAATAAGGATATTGAGGTTGATTTACCAAAATTGAAGAGTGTAAAACCTGGTGCAATTCTGCATAGAAACCAATGAAAAGACACAAAAGAAGAGATAAAATCTTTGGTGTTTACATACAACGCATTAAATTAACAACAAAAATAACTGGTGCTTAGACAAAATGATCCAGGTTTCAGCAAATATGGAATCATTGAACTTGGTAACGGATAATTCCAAGGGATTCAATGAGGCGTTGCATAGAGCGGAGGTGTAATGCACAGTGCAGCGACCATAGCAACCAGATTTTAGTTTACCGAAGTCAGGTGGCAAAGATGAATTTTGATTGGTTACTATGGATTACTGCACATAGCTCTTTCCTTATTAAATAATCCTGCTAGTGAATTTGTTCTAATACACTATTTGGCAGAAAAGAATAATCCTATTAATGTATTTGTTCTAATACACTGTGTTTCCTAGACACTTTCATTAGTCAGGAACCGAGAAAAAAATTACTGCAAGCAGTGTTTTAAAGCAGCAGTTCTCAGCATCTGGTACCTGTACTCCCCCAGCTACATTTAATAGGTTTAAGGCTTTCTCCTGCTTGTCAAAAAAATACAAAGCTTTATAAAAAAATGGAATGAAGATATATATTTTTTATATTTTGTTGTTTAGAAGCATAAGAGATTGTACATGCAAGCATTTATTGGCATCAGATCTGCTGTTCTCCCTATACAAGTCAACTGCAATGCAAAGAACGCACAAAGGGATGTCAAAAACAGGTCATAAGAAAGTCAGAAGCAGATCAAAAGGAACTCTACAGCAGCCTTTCTCGACCTTTTCAACAAAGAGGAACCCTTGAAATAGTTCTCCAGTCTCTGTAAACCCCTGCTAAAAATCTACAACTCATGATACATTATTCTGATGGTCATTGGGCAGAATTACCTCCTTACAGATAGCTAAAAAGATCAATGGTGTGAGTAGGAACTTATCTGAGAGGCAGAGATTCCCCAATGCTGAAGGAACCCCTAGCAACCTCTGGAGGAACCTTAGTTGAGAATCACTGGTCTACACAATTCGCAAGGAACTGCCACAAAGGCATACATATTTTTTGTAACAGTTTATGTTTCTACTGTGTGTTAGGCTAGGTTTACATTGCAGGTGCAGGACAGCATGTAAACTGCACCTATTCCTGCACCTGCAACCACCCTCTTTTTGTACATGCAGTGTTTCCTAATTTGCACCTCATGCATCTGGATAAGCAGCACTTTTTCATTGCAGGCAATCACATGGTATAAAAGCAATATGTAATTTCTCCGTGGCTGCATTATTAAAAAGATGCAGGGACCTTTTTCCTGCATTTTTAACAGGTACAGCAACCCAATTAAATAAGTGTGAACCTAGCTTTAAAGAAGAGCTACAGTTGTTTAAAAAAATAAAATAAAAGTCAGCAGCTACCAGTACAGTACAGTAGATGCTGACTTCTAATTATCACACACTTAAAAGTCGGGATTCCAGGGCTGTCTTCACCCATGCCAGTTATTCACTGGTGTTCAGGACCCTGGTGCTGCCATCTTGCTTGTGGAAAGCTGACTTCCTTCTGTTTCATAGTTGGCTTCCCACTGCACATGTGCAAGTCGCGCTGTGCTTTGTGAATGTACTTGGAGCCTCCTGAAACCTGTAACGTGTGTGAGGAAGTTACGGACAAGGAGACTGGAGTGAGGGGGGCAACTTCCTGTGTGATGGGCTAGGCCAGTGGTTTCCAAGCAGTGTCCTTTGTTTGCCTTTATCCGGCCTCTAGAGCCCTATTCTTCGCACTAAATGGTGGGGCACTGTTCATTCCCCTGAAGCCAAATGTGGGGCACTATTCCTCCCACTAATACTTCTGCCTCTGGCCAAAGTCTGGCCTAGGTGATCTGAGTGAAGTGGGAGAGGGTACCTGTCAAAACTGGTTGCCCACTCCCAGAGAAAAGGAAGTTTCCAAAAGAATTAGAGGAGGTAGAAGAAGGAGGAAAAGCGTAACTTCCTTTTTTGGTGAAGTTATGCTTTAATGCATATGAAATATCACACAATATGTCATGCACTAACGCGACCTGCATGACTGTTGAAGAACATAGGCTTAAAGCCACAACTACTTTAACAAGTAACCTTGCCCAAAGATGACACGTAGACAGATTATGTTGGAAAGGGCAAGGCCACAGCCAACAGAAACACTTAAAAAACAAAATTGTATTTAGGTATGTATTTTCAACTCAAAAAAGTCCCTTGCATTGCTCTCAGTCTCTTCCAAATCTCTAAATTCCTTTTTTTTGGGCTGCTGAGATCCAACTTTATGTTAGAGGGTGGCTACATTCATTCTCAATGGTCCCACTGTATGTAGGAATGTAGCCACCACCTCTTGATCACTCCTGAGAGGGACTATGGGCTATAGAATGTGTACTGTGCATAGAGCAATGCACATGACCACAACCAACGTGCACTGCCTGTTCCAAACAAATGGAAGTAATTGGAAATGGAGAGGTTAGGGAGTTCATGGAGGATGCTACAAGGAGGCAGAAAAAGACAGTAGTAAACAATTTCATGAGAAATTAAAGTTGTTGTAAACACTCATGTTTTTTCACCTTAATGCATTCTACTTACCTGAGCCCTGGAACTTCACCCAGCAGGGGGTGGGTGGCTCTTGATTGGATAGATTGATAGCAGTGCAGCCATTGGCTCCCACTGCTGTAGATCAAATCCAATGACGTGGGTGCTTGGGGGCTGGGCTGAGTAATACATTTGGCAGCTATGGATGCCGAATGATAGACAAGGGAGCGCGCCCGCAAGGCAACCCCCCAGGAGAGCGTTTCTCCTAGGGGGTTATCCAATGTAGGGAGGAGCCTGAGAGATGCAGAGGGACCCCAGAAGAGCAGGTTTGGGGCCACTCTGTGCAAAACAAGCTGTACAGTGGAGGTAAGTATGACATGTTTGTTATTTATATATATATTTTTTTAAATGATCCCTTACAATCACTTTAAAGCCCCATTCACACGATCACATTTTCTGTTGATTTTTGTCTTCAGATGTACCAAAACCATGTAGTGCAAGGACCTGCCTGATTGCAAACAAATTGAAGCTCCTAAGGTTTGACCTCATATTATATGGTTTTGGTAAATCTGAAGACAAAAATCAGCAGAAAATCTGATGTGTGTGTATGAGGCTTAAGTGTTAGCCCTTGTACACACGGTCGGACATTCTGCCAACCAAATCCGTTGGATTTTGTCCGATGGATTGTGTCCGAAACTGTTGCATACACACGGTCAGACGAAGTTGTCGGAAAATCAGATCGTTCAGAACATGATGACGTTATTTCGTTACGACGGGACTACGTTCACGCTAGTAGCCAATAGCTTTGGTGTAGGAATCTGATCTGAGCATGTGTGGCACTTTGTCCGATCAAAATTCTCTACACATGATCGGAGTATGTCCGATCGGACCAGTTTGTCGGAAAATATTTCCAACATGTTGGAAAATTTGGTCCGACGGATATTCCGATGCAATCAGTCCGATGCATACCACAAAGTCAGATTATCCGACAACACGGTCCGATAGGACACATTCCGACGGATTCTCCGACCGTGTGTACAAGGGCTTAAAGTGTTACTAAACCCAGGACCCTACATTCACTATATTTGGTCTCCCACAGTACACAGAACAGGGAAGTGCAATTATTTTAGTAAATATAAATGGTTAAATGCCTTTTCTTATCAGCAATATAGACAGTATTCATACCCCTTGAAATTTTCCACATTTTGTCATGTTACAACCATATACATAAGTGTTTTTTGGGGGATTTTCCATAATAGACCAACACAAAGTGGCACATAATTGTGACGTGGAAGGAAAATGATAAATGATTTTCCAAATTTTGTTACAAATAAATATGTGAAAATTGTGGTGTGTATTTGTATTCAGCCCCCCTGAGTCAATACTTTGTAGAACCACCTTTTGCAGAAATTACAGCTGCAAGTCTTTTTGGGGATGCCTCTATCAGCTTTGCACATCTAGAGAGTGACATTGTTTGCCCATTCTTCTTTGCAAAATTGCTCAAGCTCTGTCAGATTGGATGGAGAGTGTCTTTGAACAGCAATTTTCAAGTCTTGCCACCGATTCTCAATTGGATTTAGTTCTGGACTTTGACTGGGCCATTCTAACACATGAATATGCTTTAATCTAAAACATTCCATTGTTGCTCTGGCTGTATGTTTAGGGTCATTGTTCTGCAGGAAGGTGAACCTCTGCCTCAGTCTCAAGTCTTCTGCAGAGTCTAAGCCCTTGTACACACGGTCGGACATTCCAACAACAAAATCCTTCGGATTTTCCAAAACTGGTGTTGCATACACACGGTCGGACAAAGTTGTCGGAAAATCCGATCGTTCGGAACGTGATGACGTTATTTAGTTACGACGGGATTACAACGGGACTACGTTCAGGCTAGTAGCCAATAGCTTTGGTCTAGGAATTTGATCTGAGCATGCGTGGCACTTTGTCCGATCGGAATTCTCTACAAACGATCAGACAAAGTCCAATCGGATCATCTTGTTGGAAATTTTTTATATCCAGCTCTCAAACTTTGTTGGTCGGACATTCTGACGGAAAAAGTCAGATGGAGCCCACACGTGGTCAGATTATCCGACAACACGGTCCGATCGGACATTTTCCGTCGGAATGTCCGACCGTGTGTACAAGGGCTAACAGGTTTTCTTCTATGATTGCCCTGTATTTGGCTCCATCCATCTTCCCATCAACTCTGACCAGCTTCCCTGTCCCTGCTGAAGAAAAGCATCCCCACAACATGATGCTGTCACCACCATGTTTCACGGTGGGGTGATGTGCAGTGTTAGTTTTCCGCCACACATAGTGTTTTACTTTTAGGCCAAAAAGTAAATTTTTGGTCTCATCTGACCAGAGCACCTTCTTCCATATGTTTGCTGTGTCAACCCCCCCCCCCCCCCCCCCATGGCTTCTCACAAATTGTGAATGGGACTTCTTATGGCTTTTTTTTCGACAATGGCTTTCTTCTTCAGATTTGTGTAATGCACGACTAATAGTCTTGTGGACAGATTCTCCCACCTGAGCTGTGGATCTCTGCAGCTCCTCCAGAGTTAGGCCTTGTACACACAGTTTGATTGTTGGACGACCGAGCGTCTGATTTTTGTCAAAAGCGCGTGTGCAGGATTTTGTCTAGCATACTAACTAACCGCAAATTGTTGTTTGACAAACACGAACGTAGTGGTTTACTATGAGAGTATAAAGAGGAAGTTCATTTTTCAAGAGCCACCCTTTGGGCCCCTTATGCTAATTTTGTGTTAGTAGAAGTTAGTAGAATTTGGGTAAGCGTTAATTCGCAATTTTCAGATCGTACAAAACAAATGCCTTTTAAAAAACAATTGGCATAACTACATCAGTATCACCAGCAAAGCAGCTTCATTATTGTCCCAATAAAGAAGATGAGAATGTGCGCTGCATTTCGACATTTCATCAATTGCCGCGTCACGAATGTTAATTCTAGATTACAAACGGTAGTTAAAAAGACCGAACTCTTCCCAGACGTTCCGTGATTCCGAGCATGCGTGTTTGTACTTTTGACTTTTGTGTGACGATTTCTGTACTGACCATCCAAAAATCAGATGTTGAGTTCACATCCAACAAAAATTTCATAGCCTGCACATCCAGCCTTTTTCTGATGTAAAAGTCAAATCGTCTGTAGAATGCACCGTACTAACGATCCAAAAATCCGCAGACAGCTCATCTTTAGACTTTTCCCTTCTGATTTTCATACCATGTGTACAAGGCCTTACCATAGGCCTCTTGGCTGCTTCTCTGATTAATGCTCTCCTTGCCTGGCCTGTCAGTTTAGGTGGACGGCATGTCTTGGTAGTTTGTTCACAAAGGTTCTCTAACAAACTTCTGAGGGCTTCACAGAACAGCTGTATTTATACTGAGATTAAATTACACACAGGTGGACTATTTACGAATTAGGTGACTTCTGAAGGCAATTAGTTCCACTAGATTTTAGTTCAGGGTATCAGAATAAAGGGGGCTGAATACAAATGCACGCCACACTTTTCACATATTTATTTGTAAAAAAAATTGAAAACTATTTATCATTTTCCTTCCACATCACAATTATGTGCCAGTTTGTGTTGGTCTATCACAGTGATGGTGAACCTTGGCACGCCAGATTTTTTGGGACTGCATTTCCCATGATGCTCATGCACTCTGCAGTGTAGTGGAGCATCATGGGAAATGTAGTTCCAAAACATCTGGGGTGCCAAGGTTCACCATCACTGGTCTATCACATAAAATCCCAATAAAATACATTTATATTTTTGGTTGTAACATGACAAAATGAGGAAAAGTTCAAGGAGTATGAATACTTTTTCCTTGTCAAAAAGATTTTATTGAACATACAATAGAGTATTTGACAATAGGTTAAGTACATAATATACAACAGAAGTAATGAAGCTCAGAGTTAAATATTCAATACAATGTAAATTATATATTCAACTATAATTACTACTATAACAATAACGCATATTAATGGTATGGTTTATTAGAGGAATTAGCTTCTTAAGTAAGAAAGAGCTTCAAAATCATAATAGGAATAGATAGAGAAGAAAGTGAATACTTTTTCAAGGCACTGTAGCAGTTGTGTGACTTCTGTCAGTGTCTGGTTAAAGCTTGTAGGAGTATTTTTTCATTCTACTCTGACTGTCCTATGAAGCTGTAGGATCCCTGACCCTCCATCATCCCAAGAATAAAAATCTCTGTAGCAATACACACCAAACTGAGCATGTGCAGAGTGACTCCAAAGGCTCTGTCTTATCAGGAGATGAACTGGAGACAATGGAAGAAGGGGAAGGGAAGACGAGAGAAGACAGGATCAAACAGCCATTTTTTACACAGGGCAGAGGATTAACCCCTTACGTTTCATGATGAGTATAGCATGCATATACAGACTGATTTTACTGTTGTAGGTTTAGTAACACTTTAAGTAGTGGATGTGTATGTAGCACACTGCAATACATGTGAGTTGCTTTAGTACATTAGGGTGATTTTCAAAATGAATGGCAATCAGGGGGTTAAAATCTTTATTAGGTAGTATATGGGGGTACCTAACGCTATAAAAACCTGGCGGTGAACCTAAAAAATAACTAGCTACCTAGCGGCACCAGTGACACTAATGCAGCGTTCAGAAAAACAATTGCTTAGTGACAATGGCAAAAGGGGGTGAAAGGGTTACCTGGGGGGCAATCATGGGGTTAAACCTTTATTGGGGGGGGGGGTAGGGGGCTACCCTGGACCTAACACTAACTGCCCTGACACTTTTTACAGTCACAACTGACACTAAATGCAGTGATCAGTAAATAAATGTGTACCTACATATCAGTGTAGTGTTGGTGCACTTACTAGGATGTCTTCTATCCTCGCCGTCCGGTCAAAAAGACCACCCCGAGGAGAGTGAAGCTTCTCATTCGCCAGGAGTGATCGAGAGGGGATGGCCAGAAACCAACGGCCATCCCCTCATCCTGGATCTCTCCTGAAGCGAAATGGACTGCCGCAGCCAGCGGGAGGGGGTCCGATCGGACCCCCACCCGGTGGAAGGCAGGCAGGTACGGGTACGTGCTTGTGCCTGTCCGTGCCATTGTGCCGACGTATTATTACATGTGGTGGTCCTAAAGTGGTTAAAGGGTAACTCTACTATTGTGAAAAAAATATAGCAAATAATACACAAGCTATATTGTAATTTAATGTTATTTAAAAAAATGCCTCTCTTTTTTAACTGCTTAAGCCCCAGACCATTTGGCTGGCCAAAGACCAGAACCCTTTTTTTCGAATTCAGGACTGTGTCGCTTTAACTGACAATTGCGCCTTCGTGCGATGTGGCTCACAAACAAAATTGATGTCCTTTTTTTCCTACAAATAGAGCTTTCTTTTGGTGTTATTTGGTCACCTCTTCGGTTTTTATTTTTTGCGCTATAAACAAAGAAAGTGACAATTTTGAAAAAAATGCATTATTTTTTACTATAATAAATATCCTCAAAAAATATATAAAAAACATTTTTTTCCTCAGTTTAGGCCGATACGTATTCTTCTACATATTTTTGGTAAAAAAAAACAAAAAACCCAATAACAAATATTGATTGGTTTGCGCAAAAGTTATAGCGTCTACAAAATAGGGGACAGTTTTATGGCAGTTTTATTATACATTTTTTTTTAACTAGCAATGGCGGCAATCAGCGATTATCATGACTGCGACATTATGGCGGACACATCAGACACTTTTGACACATTTTTGGGACCATTGGCATTAATACATCATCAGTGCGATTAAAATTGCATTGATTACTGCAAAAATGTCACTGGCAGTGAAGGGCTTAAAATGAGTCTGTGTTCTAACTTAAGGAGGGATGGGACTGTGTAGGGAAACTAACTCTGTATCAACAGATGATCTGTCAGTTCCCTCCTCAGAGAACCGGAGCCGGGCGGTGATCAAGACCGCCAGGCACTTGCATTGGCTCGGGCCCCTAGTGGCCGTTTATGGTACCGACGTACAATAACGGTGATTCACACAGGTGAGCCATGTTGCCACAGCACTACGGTTAATCTACAGCTGCTACAATTTTCTGTAAAATTCAATGCAATATGGAGTCCTGCTCAAGGAGGGGTTTTGTTTTGGTGAGATACTTCCTAAGGGCTGGTTTCCTCCAGAAGTGTTTCAGTGAGTTTTTAAAACGCATACAAAATGCATGTGCAGTAATTGTCATGTATTGCAATGGCCCTAGTTCACACCAGTTCATTCAGTTCCAGTGCTTCCAATAAAAGTATAACCTGCTGCATTTTTTAGTCTGGAACACTTGAAAAGTGTGTACATGCATGTAAAACACACCAGAACACACAAACCATTGTCCTAAGATTTTTCAAGTGTCAAGAAAAAAACACACTAAAAGGCATTGAAAACATGACAAAAATTGCAGCCAAACGCTTCTAAGCGCAAATGAAAAAAAGCACGCGGAATGCTGAAATTGTGGTGTCACCCAGCCCTACATCCTAATTACTTCTAAGGCTGGATTCACACCTATGCGGTTTTAGTGCTTTTTGCATTTTGCAGATTTGCACTACAGTCCATTTAACATGGTTTCCTATGGAACACTTTTTGGAGTGCAAATCTGCAAAATGCAAAAAGCACTAAAACTGCATAGGTGTGAATCCAGCCTAAAAGGATGCAGACACTACAGCTTTCCTCATTAGAACACTGCAAATGCAGAAGCTGATTATATTGAAAACAGAAAGAGAAACAGGTAGGAATCACCTACAATTTGTTTAAAAATCCTTGCAAAGTACATCGATCACCCACAGAGGATTGTTTTTTTCTTCTCAACAAAAGTGGAGGCACTCTTTAAGTGATTTAATGGGAATAACTATTATAAATCATAATATACTGTACATACTTTTCTATTCACATTATTGTGCATGTTTTCCCTGCTCACAATGGAAGCATTGACTTTTTTGGCTTTTCATTATGTTTTCATACCATAATAAGTAACTGCAGTCAAGGCCACAACTGACATGGAAAAAAATATAATTGTAATTTTTGTTGTAGTTCTTTAAAGTGAAAAATGTTCTCATGAATTGAAATGTAGGCCACAATAATGTCTTATGCCCTGTACACACGGTCGGACATTCCAACAACAAAATCCATCAGATTTTTTCCGATGGATTTTGTGCCAAACTTGTCTTGCATACACATGGTCTGACAAAATTGTCGGAAAATCCGATTGTTCTTAGCGAGGTGACGTACAACAACAGGCACATCGGGACTATAAAAGGGCCAGTAGCCAATAGCTGTGGTCTCCACTTTGTCCGTCAGAATTGTCTACACACGATTGGAATTTAAACGATCAGATTTTGTTGTCGGAAAATTTTAGATCCTGCTCTCAAACGTTGTGTGTTGAAAATTCCGATGGAAAAAGTCAGATGCAGCCCACATATGATTGGATTTTCCAACAACACGATCCAATAATTTTTCGTCCGTTGTAAGGCTGATGTCAATCAGGTATGTGTAAACCAATACAAATCCTACTGAAATTTCCAACAATGCTTAAAGTATACACTAAAGGCAAAACTTTTTTTTCGTTTTTGACAAAATAGAGATGGATGGGAACACCTATTAGTTATTTTTTTTTGTTGGGGTCTGTGTCCTCATTAGGGGGATTCACCCTCACAAGTTTTCCTGTTTACCATTAACATCGAAAGTAAAAGTAAATCCCAAATTTTGTTTTGTCCCCAGAACTGTAATAAAGGGGAAATCTTCAAACGGGGAT
This sequence comes from Lithobates pipiens, assembly GCF_037356315.1. Classification (NCBI taxonomy): domain Eukaryota; kingdom Metazoa; phylum Chordata; class Amphibia; order Anura; family Ranidae; genus Lithobates; species Lithobates pipiens. Next base: position 283,987,911 of record NW_027507785.1, on the reverse strand, counting down.
ACTAGTTCTGGTGACCTGGGGGGGCCCCAAGGGACTCCTATAATTTTCAGGAATTTCTGTTTTGGCTATGGAACAGGAAGTGAAGGTAAATCTCCCCAATGGGACACAACTGGCAAAAAAAATGTGACAGTAGTTATAATCCTCCCTTACTCTATCCAAAATAAAAATAAAAAGTTATGGCTACAGTTCTCTTTTCACTTGTGTGAGAATATGGTACTGCCACATACAAATAGTTACTTTTCCGATTTACATAATGGTAAAAACATACACCCTTCAGTTATAGCGTGGCTCTGCTCCTATACGCATTACGTTACGCCCAATAGCGGGGCTTCCTCGGTAGGGACTGAGGTTCCTGTATACATTGTGAATAGCTTACTATAGCACTGGGGGTGCTCTTGGAATGTGAATGTTTTTATTGGTGGTTGTAATAAAGTGTGGTTTTCATACGGAGAAAACATTAACAGTCCCATTTTTGTGTTCACATTACCTTGGCTGTAAATGTCGAGTGGCTGAAGGCAGGGAGTGTTTAAGTGGAGTGAAGGAAATACTGCCCTGGATGGAAAAACACATGCTTTGGCCCAGATTGTGCTGCAAGTTTGGAAATGACTCGCTAAGCTATTGCTAGACTTGCCAGGCTTCACAAGTTTGTTGCTTGCCAGGCTTCACAATTGCAGCAAGTCCATATTGCTTGCTCCAGATCAACTTTCTTTGCAAACATTCTGCAAGTCTGCTTAAAGTTCTGGTTCAGTTATGTTGTGTAATAGTCATCCCACCACAGGGGTCACTGTGGCTGAGGATGAATTTTGCTCTAGACTTGCACAGATTTTACTATAGACTCGCCACTGCAACTTCGCTCTTGCTAGAGACTTGCCACGCAAATTTGCTACAAATTGGAAAAATGTAAATTAGAACTTTTGCTTCAAGTGCTCTGGAAGTGTACAACTTGCCAGTGAAAATGTGCAACATGTTAACAGACTTACAATTCAACCCTATTATTTATGGGTATGAATGTGGCGCTTACCCATCTCTAATCTGACAATACATATAAATATAACTATACAAATGATCCTCTGAAGATACTATGAGAAAAGTAGCTCCACAGGAATAAAAAAAAGAGTCTGGGGCTTGATATCTCATAAATAATGGAGACAGCAATCAAACAGTAACAGCCTCCACTAATCAATGAACAATACTCTTCTTCCCCTTCAATCACACAGTTGTGAGGAAGCAAGGAGAAAACCGACAATACACACTCTTACCCCTTGTACACACGGTTGGAGATTCCAACGAAATGTGTCCTTTAGGACCGTTTTTCGGATTATCGGACTGTGTGGTCTCCATTGGACTGCTTCCGTCGGAGTATACGACGGACCAAGTTTTCCAACTTGTCCGTAAAATTTTCCAACGAAATGCTCCGATCGGACATACTCCGATCATGTGTAGCCTACTCCGACGGACAAAGTGCCATGCATGCTCAGATAAAATTCCTAGACCAATGCTATTGGCTACTAGCCTGAACGTAGCCCTGTCGTAACGAAATAATACCATCACGTTATGTACAATCAGATTTTCCGACAACTTTGTCCGACCGTGTGTATGCAACAGTTTCGGACAAAATCCGTCGGAGCCAAAATCCGTCGGGCAAAATCCAACGGATTTGGTTGTCAGAATGTCCGACCATGTGTACAAGGGCTTACAGACCTCAAACTCACTGTCAGTAGACTCTCTCTCTTATTTACATACAATTCAATCCTGCCACAAATTTGTGGCAAGTTGTCCTTGCTATCTGGGGGATGAAATAGCAAAAAACAGTTTTACCATGATTTTATTGGGGTTCACAGTGGGAGTATTCTTTTCTGTGATGCTGTGTACATACGGTTTGACTTTCCGGCAGAAAAAGTCAGACGGAATCATTTCATCTGATATTCTGATCGTGTGTGGGCTTCATCTGACTTTTGTTTTTTCAAAAAGTCTGATGGACCTAGATATAGAACATGTTTTAAATCTTTCCAACTGAATCAATTCCTATCGGGAAAACCATTCGTCTGCATGCTATTCCGACAGGCCAAAAACAACGCAAGGGCAGCTATTGGCTACTGGTTATTGAACTTCCTTTTTCTAGTCCCATCATACGTCATCGCATTCTAAACGAATGGACTTTGGTGTGATCATGTGTAGGCAAGTCCATTTCAGCGGAACTCCGTCGGAACTCCATCAGAAAGACCGTCAAAGTTTATTCTGACGGAAAAAACAGTCGTGTGTACGCGGCATAAGTCTGGAGCTGCTGGAGGAGGAGAATACAGAAGCATGCTGTATTCCCCTTGGTGTTGATGATTTAAGAATTCATGACCTTGATATTATATTGGGTCCATAGAAAGTACAGGGCGGCAACTTGACAGCTTCTCTATGGAAAATATTTATTTACGCATTACAGCAATAACATCATCATTATATATACTTGTTTTTAATGTCATATTTTTATGCTTTTGATGAAGGCCTAAGGCCGAAACACATCAACATTTTTGGATGATGTTATTGCTGTAATGCTTAGACAAATCTTTTCTATGGAGAAGCTGTCGAGTTGCCTGCCTGTACTTTCTATGGATCTTTTGTGATCTTAATTAATCAGAGCATGACTACTCTACACACCAACTATACTATATAGCGGTAGAGCTTGGGTGCGTTTTTCTCTTGCTATATTATATTGCGGTCCACATTTGGAGGTGAGCAGATATATTGCACTGGGTGGCTGGAGACACAGCACAAAATTTTGGGAAGTTTATAGAAATCTTCACATATGTAATACAATGGTGATGGTCTATTGCTCATCGGAAATCTTGACTTTTATTTATTTTAGTACTTTTTCAATATTGTTTTATTTATTTGTTTGTGCTACATTTTTGTATTCCAGGTCTACACAATTGACTTTACAGTTTTCAGTGGTAAACCCTCTTTCAGAAGGTCAACCTTAAACATATTTTAAAGAATTAGCAAAAAAAGTGAAAGTATACAAGCAAACTACGTTTCCATAGGCAAAGAGTTAATGGAAGTCTCTCTGACAACTAAGACAGTTACTGCGTGTTCTGTTAAACTCTAAATGAGGTCTAAGCATAGATTAAATTCAAGCAGGTCTCGTCTTGACGGAAATTGCAAGAGATGAAAAAAAGATTAGAGGGAGAGATATAATAAAAACAGACCTCACAAGTCAGGCTAAATAGTGAAGCCGGTGCCTTTCATGTAGAGTAAAGCACAACCAAATATCCTGAGTTCTACAGATACAAGCTATCTCCCCAGAACATCTCCCAGTCTTCTTCTCACACATTCTCATTCATTCCCAGGCTCTATCATTTGATTGGAGAACACTAAAGAACAGCAGGGAGTGTGATTGATAAGAAAGAGGGTCCCGAATCACATAAGCATTTTGTTTGATGTCTATTTTTTTTTTTTATGGTTAACACAGAACTATGTATCGAATGCCTCATCGATAACTAGAACCGGATCAAAGACCGCATAACTTATTAATACTTAAAAAAAAAACTTTAATAATACTAATGCGGTGAGCAATTCTATAGAATAGTATGTCTTTATAACCCCACATTGTGTGTTCACTGTGCCATGTAATTTCAGCTTTATAGACAATGTTATAGTACAATACTTCTAAAGACATAAAGAAGAATTCAGCTTAGGGGCCTTTCTGCATGGTTTATTTAGTGCAAAAAGTAACCCAAAGCAATCATTTTTAGCTTTTTAAAGGCTTGTGTAGGCAGCCTAATTAAAACTGTCCTCCAGGCAAACAGCTAAATACTTACCTCCAAACTTTATAAGATAGGAAAGAGACAATATTGCACACAAATATATAGGCAAAGGGCACACCCTTGCCATACCTCCAGTAACAGACCATGGGGATTAATTTTCCTAAAAAGGATTGGTTTAACCTCCTGCTGGGGGGGGGGGGGGGGGGTGCCAGAGCCAGAAGTTGACATTAAAGCAGCTTAGTGTGACGGTCTGGATCTGACCCAGTGACCTCTTCTGTGTCTAGTGATGTCTCTTATTGCTGAGCTACCTGGGATGCTGGTCAGCACTTTGACTGATCCATTGGACAACTCCGCCTTGTTCCTTATTTCTGCTGAATTTCGAACGGGATCAGCCCAGAACTCCTTGCTACTCCCATGAACTTCCAATGTAGCCATGCCTTTGCACTTTCTGTTTGCCAGATTATTGTGTTCTCTTCAGCCAATATATCCCTCTTGTCACTCCTGCTGTCACCCGTATCTTCTCTACCACTTGTTCCAGACCCTTTGCTTGTTTCTCGACTACGCTTCTGCTTGATCCTAACCGAAAAACACTTGTTACCAACCTTTGGCTTGTTTACTGGCTACGCTTCTGCTATTCCTTACCTGCCATATCTACTGGTCCCTGGCTTGCTAATCTACTGGTGTGGTGATTCTGAGGACTGCAACCTGGTACTAATGTGAAGCAAAACCCATCTCCACAATCAGGAGCTCTGGTGAACACTAGTTAGTACTTCAAGACTCCACACCTCAGGTGAGTCTGTGTCATCTGCCAGAGTGACCTGCTTCCATACTTATCTAGCTAGTCGGTGAGAGCTTCGCTACTGCTATAGCTACTGCTCTCCGAGCCTGACTCCAGATCATAACACTTATGCTATGTACACACGATAGGATTTTCCGACAACAAAACCGTGGATTTTTTTCAGAAGGATGTTGGCTCAAACTTGTCTTGCATACATATGGTCACACAAATGTTGTTGGAAATTCTAAACGTCAAGAACGCGGTGACATACAACGCATATGACGAGCCGAGAAAAATTAAGTACAATATCCAGTGCGGCTCTTCTGCTTGATTCCGAGCATGCGTGGACTTTTGTGTGTCGGAATTGTGTACACACGCTCGGAATTTCCGACAACAAGTTTTGTTGTATGAAAATTTGAGAACCTGCTTTCAAAAATTCTTGGCGGAAATTCCAACAAAAAATGTTCTATGGAGCCTACACACGGTCGGACTTTCCGACAACAAGCTCACATCCAACATTTGTTGTCGGAAAATCCCATCATGTGTACAGCCCATTACACAGAAAGTTCTGATAGAACAGTTTAATCCTGAAAGATCCTGTGAGCCTTAAATGATAATGTGCTTATCTCTGCCACTAATTTATCCCAAACACCACCAGGACAGCCATCATAAGATTGGACAGGGAGCAGTTGAAAATCCTGGAGACTACCTGACAAAGATTTCAAAGGAATCCCCAGAAGAAGGTGAAGAATGTCTGGAGCCATGACATGCAGGAGATCCAACAACAGTAGGTCAAGGAAGGGGAGGAGTCTTTCTTGAACTTATGCCCACTACCTTGAAGAGACTGATCCCTACCTCAGGATAACCCACTTAGGCACAGACAATACTGAGGAGAAGAGATGGGCTGCCTGGGAGAGCTACTCTCACAAAACATACAGACGGCGTGAGAATGGGTCTCTCTTTCCTTAAAGAGGAAGTAAACCCTGATGGGTTTACTTCCTCTTTCATTCCCTGCAAAGGTAAAGCATAATGGACTACTATACATCACATAGTAGTCCATTATGTGTCACTTAACTAAGCAAAAATCCAAGTTGGGTGCTACTTCCTGAGATGGAACAATATTCATTTACTGGGCTTTATGAAGGGTGTGGAGAGTAAACCTCTTGCCAACAGCATAACCTATATGTGCAGCGGCAGGAAGAGGTGGACGGGCTTTAACACATATGCGTCCATGGCAGGTAAAGGTTCTGTGCTGAGAGCGTGCTCACTGCGCATTCCAAGCAAACTGACTGTGCGGTTGCCCACAGTTCTTGGTCATGGTATATGGTCAGGAGCCAGAGACAGGCTCCCCACTGTATGGCCGTTGTGAGAAGCAATGACAGCAATTGCATGAAAAGATGTGTTACATAAAGGGTGTTAAAGAGATTGATAACGATCACTTTGTAAAACAGCCCATTCAGTTTAAAATGTAAACAAAAGGCAAAACATGTATGTATAACATTTTAAATACCTTTTTCCCCCTTTTTATAAGTGATCACATTCCAGCTGCTGCTCCCTCTGTTCTCAGTCGCATAAGAGCTGGGGGGAGGAGAAGCAACAGTACACTGAGGTTCTCAGTGAATGGCTGTGCGGGGGGGGGGGGGCATGTCAGTACAAGTCTGAACATTGGAGGAGAGCAGGTCAGGCTGAGTTCCCTGTACAGCTAAAGAACTGACCATGGTGTGTTCTCCTGCTAGTGTGGTCAGTTTTTATAAGAAAGCAGAGGTACTGACAGGAACACCAGGGATTGCACACAAAGGAAGAAATACAAAGAGAATAGGATACTTTTTCATACAAGTACATGGTACAACAGGCATATATCAGGAATATGATATGCTCGGGTAACAAACTTTAACCCATTTTTTCCCTTAATCATTAATTTTGGCTTTTCAAAATAACATATAGTATTGTTTATATTTTAGATCAAAGGTTTAGTGCAGCAAAACACTTTTGGTAGTTAAAAAGAACATATTTATACATTAGGCCAAAAAGAGGGACAACTGGGGAAAAAAGAGGAACAAAGGGATGTGTTCCAAAAAGAGGGACAGTCCCTCCAAATGAGGGTTAGGATGTATGCAAATAAATATTTGTTCATAAAATGATCATGAAACATCCAATGCTCCTTTATCGGGACTCAGTGATATTTGAGAATGTTTGAATGGGCTCAGGGAAGTAGATGCCAGATTGATGGTAGGGTTACTGCTTGAAAGGGAATCAGATGGATAAGAATTATGCTACTAAATCAGTTGCAACAAACCAAAAAGATGCATCTGGCATCTGCTTTCCTGAATCCATTCAAACATTTTCCAATATCATTGAGGCCTGATGAAGGTGAATAGCAGTGGAGGCCATTGTATTTCAGCCCAGGAAGTAGATGCTGTCTGTGGATGATACCTGAACAAAGATGGTTCTGTCCTGAGGAAAGCAGGTAAATTTGCGCAAAAGAGGCTGCCAAGCAATAGGAAGATCTAGTGAACAGGATTACTTGACGTGAGAAAACCATCATAGGACCATATTAGGGAATCTGTGGTTGTAGCTGTGCCCCTATTGAGAGTAGTGGGAATTAGTCTGCCAGCCTGTGTTATTCTCTGTGGATTCTCCCTTTTTTCCTTGTTTTTTTCCAGGGTTTTGATGCATGGACCAGTGTTTTCCAACCTTTTTTCAGTCAAGGTACCCTTTAAAATTATGGACATTCTTAAAGCACCCTCTAAAATCATGGACAGCCTTGAGGTACCCCATTCTAAAATGTAAAATGCTATTCTAAGCCCTTGTACACACGGTCGGAGATTCCGACAACCAAATCCGTCGGATTTTGTCCGTCGGATTTTGTCCGTCGGATTTTGTCAGTCGGATCTTGTCAGTCGGATCGTGTCAGTCGGATCGTGTCAGAAACTGTTGCATACACACGGTCGGACAAAGTTGTCGAAAAATCCGATCTTTCAGAACGTGATGATGTAATTTCGTTACAATGGGACTACATTCACGCTAGTAGCCAATAGCTTTGATATAGGAATTTAATCGGAGCATGTGTGGCACTTTGTCCGATCGGAATTCTCTACACATGATCGGAGTATGTCCTATCGGAGCAGTTTGTCGGAAAATATTTCCAGCAAGTTGGAAAATTTGGTCCGACGGATATTCAGACGGAAACAGTCCGATGCATACCACACACAGTCAGAATATCTGACAACACGGTCCGATAGGACACATTCCGACAGGTTCTCCCACCGTGTGTACAAGGGCTAATAGTTTAACATATTGTATCAACATCCACACATATAGGACATCCAACGTTAGAGGTGCTTAATCCTTCCAAATCAAATACACTTTTGCACACTGGTACTGACTAGTAGTCCACTGTTTCTCTTCTTCCTCAGTTTTTCTCCATCACTCAGCTAATGTGACCCCAGCGCTTACAGAGAAGGACGGGGGAGACCCAAACGAGGATTCTGTGCGGAGAACCAACATCCTCCTTATCAACTGATAATGTGATTGTTTGCTAGGATGCTGTTGGCTAAAAGGCTGTAATGGTGCACAATGAAAATACAAGGCTTTGTGGAACTAAAATGCAAGCTTGATGCACCTGTTGGCTTCCATTCAATTTTTGGTCAATTTTTAGGCATTTTGCCAAGGCACCCCTGAAGAAACCTCAAGGCACCCCAGGGTACCTGGGCACCCTGGTTGAAAAAGACTGGTATGGACAACAATATGATGTGATTTTATTACAGCTGAACTATTCCAGACCTTCACATATTTTTAATCCTCTCCTGAAGACGTGAACGTTGTTCATGAAACACGTTTAATAAAAACACTTTGGGTACTGGGAACATTTTGATTATCGGCATGCTCATTAATGAGGTTATATGATACAAACAATACCTGGAAAGATTCAAACTTATTATTATGGCTTAATTGTCTTCAACCACCTCTTCACAGAATTATCAATTCTATTAAATTTTATTATGTAACTGTAATATTATGCTGTATGATTAAAAGTTATGAATTTTAGGATTTGGTTGCATTTCATTATATATTGGTACCTAAAAAGTCCCGCTCAGTTCTATGCCTTTCTAAAAGCAGAAAAAAGCATTGTCATGGAGAGTACTGAGATCTTTGTGAGAGGTAATATAATACGTAAAATGACGTAAATGCACTTAAACTGGTTGTAAAGCCTTATGCCGCGTACACACGAGCGGACTGTATGGCGTACTTAGTTCGTCATACAATCCGACGGACAGTCCGTCGTACTTTCGACTGAACGGACTTGACCACACACGGATGCACAAACAGTCCGTCGAAAGCTTGCGCGATGACGTGTATAGCACGTACGACGGGACTAGTAATAGGAAGTCCAAGACACAGCAAAGCACCCTTCCGCCGTGTAAATCCTTTCTGGGCATGCGCCATTCTTAGTCCGTCGAACTAGCATACTGACGAGCGGATTGTCCGCTGAAACCAAAGTACGACGGACAGAATTTCGAAAAATCCGAAATTCTTAGTACGCCGGACTGCACGCTGAAAAAGTCAGCTGAAGCCCACACACGAGCGGACTGTCCGCTGAAATGTGTTTCGACTGACTAAGTACGCCATACAGTCCGCTCGTGTGTACGCGGCATTACATATACCCAGTAAAGGTGACTGTCCTCAGGTGATACACACAGAGAAGAAGCACATCCTCCTCCATATATTTTACCTGTTTGTCTGCAGTCTTCTCTTCTCTACATCCATTTAAAGTCCAGAATTTATAAAGCTTATCTGGGCTGTCTTAAAACAGGGGGCAGAGAACTGAATTTATTCACTGCAGAGCTCAGTACACAGCACACAGCTGAGGCTGTCAATCATAGGCTGTGATCCGAACATCCCTATCCTACACACTATACAGGGATATGTTCATATTTCATGTCTGAGGTTTACCTCCACTTTAACTTGAAAAATATGTTTTATGCTAGAACAGCTTTAAGTAGCCTAAAATGTATTTCAATAATATGTGTCATGATTTTATCACATTGGCAGGAAATAAAAACTCTTGATTTGTATACCACGGGGCTGAAGAGCTCACACTCATAAGAGGCTGTTGTGGAAACTGAATAGTTTTTTTTTTTTTACTCTTAGATGAAGTGCTGAAAGTGGCTGTCTGCCAGGCCAGCCTGGAAAAGATGGATCAATTACATATATCTTAGATTTTTTTTTTCTACACTTTTCACATTTCTCATTTATGTGACACTATCAAGCCACTACTAGAGTACGGCGGAAAAAAATAATAAAAGCTCTTCTCTCATAATAAGTATTTCATAGCTTTTCGCCTAACAATGGGTCCTAGTGAATACGATTGGTGCATTGTAACCTGATCTGATAGAAAAAGCAAGGAATTGTGTTAAGCGCTTTGTCACCCCATAAAGGTTTAGTTTAAAGGTTGCCAAGCAACAGGACAATAGCCAAAAATGAGCATACATTTGAAAGTTGCAATGTGAAAATAGAAAATACAGCCTTTGCAGACAGAAGAGCTGAAACTATAGGTGCCCATAGGGGCCTCATCACTGTCCATACATTATAGAGTACCAGTCACCACTGGGGTAATACTAGAATCTTAACCTCTTCCGCTTCAAGGGGTTGTACCGGGGTGATGCTGGCAGCTGCTGGCATCACCCCAGTACGATTTTTTAGAGTTGACGGTCGGCTTTCTTGTAATACCAGCTGATGCGGCAGCCTTTGCAGCCTCTGCCCTAAAAAAATAAATAAAATAAAAAATGATATATATATATATATATATATATATATATATATATATATATATATATATATAAATAAAATGTTTGGGGGTTCTAAGTAGTAAGGATTAGGCATGAAGGGACACCTGTGCAGGTCGACAGTGTGTCTGTTTTTGCGCATGCAGGTGCGGCACATTTTGGGACAGTCTATTCACTTTAATAGGTCTCCTACTTGTGGCAATTGCACAAAAGAACTATGAGCACTTTTTTTTTTGCACTGCACCAGAACAGTTAGTAATTTGTTGTCGTTGATTGGCATGCAATTTCTCACACACTTCAGCAAAGTATTTTTGGGTGCACCACAAGAAAACGTGCAATTTTGCTTTTTTACTCCATTGCATATATGTGAACTAAGCCTTAAAGTGTAAGTTCATCTTTTCAGAAAAAATAAAAAGGTGAACTAACACCCTAAACACTCCCTACCACCTGGTCCATTCTGCACTTAAAGTTTCACCTTCCATGCAGCCTGGGGAAGCAGTCTTGGGGTTTGGAAACTATGCTATTTTTCCTCTTCTACCCCAAAGAATGCTGGGATAGATGAGAGCAGTTATGATTGGTTAGCATCAGCACATGACTGCGTTGACCAGTCAGAACTGATCCGATTTATCCTGGAATGCCTAGGGAAAGATGCAGAGAAACAGCGTGGTATTCAAAACCCAGGACTACCTATTGCACCGGGCTGTGTGGGTGAATATGTATCACCCACGGTTGGTGGGAGTTATAGGTTGTCCGCTCACCTTTTCATTTGTGAACTAGCAACTAAAATTTCTATAAGTGTTAAGGCTTAAATCAGGACTCCCAAAAAAATGTAAGCCTGCTTCTTTTGTCACCCCTCTATGCCCGGAAGTGGGTGCAAATCCTGCGTCTATGCCTCTTACTCCCCCCCTCCCCGCTGTCTGCTGGAAAACACATGGACCCCAGAGACAACAGGGACCATCCAGATTGCGCAGCGTGACTCACGCATGCGCAGCAGGGAACCGAGAAGTGAATCCGCAAGGCTTCATTTCCTGATTCCCTTATCAAAGATGGTGGTCACAGCACTGGGGAGCCGAGCGACAGATTGGCTTCGGGTGCCGACACTGCGGGCGCCCTGGACAGGTAAGTGTCCATACTTTAAAAGTCAACAGCTGCAGTATTTGTAGCTGCTGACTTATAAAAAAAAAGAAAATTGGCGGACCTCCACTTTAAGATTTGTTTTACCCTTAGGTGCGAAGGGGTTATTAGATGATATGAATCCACTTTGCACACACCAAATATCTTTGCTACCTAAGGATTACCTTGTAAAAGTGGTAGTGACATCATCACTGTGTTGCATATAACCTGTGCAGGGATCAGAGCTGTGGAAGGGGCCCAGCAGGCTCCACCTACTACAGGCTGCTGACAGAAAACTACAGGAGGGGGGGCGGAAACAAGACCAGTCACTCTGAACAAGGAGAGTGAGCAGCAGTGAGCGGTCTTTATTACCGGAAGTTCCTGCACAGGGGCAAAAGTTTTTTTTCATTATTGCTGCACAGATCTGGAAGAAACACACAAAAGAGGAACAGATTCAAGTAAGAATACACATGGCTCTCGAATGTAGATAATATTTGTTTAGCCTGGATTTCAGCTTTAAAAGAAAACATGGTCAAACACATACAACTTGCAATTTATTTGGTAAATATATACTGATAGGATACATAATATAATATTTAATAGGTTCTATAATTCTAAAGTATGCATAGCTGTATCACAATGTACTTACATATGCATTATGTAATACAACAATTTATAGTTATGGACACATATATAGATGTATAAACTAGTTTGCACACACCAAGTTCATTTAACTTCTGGTATGAAGAATTCTTCCAGAAGTGTACAAAACATTGTGTCCCCAAGGCACTATCGATAAAGACGCACTCCTAATGCTCTAATAAACCATTCACGCTCTTTGTTGATTTTCAGATAATGTCATACAATCTATCTGCTAATAAACATATAAGACTGCAATTTTATTGATTTGTTTACTAGCATTTGTGTCATCTACACAGTGATTAATCCCCATAAATATATTTCTCTGAAGTGTTTTTTTTTTAGTCTCACATGGCCTAACGCTACATTTCCTGGAATGTTCCTGGAAGGGTCTGATGCACTGTGTGCACCACATCACCTGACATGGACAGAAAGATGGGGGTTATTTACTAAAACTTGAAAGTGAAAAATCTGGTGCAGCTCCACATAAACCAGCTTCCAGTTTTTATTGCCAAAGCTTAGTTGAACAAAATGAACTTAGAAACTGATTGGCTACCATGCACGGCTGCACCAGATTCTGAGTGCACCAGTTTTAGTAAATTTACCCCATGGTCTATATGGAGGAACATGGGGCCTGATTGGAGCTAGGGCACCTTGCTGAAGAGGACCTAGCATCACATATGGTAACATGGTGGCTTGGTGGTTAGCACTTCTGTTTTTTTTTTTTTTATAAATAATTTTTATTGAATTTTCCAGTTGAATACAATACATTTGGGACATTTCTTTGGTTCAAGCCTAAACATAGACTTCATAGAAGGGTAAAGATTTTACTACTAAGTAGTGAAAACACGACAAAGTCACCACACTCAGATTCACAAGGAACTATCCAAGTCTTAAAAGATTGTTAGAAAAATGTATAGATTGCATACATGGATACAGTAGGTTGTATATTATTTCCATCCTACCCATTCTTTACATAAAACAACACATCTAATCCCTCCCCATCCAATTGTCAGACCCCTCAAATGTGTTTAATATTGGACTGGGATTACACACTATCAGTGTATATGATTTTTATTGAATTTTTCAGTTGAATACAATACATAGCCATTTGGGACATTTCCTTGGCTCAAGCCTAAACATAGACTTCTTAGAAGGATAAAGATTTTACCACTAAGTAGTGAAAACACAACAAAGTCACCACACTCAGATTCACAAAGAACTATCTAAGTCTTAATAGAGTGTTAGCAAAATTTATAGATTGCATAAATGGATACAGTAGGTTGTATATTATTTCCATCCTACCCATTCTTTACATAAAACTACACATCTAATCCCTCCCCTTCCAATTGTCAGACCCCTCAAATTTGTTTAATATTGGACTGGGATTACACACTATCAGTGTATATGATTTTCTCACACTACGTTAATATAACGTATCCATGCATCCCATACCTTGGTAATTTTTTTAGGGCAGTGTCTAGACTCGTATGCAGCCTTATAAAGTGGTAGAAAATTATAAATGAATGACTTCCAATAGTGTATGTGGGAGAGATGGTGGACTTTAATATGATGGATTTAGCATAAAACAGAAAAATGTTCTGGTTGCACAAATGGGAGCCAATGGTTCCCCAGCAAACATGTAGCCTCATTTAAGAGAACACTGACAGTAGTTAATGTGAGAATAAATTGTGTTACCTGTGTGACCAGAAAAAATGGATAGCACGACACTGCCAGAACACACGGTATGAGTATAGCCCACAGAGTCCTAAAGACATTGCCAAAAATGTGCAGGGGTAGAAGGATATAGCTTATGTAATCTTTGTGGAGCTAAGTAAAACCTATGTAGTATCTTGAATTGTATAAATCTATCTCTGGCAGAAACTTAAGTAGTTGGTGGTCCCACATGTCCTCCCAGTCCTCCATATCAAGCCCTGGGACATCTATTTGCCACTTAGAACATCTCACGCTCTCATGAACATTGGTTGTAGGACCTTATGAATAGCGGACAAAGGTTTGGTCAGTAATTCATCCCTCAAGAGAGAGTCAATCTTAGAAGGTATTAACTCAAGAGCCTTTGTCCCAGACTGAAACTGGTATGCTCCAACATCAATTTTACAAGCAAGGGAGCAAAGTGCTATATTAATTAATAAACTTTTTTCACGTTAAAGCATGCATGTTACATAGTGTAGTCAAGCAAAATCTCTTGCACTGAAAAGTGGTGCGACGGCAATGGAAATAGCCTAGAATATCAAAGGCTCTCAGCAAATGCACAGGCCTTGCTGCCCTCCAAGGGTCAGGGGGCAAACAATGTGAACACTCTAGAACAACAAAAAGAGAGCACAAAGTCCAAGAATGGACACAGAGCAACCAGGCAACTGGAACTATGTACAGCATGCCGAAGAGCCTTCCAGGTCAGCCATCTTTTATTATTCACTTGTTTTGAGTATATTTCCTTCTTTTTGATTTAAATAAATACCATTTGGGTAATGTGCAAGGTTGGTGCACCCTCTTTTTGTTGTCTTTTTGTTGTCTTACAATGACAGTGTGTAGGGCTTGTTAAGCATTGTGGTTGGGAGCAGTAAAACATGTGGTTGAGCTGCTTTTTCTTTTGCCCTGCAACTCCCCCCCCCCCCCCATTAAGCTGCAAAGGCAGAAGATGGGGGCGTTTACACAGGGCAAAAATGATCCACCTGTTGCATTCAGTTGGTCGAATGCGACCTGTTCAAGCAAATGAGGCCACACTGCTGCTGCCCTGAGAGATCAAAAGATAGGTGGAATCACCACACCCCAAGGAAACCTCTTAATTTCTTTAATGGTTTGAGTTTTATTTTTTTGTAGATACATATATCTGGTATACTCAACTTATGCCCCATACACACGAGCGGAAATTCTGCCAGCAAAAGTCCGATGTGAGCTTTTGGTCGGAAATCCCGACTGTGTATGCTCCATCGGACTTTTGCTGGCGGAATTCCCACCAACAAAAGATTGAGGCAGGTTCTCTATTTTTCGGTCGGAAAAAGTTCCGATCCTAAATTCCAATCATCTGTACCAATTCCGACGCGCAAAATTCCTACACATGCTGGGAAACAATTTGACGCATGCTCGGAAGCATTGAACTTCATTTTCTCGGCTCGTCGTAGTGTTGTATGTCACCGCGTTCTTGACGGTCGAAAGTTCAGAAAACTTTTGTATGATCGCGTGTATGCAAGCCAAGCTTGAGCGGAATTCGGTGGGAAAAATCTTGGATGGTTTTTATGCTCGTGTGTACAGGGCATTTGTTTGAATAGATGCCGGAAATTAGAAAGCTAAATTTCCTTAAAACAATAAAAGAATTCTTGTGTTTTCTTTTTAACTAAAGTCTAGGCAAATATAAAAATAATCCAATGATAGATTTATTTACATATCGATTAATGTATTTTTGCCTGTAGTTGCCAAAATAATAACCTTCTGTTATCCCTGTATAGCAGCACTAGGCGAGGGAGATGCAGTACTAGGAACCAATTGGCTCCTGATACAGTTATTTCAAGGATCATGCTGACAGCAAAAGAGACCAAAGTGAAGGCTTCTATGTCCAGTTACAGAATGGCACTAATCTTTAATCATGCTGTATTGTAGTGTATTTTGTCAAGAGGTACTGGGAAATACAAGACCTGGTTGTGCTGTGCAACAGAAATATCCACAAGAATTTTCAAATCCTTTGTCAGGTACAGCCATAAATGTAGAGCTTAGTAGTGTATTAATCTGTTTGCCTCGAATCCAACAGTAGACAAAGCTTGGATTTCACTTTATAGAGCAAAAATAGACATTTCCTTGCAAGAAACTTCTACAAGAAGCACCATGTACTGCCTCTTCACAGTACTACAGTATTAATACTATAACAAAGTGATCACAAAAGTACCCATGCAAACTGAAATAAAAGATATCTGTCTTACCTGATACCCCTTTACATTCTCCACCGTAAAATTAAACCAGACACGGAAGCGGGGATTACATGTATCAGGTCTGATAAACAGGTCATACTCAAACTCTGTGATGTAGTCTACTCTGCCCAGATTGCCTGTTATAAAAAAAAAGTATTAAAAGTGTTATTACACCCTCCTGGTAAAACAAGATATATAGCAAGTATATACATCATCTCTTACATTTCTTGTGCAGTAATCTTTCCCCTCATTTTCACTTACAGAGAAGTTACCCTGTCCCAGTGTAGTAATCATTGGAGCCCTAGTGTAGCCAACCTTACATGTGTGCTTCCTTCCCAGGATGTTCAGGGAAACGCCAATGAGAGATAAAAAACAAGGGGCTTTGAATCTCCCTGATGGTATGGCATGATGGGTAAGTATCTGCCTGAAATGGCAAACAAGGCTAAGCGACTCAACTATGCAGGAAAAAAATAGGGTAAATCATTCTCAAAGATAATACTACAAAGAATCAAAAGTCAATGTCAATTGGTTTCCCACAGCTTAGAAAACCCTGCTATTTGTTTAGAGGGCTAGTAGGCTGCCAAGACCCTGCTGCAATAGGAAGTATCAGGAAAAAAAACGTAGATTTCTATGCCTTTGTTCTGTAGACTAATTTCTCCACAATGCCAGTAGCTATAGAGGTGAATGAGAGCTTGTGTGTCAGGATTGGAATGACAACTGCATGACTGTGCCTGAATATCTGCGTGTATATTACAGTTCACAGCTCACAGCACAGGATTGCAGCTGTGCACATATCTGCATGTGTTGGTGCACATGCTAAGTTGCATGGTACTGCACATGCTCTTTAATGTGACTAAGCATTTATAAGTACCCATCTAACGCACAGTGCACCCAAGAAGAGTTGCTGAGTGGTCTTCGGATCCTTTGACCCATGACCTGATCTGCGTTTGAGCTGACTTTCCTCCTGACTCCTGGCTGGATCCTTTGCTCCTGCTTTTGAATTGGTACTTCTACTACCTAGCTGTTAGTGACCCTGCCAGTCCTTGCTAAAGCTTTTGTCCTTGCCCCAGCAAGTTCCTGTGCCCAACCTGCACAAACCTGGTCTGAGTGTCTCCAGCATCACAGCAGCTCCCAGGCTGTCCTCTAATCTGCAAATTGTTGACCCACTGCAGTCACCCTCTCCACTCCTTGCCCTGCTACACCCTGTCTCCAACTCTAGGGCATACAGGGCAGGAGGTGTAAGGGAAACCCTCTTGTCATTTGGGACTTGTACAGAATATGAAAATACTTTAGCGTGCACAGTCTGAGCACAGTTTTACTTAGCTCTTGTACACACGGTCGGAGAATCCGTCGGGATGTGTCCTATCGGACCGTGTTATCAGATAATCTGACTGTGTGTGGTATACATCGGACTGATTCCGTCGGAATATCCGTCGGACCCAATTTTCCAACATGTTGGAAATATTTCCCGACCAACTGGCTCGATCGGACATACTCCGATCATGTGTAGAGAATTTTGATCGGACCAAGGGCCACGCATGCTCAGATCAAATTCCTACATCAAAGCTATTGGCTACTAGCCTGAACGTAGTCCCATCGTAACGAAATTACGTCATCACATTCTGAAAGATCGGATTTTTCGACAACTTAGTCCGACCGTGTGTATGCAACAGTTTCGTTCAAGATCCGACGGACAAAATCTGACGGGCAAAATCCGACAGATTTGGTTGTGGAAATCTCTGACCGTGTGTACAGGGGCTTACACTTGTTGACAATGTAAACGGAAAGGTACTGGTTTGATATTATTCAAACTACACAATACTGACCGCTACATCTTTTATGTAGCTATGTTGGCAAAAGTTCTTTATATATAGTATTTCTTTTCTTTTTACCTTGAAACCTAATACGATTTTTGTAGAAATAAACTAAGTCTGCTGGTTCTTGCTACGGCTCACAGTCAAAAAATGAATGTGCAGTACACGTGTACCTGGAATTAATTCCACTTGGGATTTGCACAGTCAAAGGAGTTCTCCTTTAAAAAAACACAAACTAAAATGAAAGTTTGTACTATTAGACGTGAGGAGCCGGAGGAATATGACAGCCTCCTTTGCATTCCTGAGAATAAATGGTTATGTCTGATAAACTGGCTTATTTCAGACAAATATTCTTGACTTTCATTTTCAGCAAATAGCTTCTATAAAATATAATTATCACTTGGTCATCCTCATTAAACGTGTGATTGAAGTTAATGCTTTGGCTATGTGCATTTCATTGAATAAAGGCACATTCTGTATCGTTGATTTGCAAAAGGATCCTGGCGAGAAATAAAGTAAATTTATTGTGATTTTCCAGCACAATTTTATATTCAGGAAAGTTACAGCAGAACTAAACATTAAAAAAAAGAAAGTAAATGAAGTAAATGAGAAAAAGCACGCAGCTCTTTCATAAGTTTCGTTGGTATTTTTATGCTGTTAATTAAGTACTTAAAAAAGATTTTGCTGGTTTTTACATTTTAGTTGTTTGTTTGTTAATCACTATATAACTAAATGTTTGCGGACTTCTGACCATCATACCAATATGTGCTTGTTCGACATGACATTTCAAAATCACATATTTTTATAAAGATTTGCTCTCCACTTTTGCAGCTCTAACAGCCTCCATTTTTCTGGGAAAGCTTTCCACAAGATTTCACAGTATGTTTATGGGAGTTTGTGATCGTTCAAAACAGTATTTGTGAGGTTAGGTACTGATGTTGGGTGACAGAAAGAGAAAAGAAGAGCACCTCTGAGTGTAGACTGCTAGGTAAATTTATTAAAATGCCAAAGTCTGATGAAAGAGCATGCATGCCCCTTGCAGGCACGGCACATGCTCAGAAACGCGTTGCTTGCTTCCTGTTATCTCAGTGATGCCATCACGCACGCTTACCAGCCCATGCTGCATTCCAACCCCATCTTGGAGAGATACAGATAGCTTCCAGGTGCGTGCTTTCTTGTGGCACTGGACATTGGTGGCCCCTTAGCCTGCTCCAGTGGCATGTCCCGAACATTGATACCTGCTGATGTTTCCTGATGAGTCTGTCTTTTAATTACAAAAAGTGAGTGGCCATCTGTTTGGCTTTTTAATAAATGTACCTAGTAGTCTAGTAGGTGCTCTTCTTTTCTCTTTCTGTCACAGTCTACAGAGTTCTGCTTTTGCTCATTGGAGAGCTTGCCCTGGTGATTTGACTACATTGATTACTCATGGACCATATTTTATTTGAATGTTATTTATTACCATGGATTTTTTATGTACTTTATTCATTATTATATAGCACATACTAGGTTTACTTCATGGTGTGCGGTCCCCACCTGGTGCACCTACACCCCCTCTCTTTATCATTGTTGGATGAGGAGACCTGTCTTACAATTGGCATTCCAATTCATGCCAAAAGTGGTCAGTAGTGTTGAGGTCAGGGCTTTGTGCAGGACACTCAAGTTCCTCCACACCAAACTTATCAAACTATGTCTTGATGCAGCTACCTTTTTCAGGCATACAGTCATGCTGGAACAGAAAAGGACCTTTTCGCAAACTGTTACCACAAGGCTGGAAGCGTACAATTGTCTAAAATGTCTTTGTATGCTGTAGAATTTAACAGTTCCCTTCAATAAATCACGTGAACCTCATTTGTAAGGTTGACTTCATTTGTAAGGTTGACCACATATTTTCAATCATATAGTGCTTCTTAAAGTTCAGTATTATGTGTTTTATCTTCTTTTTGATATGATGTTATTTATAATAAAATTTAAATTTTTTACTAAATATTCTCTCTTGAGTGGTCCTTGAGTGGTCCTTTAAAGTCCATAGTGCTTGTTAAAGGTATTTTGTGTACAAATTTGAAGCTAGAGTGTGCATATCTCTACCTCCTAAAATCTCTGCAAGATTCAAGCTGAACTGTTAATAGGAAAAAACAAGGTAATCTTGAGAGTATATCAGTAGAGAACATTGAGCTTATTCAACAACCCAATACAAAGGGCAATGGATATGCAAAGTACAATAAATCAGAGCAACTAGCTCATCTTTAAAAAAATATGACTACAGTAAATTGAAGCTGATCTCTTTATTATTGTTATTATTATAAGTGCCAATACCAGTAATTCTCAACCATCCCAACCTCAGTCAAGGCACCCTTTAAAATTGTGCACAATCTTTAGGCACCCCATTCTAAATATAAACTCGTAGCTTTACATTATGTAGTGGCATCCACGATTGTAGTACACCAAACATTAGCAGTGATTTATTCTTACAAAGCAATATACCTATGTACGTTGATACCAACTAGTATTACAGCATGTCTCTTCTCCCTCAGTTTCTCTTCCTCATTCACCTAATGTTGATGGGGAGGGGCAGGGTAGGGACAAACAAGGCACCCAAAGCCCTCCTCATCAACCTATAATGTAATTGGTTGCTGGGATGCCAGCAGCTGACCAGCATGGGCAAGGTTGCAATGCTGCAAAATTAAAACCTGTGGCTTGGTGTAACAAAAAAAAAAGACAGGCTTGACCCGCCTACCATCTTGTTGACAATTTTTGGGCAATCTGGAGTAATTTTAAGGCATTTTGCAAAGGCACCCCTAAAGTGCCAAAGCACCTTGGTTGAAAAAAGCTGGCCTATACTATAACTTTGTAACAAGGCAGCTTGGCAGGACGAGAAAAGATTTCCCAGCACACTTAGCAGCTATCCTGCAAAAAAAGGGGAAAAAAATAATAAATAAATAAATAATAAACACCTTGTCTTATGCCCCATACACATGGTCAGACATTCCTACCACAAAATCCGTATGATATTTTCCGACTGATTTTGGCCGAAACCTGTGTGGCATACACACGGTTGCACAAAGTTTTCGGAAAATCTGATCGTTCTGAACAAGGTGACGTCAAACACGTACATCGGGACTATAAACAAGCCAGTAGCCAATAGCTTTCATCTCTTAGTTTATTCTGAGCATGCGTGGCACTTTGTCCGTCGGAATTATCTACACACGATCGGAATTTATGCGATCGGATTTTGTTGTCGGAAAATCCGACAGAAAAAGTCCGATGGATCCCACACACGGTCGGATTTTCCGACAACATGATCCGATCGCACATTTTCCATTGGAAAATCCGACCGTGTGAATGGGCATAACAATTTAAGTTAAGTAAAAAATCTTTGTTGGACAAATTTACAAATAAATGTGGAAGCAACACTGTCTCACCAAGGCTCCTGGGAAAGTGTGGTTCTAATGCCGTACACATTGTCTGAATTTTCGTCAGAAAAAGTCAGATGGAATGATTTCATTGGATATTCCGATCGTGTAGGCTTCAGTTGACCTTTTTTTTTGAAAATTCTGATGGGCCTAGAAAGAGAACGTGTTTTAAATCTTTCCGACGGAATCAATGCTTATCGGGAAAACTGTATGCTGTTCCGACAGACCAAAAACGACGTAAGGGCAGCTATTGGCTACTGGCTATTGAACTTCTTTTCTAGTCCTGTCGTACGTGTTGTACGTCACCATGTTCAAAACGATCGGACTTTGGTGTGATCGTGTGTAAGCAAGTCCATTTCATTGGAACTCGGTTGGAAAAAACGGTCATGTGTACACGGCATTACTCTTAATTTTGAGAGTCTCTATGCTGGAGCATATATAGCAAAGAATACATTAAGAACAGGTATGCATGGAAGGAGCCCATTACTCCTTAAAGGTGCCGGGACACACTAGAAGCCTAGCAAAAGCAGAATGGCAGCTAAAGGCCTCCAATGTGTCTCCATGCCAAAGCAATCTATACAAGAATGGCAAGAACCCCAATTTATAACTAGCTTTTGAAGCAAGGTGTACATGGAAGGGCATTGCACAGCACACACAAACAAAAGATTTCACAGCACACTTACCAGCTAACCTGCAAAAAAACTCAAAGTCTAACAATTTACATTAAAAACAGAGGGCTTCATTTTAATGTAAATTGTTAAATAGGGTCATTTTGTTTTGTTTTTTGTAGACTAGCTGGTAAATCTTTTATTTGTTTGTGCTGTGCAATGCCCTTCCATGTGCATCTTACTTCAAAAGCTAGTTATAACTTGGGGTGGGTGGTTGCAATTATTGTATAGCCAGTGTGGCAGGAGCCGATTTATCAACAGAAATGGAGTCAGTAAATAGTTATCATGGGGTGGCACTTTTAGGAAAAAATTAAGTACTCTATCTCCATTATACAATATTTTCTAGATGATCACACATTTTCATTTATTTCTACTTACAGTCTTGGAAAAAATGGGCTGTTTTGCTTGGGCTTTTGGGGATGGCCTTTAAAACATGATTATGATTGGTTGCATTTTGTCACTGAACTCTGTATATTTTCATAATTTACACTATAACAAAAAAAAAAAAAAAAAAGATAATTTCATCTAGCTAGGCTTGAATTTCCATGTTTCCACACAATTCTCTGTTTTTAGTATCAGTGCCAGCACAATTAGTGTCAGGCTATATAGCTTGAAACTACAAGTCAAATCTCTGATGTAATTATAAATTATTTGCAAGTTGCAAATTTCATTTTAAGACATCATCATCTGCAACAACTCAGCCACAGCGCAAACCTGAGGACACTACGGGCCATAATACCTTCAATCTGCAATCTCTTTTTCCAGATTAAATTCTAGGAGAATCATACTCTCCTTAGGACTTTTAATGGTGATCACCAAAGCCCCTATATAATGGGCATTTTAGTGCTTGTCATGGGTTATCACAAATATCTACAATGAAATCTGCAATAGCAATTATGTAGCCTTGGTGGCTTCAGCACTGCAGCCATCACTAACACTTTTAAGCCCTAGTCAATGAACATAGGGGAAATGTTTCTCATAAATTATGAATGGATTTAGTGTGCAAGAGCTAAACCGCAATACCAGTTTAATACTTGTGCTACTGAGTTATTTAACATCTTGTTCATTGATTTCAATTTGTCAAAAGCTGAACTTGTATGTTACAGTACATTTTTTTACAGTAATCATACTGACAAGAGGTAAACGAGGAGAGATAACCTTGTAATCATGCTGCTTTGCTTTCAATGTCCAATCAACATGCTAAAGCCTAGTACACACCAGTACCTGCTGGGCTGAACGAAAGAAATAAAAACACAGCTCAGGTCCAAATCTCTATACTAACAAACCAATGTTAAAATAGCTATCTTCCCTGCTGTGCTATTGTGCGCCGCTAGAACACTCCGGTCAGTGCTCTCGGCCATTGAGAGACAGTCGGCAGACCATTTTCGGTCATGAGCCTTTGACAGAAGGCGGCCGGACGGTTGGCTTCTGTTGGACTGGCTGCTATACACACAGGCCAAATGTTGGCCGGGTTCTATTGAACTGGCCAGTGCCAGCCGACATTCAGCCCGTGTGTACTAGGCTTGAGGATGTGTTTTGACCTGTTTTCTTGACCAAGCTCAGTGCATCTGGAAAGTATTCCTCAGAATTCTACAAACAATACCTCAAAATGACAATGTGAAGGAAATTTGTTTGAAATCGTTGTCAATTTATAAAAAAAAAAAACCCCCCAAAAAAAACACATGTACATAACAATTGTATAATTGTATAATGTATTGACAGCCTTTGCCCAATACTTTGTTGAAGCACCTTTGGCACCAATTACAACCTCAAGTCTTTTTGAGTATGATGCTACAAGCTTGGCACAACTATTTTTGGGCAATTTCTCCCATTCATCTTTGCAGGACCTCTCAAGCTCCATCAGGCTAGTTGTCCTGTAGCCACTCCTTTGTTATTTTGTCTGTGTGCTTAGGATCGTTGTCCTTTTGGAAGATGAACCTTCACCCCAGTCTGAAGTCTAGAGCAGGTTTTCATCAAGGATGTCTCTGTACATTGCTGCATTCATCTTTCTCTCTATCCTACTAATCTCACAGTTCCTCCCACTGAAAAAACATCCCCACAGAATGATGCTGCCACCACCATGCTTCACTGTAGGGATGGTATTGGCCAGGTGATGAGCGGTGCCTGGTTTCCTTCAAATATGACGCTTGCCATTCAGGCTAGAGAGTTCAAACTTTGCTTCATCAGACCAGAGAATTTTGTTTCTCATAGTCTGAGAGCCCTTCAGGTGCCATTTGGCAAACTCCAGGCCGGTTGTCATGAGCCTTTTACTGAGGAATGGCTTCCGTCTGGCAACTCTACTCTACGGGCCTGATTGTTAAAGTGCTGCAGATGGTTGTTCTTCTGGAAGGTTCTCCTCTCTCCACAGAAGCTCTGTCCTTCTCCCGCGATTGCTCAGTTTGGCCAGGCGGCCCACTCTAGGAAGAGTTCTGGTGGTTCCAAACTTCTTCCATTTATGGATGATGGAGGCCACTGGGCTCATTGGGACCTTCAATGCTGCAGATATTTTTCTGTACCCTTCCTCAGATCTGTGCCTTGATACAATCCTGTCTTGGAGGTCTACAGACAATTCTTTGTGCCTTGATACAATCCTGTCTTGGAGGTCTACAGACAATTCTTTGGACTTCATGGCTTGGTTTGTGCTCTAACTGTGGGACCTTATATAGACAGGTGTGTGCCTTTCCAAATCATGTCCAATCAAGTGAATTTACTACAGGTGGACTCAATCAAGGCCTTAACATAACAAAATGTGGAAAAAGTGAAGCAATGTAAATACTTTCAGGATGGTCTGTATACTGAAATTGCAGTAAAAATCCAGGACCTAGCTATGCTGTCTGGGAGTTGTACCTGGACTACAAAACTGGCTGCACAACATTAAATATTTGTTGGCAGGAAAAACACATCACGATTGCCAGAATGAAAATTAGAGACATGCAACAGGTAGTCTTTGTATTTATAAATGTTCAATATTTGCTGGAACTGTACCTTTAAAAAAGCCAAAGTACCTTAATGACACATTATTAAAGCAATTACAGCACAGCTATGAAGTTAAAATGCCAAAAAGAACTCATAACTAAAGATTTGTAATTCTTTAGCAAGTCATATGAGTCACCTGCAAAAAGCAACAAGATTTCATACAATAAGTGACTAAAACTTGATAAATTATAATTAAATGAAGTGTTGGAAAGCCAAATATATTTCTGCCAAATGATATGAACCAAATCTGTTTCGTTCAGCACTGTCAAGTTAAATGCAAGCTAATTGCAGCAGTTTAGTAATATACAATAACAAACTCATGAGTACAGTATGTGACTGGCTTGGATCATGCCAAGAATGTAGTAACACAACTGAATATAACATTTGTATCAAGTTGCTATTTGAAGGATAGTTCCTCACATGTAATTATTTTTTCCAAAAAAAGTCTATCAATTCATATGGCAAGAATCACGTGAAACAGATGATTGGACTCCTATTGTCACATATTCTCTTAAAGGCTTGAAGTGAATGTGTGATGTACCCATGTGCCAATAGGTTTACATCTGTAGACCTCCACATACGTGCCTTTCTTTTGCTTCACTGCCACTCTATTTATCCCCAGGAGTAAAAACTAAGCCCCATGTTAGCTAAAAATTGCCTGATTCTTAGTACACATAGGGCTATGGACTCCCTTGTAATTAACACTGGTTGGTCCACCCACTGCTGTCACATGTTCCCCATACCCAGAAGTACTGGCCATTTCCTTTGGCTCCTAATGATTACGGGAGCAGAAGGAAAAAGAAGTATATCATTTTGGAGATGAGAAGGGGTGTTTAATTGGAATTCAACTAAAAAATTGTAAAAACGCTGACGGGTAGGGTTTTATGAGGAAGGGAGACCCTATTGGTCTATTCTGTCAAAAATGCTTCTCACTGCCTTTCAGTGGTAATGCACACTAAGCTACATATGCATAACTAAGCTTCTACTGTATTTACAGGACCGCTCTGTGCCATGATAATGTGACTCCTGTGAGCTGTGCGGGTGTAATGCCATGGCAGCCCGGCTATCCAAGCTGACAAATGGAATGAAACGTGAAGGAAGACTGGGTTCAATGGAAGCACCCATGACCAGCAGGTGCATAAAGGGGGGGTTTGGAACTTTAAATGAGAGATGTATACCAAAAAGCAGTGATTCCATAGAACATTTTTACTGTACCTTTGAGGTCATGAACAGCAAACTCAATGACAAAAAGTGCATACACAATATAGCATAAATGTAAGGCATGCTAAAAACCACATACACAGTATTTACCAAAAGTAAGTACACCCCTCACATTTTTGTAAATTATTTGTTATATCTTTTCATGTGGCAACATGGAAAAAAAAAAAAGACACTTTGCTACAATATAAAGTAGTGAGTGTACAGCTTGTATAACCATGTAAATTTCCTCAAAATAACTCAACACACAGCAATTAATGTATAAACCACCGGCAACAAAAGTGAGTACACCCCTAAGTGAAAATGTCCAAATTGGACCCAAAGTGTCAATATTTTGTGTGGCCGCCATTATTTTCCAGCGCTGCCTTAACCCACTTGGGCATGGAGATCACCAGAGCTTCACAGGTTGCCACTGGAGTCCTCTTCCACTCCTCCATGATGACATCACAGAGCTGGTGGATGTTAGAGACCTTGCGCTCCTCCACCTTCCATTTGAGGATGCTCCACAGATGCTCAATAGGGTTTAGGTCTGGAGACATGCTTGGCCAGTACATCACCTTTACCCTGAGCTTCTTTAACAAAGTAGTGGTCATCTTGGAGGTGTGTTTGGGGTCATTACCATGTTGGAATACTGCCCCGTGGCCCAGTCCCTGAAGGGAGGGGATCATGCTCTGCTTTAGTATGTCACAGTACATGTTGGCATTCATGGTTCCCTCAATGAACTGTAGCTCCCCAGTGCCGGCAGCACTCATGCAGCCCCAGACCATGGCACTCCCACCACCATGCTTGACTGTAGGCAACACACACTTGTCTTTGTACTACTTACTTGGTTGCTGCCACACGCTTGACACCATCTGAAGTTTATCTTGGTCTCATCAGGACACATGATATGGTTCCAGTAATCCATGTCCTTAGTCTCTTTTTCTTCAGCAAACTGTTTGCGTGCATCATCCTTAGAAGAGGCTTTCTTCTGGGATGACAGCCATGCAGACCAATTTGATGCAGTGTGCAGCGTATGGTCTGAGCACTGACAGGCTGACCCCCCTCAACCTATGCAGTAATGCTGGCAGCATTCATACGTCTATTTCCCCAAAACAACCTCTGGATATGACGCTAAGCAAGTGCACTCAACTTCTTTGCTCGACCATGGCGAGGCCTGTTCTGAGTGGAATCTGTCCTGTTAAACCACTGTAGGGTATTGGCCACTATGCTGCAGCTCAGTTTCAGGGTCTTGACAATCTACTTGTAGCCTAGGTCATCTTTATGTAGGGCAGTGTTTCTCAATTCCAGTCCTCATGGCCCACTAACAGGTCATGTTTTCAGGATTTCCCTCAGATGAAACAGCTGGGGTAATTGCTAAGGCAGTGAAACTGATCAAATCACCTGTGCAAAATAATGGAAAGCCTGAAAACATGACCTGTTAGTGGGCCATGAGGACTGGAATTGAGAAACACTGATGTATGCCAACAATTCTTTTTTTGAGATCCTCAGAGAGTTCTTTGCCTACCAGTGACCAATGTGAGAGAGTGAGAGCCATAACACCAAATTTAACACACCTGCTCCCCATTCCCACCTGAGACCTTGTAACACTAACAAATCACATGACACCAGGGAGAGAAAATGGCTAATTGGGCACAATGTGGACATTTACACTTAGGGGTGTACTGTAAAAAAACATATAAAATCATCTGTATGGACATCATGAATTTCATTATACCAACTCTTCAGGGGGCAAATATAATGGTGATCTATAAAGAGACATAACCAGATGGTATAGTATTGTAGCTACATAATAAGGGTAAGTAAATGATATAAGGGACAGGATGGGCATCCCTATAAATACTCACGTCAACTGCATAGATGTGAACAGAGGCTCTGCTCGCAATGTCTGGCATAAGAGCTGAGGTAGAGACATGTGGACAGGCCGGGAGCACTGTGGATTCCCCAAAGACAATGTGCAAGTATAGGCGACAATGAGCTAACACTTCTGTGGATTAAAATCGGTAGTATATATTGAATGTATAATATTATTGATGAGAAGTGTGAGAAACCCATACACCAAGTCAGATGAAGGGAAAAACTAAGCATAAATGAAAGAGCAAATACTCAAAAATCAACCGGGTATGAGAAAGAAAGAAAGAAAGAAAGAAAGAAAGAAAGAAAGAAAGAAACACACCCTAGATGATATTGAAACCAAAAGGGAAAGATATACTGTGTTTCACCGAAAATAAGTCCGGGTCTTATATTAATTTTGGCAACAAAAGACACAGTAGGGCTTATTTTTGGGGTAGGTCTTACCATGTAATATGCTGTCTTCTTTACCCCTCTCTCTCCCTGCCTGACTGTAATCTCCAGTTTGAACTGAGTTAAAATGCTTGTAAAATCATATAATCCACTTGATTACAGTAGTATATAATGTACAATGTGTGTGTTTCTGTAAAATAATTGTGCCAAATATCTTCGTTATAGCGCCACTCTGCGCTTCTGTGACCCGCCGGAGCTCCCTTCCACGCAATTATATTACAGAAACACACACATTGCACATTATATACTACTGTAATATAGTTGATTATAGGGTTTTTCAAGCATTTTAAACTAGGGCTTATTTTCGGGGTAGGGCTTATATTCCAGCCCTCCTGGAAAATAACGCTAGGTCTTATTTTAGAACCTGTGGTGATTTATCTTGTTGGTTCACATGGAACTGGGAACCAAAATCACAAGTGAATGCTTGCATGTAAGGTGATGCCAGGAAGACACATATATAGGGATGAGGTCACATGGGTGCATTCGTAGTATAGTCTGGTCAACCCATGAGGCCAATTGAGGCTGCATAAGATAAGCAAGTGTGTTGAAGTGGTCAATTGAGAAAAAGAGCTCTTCAAAGTTCAGAATATCATGTGAAGTACAGGCCACATGCAGTTATGGTGTGTTAGTGCAAACTGTCTTTTATCCTATCCACCCAGTCTCTGGGAGCCTTCTACAGATATGATGTCTAATCTTGTAACCCACTTATAGTGCCACTCAAGGTGTTCTGCTTGTAAGGATGCAGGCTGTCTTATGCTTGATCCAGAATGAAGCGCGAGGAGATAAGAAACAATGCACCCCAGGAGGAATGTGAATGGCCTCAAGGCTGGGGCTGTTCACATTACTCTCTACATGTTGAGCTAGTGGTATGCGGTGTCTCTCATCCCCATATGATGTCTAATCTTGTTACTGTGATACTAAAGCCTTGTACACACTACTCGTTTTTTTTTTTTTTTCGTTCAAAACAAACTGAAAGCTCAGGGTGGAGCCGCTGTACTAACAATCTGATGTTAGTACAGCGTGCTTAGCTACTGTGTTCTGACAGGGGGACGCTCTATTTGTGGGTAAAAAAGGGCATCAATTTTGTTTGGGTACAGCTTGCATGACCTTGCAATTGCCAGTTAAAGCGAAGCAGTGCTGTATCGCAAAAAATTGGCCTGGTCATTAAAGGGGAAAATCCTTCCACAGTAAAATGACATTTCTAAAGGAAAAATAATAATTTAAAACTGTCGGATCCTGGCAACATAGATAATAATCATTGAAAGAAAACGGCATGGGCCCCCCAGTCCATTACCAGGCCTTTTGGGTCTGGTATAAGTGTTAAGGGGAACCCTGCACCAAAATTTAAAAGAAAATGGCATAGGGGCCCCCCAAAATCCATACCGGCCCTTTAGGTTTGTTATAGATTTTAAGGTGAACCCTGCACCAAAATTTAAAAAAAAATTGCCTAGGGGTCCCCCCAAAATCTATATTAGACCCTTATCCAAGCACACAACCTGGCAGGCCGCAGGGAAATGGTTGGAAAAAAGAGCACCCTCCTCTCTTGAACCATACCAGGCCACATGTCCTTAACACGGGGAGGAAATTTGGGGTCCCCCAAAGCACCTTGTCCCCATGTTGATGGGGACAACGTTCTCATCCCCACAACCCTTGCCCGGTGGTTGTGGGGGTCTGCGGGCAGGGGGCTTATTGGAATCTGGAAGCCCCCTTTAACAAGGGGACCCCCAGATTCTGCCCCCCCACTATGTGAATAGGTATCGGGTACATTGTACCTCTACTCATTCACCAAAAAAAAATGTCAATGATTTCTATCTATATTGCCGGGATCCAACAATACATTACAGCCACGAGCAGTTTCAAATTCAATTTTTTCCTTTAGAAATGTAAGTTTGCTGTGGTATGTTGTTGCTGTTACTAGTTCTAAACAAGGGAAAGATGTGCTACTTTGCAGGCACCCCCCCGGCATTAAAGGAATATTTCATTTTTATTGTTTCACTTTAAACATTATTAAAATCACTGCTCCTGAAAAAAACGGCCATTTTGCATCGATAAATGTCCCCTGGGGCAGGACCCGGGTCCCCAAACACTTTATGGCAATAACTTGCATATAAGCCTTTATAATTAGCAATACAAACACGTTAAAAAAATTAAACAAACATAAAAGACATTACCATCTTTGAAGCATATACACCCATCAGCCACAACACCATGACCACACACCCTAACCCATCGCGGCATAGATCCCACTAGACCTCAGAAGGCATACTGTAGTATCTGTCATCAAGCCATCAGTAGCAGATCACTTAAGTCCTCTAAGTCTAAGTTGTGAGGTGATGCCTCCATGGATTTGGACCTGTTACTCCAGAACATCCTACATATGCCTTATGGGATTGAGATCTTCAGAATTTAGAGGCCATGTCAACACCTCAAACTCATCTGAATTCATCAGATCGGGCCACCTTCTTCCATTGCTCTGTTGTCCAGTTCTGATGCTTACGTGCAAATTGTAAAAGTTTTTTGCTGTAGACATGGGTCAGCATGGGCACCCTGACCAGTCTGTGCCCACACAGACCCATACACAACAAACTGTGATGCACTGTGTGTTCTGACACCTTTATATCCAAACCAGCCTTAATTTTTTCCAGGTCCCAGCCTTCAATACCCACATGCACCAGTGGGCCTTGACGGCTCATGACCCTGTCGCCAGTTCATCAGTTTTCAATGAATATCCTTTAATTAACCACTTTTGGTAGATCCTGACCACTGCAGACCAAGAACATCCCACAAGAGCTGCAATTTTGGAGTTGCTCTGACTCAGACATGAAGCCATTACAATTTGGCCCTTGTCAAAGTTGCTCAAATCCCTAAGCTTGCCTATTTTTTCTGCTTTCAACACATCTCCTTCAGGGACAACATGTTCACATAACATGTGTTGCTGTTAAGATAGTGATGAAGAGGCAGGTACACCTGGAAATGCTTCATTGACTATGCATGCTCCTTGAGTGATATTGGCACCAGTCGGAAGAGGACAATCCCTGTCAGACAGATGAGTCCCGGCTTCTATACAGCAATACCCAACAGCCAACACGATCTCTTTGGCTGTCAACTGTTGGCTTCCCTCATTGTTGGACGTTGAGCTCCGGTGCTGTGCATCTTTTCACTTTCACCTGTCTCTTACTTGCTCTTGTGAGTGTAACTTACTATGTTTTAGTAAAGTGTTTGTTTTTTAATACTACACCTTTGCGCCTGTTGTTTCTCTCTTCCCTTGTCTAATAAATCCCACCTACTTTCAGATGCCATTGCAACAAGATAATCTATGTGATTCACTTTACCTTTCCGTGATCATAATGTTATGGCTAATCGGTGTATATTATTTTAATGCACCATAAGAGAATTAAGTGCCTGTCCTTCCTACCTTTAACAGTCTTCCGTGTATTACTAAATGACAGGTTTTCTTAAACGCAGACGCCATTTGCATTCAGATGATGTAATAATGAGAGATAATGTCTGACTTTTCATCACAGTTACTTTGAAGCACATAAAGCAGCAGCATATCGAGCCTTTCACTGTACCAGCTTTAATGGCAGAGTCCATAATCTATTAGATTAAAACCACTTTGGGATAAATAAAAATAAAAAAAGTTTAAAGTTGCAATTTGCAAACAATATTATTGTTACGCTTTTATTGTAGGCCATAGAACGTACCGATTAAAGGAGGTTTGCATATTGATGGCTAGGCTCCTGTAATTGCTTTTTGCGGTTGTGCTGATGCTAGCTTCATTCCCCAATGAGTCCGATGAGATCACACACACAGCCTTAGTAAGCCATTAGAGCCCCCTTATCAACAGGCCACTATCCATTATCCTAAATGGAAAGTAGTATAGTTGAAAAAACAGGAAGCTTCAAAGTAATGGGGTTAAAATGGATCCTTAGGCTTGATAAATAATGTATGTTGTAAGAATTTGAAAGCCCATATGGTTCATTGTGAGATGCGAACTATATGCCACTAAATGCTCTGTAATGATACCTTACTATCTGCTGGCTTTCCTGCTAGATACCAGTAAGACAGTCTTTTTTTTCAAATACATACTTGCTACCCAGAACTTTCCATTTCTGTTATTTAAAGAAGCTCGCAAACTGCTATTTTTAGCTAAATGGTCTCATAACACACCATTACAATTTTAGAAATTTGCCAACTATCTATTAAAAAAAAATGTACTCTCCTATAACATTTTCACACTTCACATGCCAGGACCAGGTGCCTCTCTGTCGACTTCACGATGTGCTCTGAATCAGAGAAAATCTCAGCTCCCACTATGCAATGGCAGTTACGGATGAGCAGAATTTTGAGTTCTCACATCCCCTAAATTTCATCAAAATTTGGGAGAATTCGGTGCAACTATTTTGTCCAAATACATTGGTGGAAGGGGAAATTAGGGTGATTTTCATTGCTGCAATGGCCTTAAATGTTCCCTGAGAATAAAAGAAGGTCTTTTCAACTATCATACACCTATGCTTATGCCAAAAAGAGCCCCTTATTAGAATCATTATTTTATGTTTTTTTTTCCCCAAAAAGTAAAAATAGCAAAAAGCAAAAAAAAAATTATAACATAAATGGGAGGCGACAATACAAAATTAACAATCAAATTCACATAAAAAGGAAATAAACACAAATACACAAACACTCAAGAAAATAAACTAAACTAGACTCAATATACCAGGGTACTGCAAAGTCCAGTGTCTTAAAGTGGAGTTCCACCCAAAAATGGAACTTCTGCTTTAAGGGAGGTGACCCCCTGACATGCCACATTTGCCATGTAATTTTTTGGGGGGGAGCGGATACCCACTTTTTAGAGGGTCCCAGCCCACGGCACCAGATGGGAGATCACCTCGCCCCCCCTTCCTCTCGGCAATCATCTAGGACAGGGATCATCAACCCTGTCCTCAGGGCCCACTAACAGGCCAGGTTTGCAAGATAACTGAAATACATCACAGGTGATACCATTTTCTGTTCAGTGATTGCAGTATTCTAGTCTGCATCTCCCCCAAGGTAATACCTAAAACCTGGCCTGTTAGTGGGCCCTGAGGACAGGGTTGATGACCACTGATCTAGGACATGCCACAGGTCCCAGATGATTGTCAGGCCAGTCACAGTGCACGGCGGCGGCTCACGCTGGGAGCCCACAGTTACAATGCCGGCGCCGCAGAGAGGAGGGGGGAGATGAGCGAGTCTTCACTTTGCTTCCCCTTCATTGCTGAACCCTGGGATAGGTAAGTGTCTGATTATTAAAAGTCAGCAGATACAGTATTTGTAGCTGCTGACTTTTATTTATTTTTTAGAGCAAAACTCCACTTTAACCCTTTTGTTGCCAGAGACTTTTTTTTTTTTTTTTTTTACATGCACATTAAATGTACTTTTTCAGTACTTAAGATTAATTAAAACTCACAAACATTGTCGTGGAAATTTACTAAAACTGAAGCAAACAGAATTTGGAGCAGAGCTGCATAGTAACCAATCAGCTTCTAGCTTCTGCTTGTTCATTTAAACATCTACAGTATGTTATGAAAATAAAGAGAATAGGATATATATACAGTGGTGTGAAAAAGTGTTTGCCCCCTTCCTCATTTCCTGTTCCTTTGCATGTTTGTCACACTTAAGTGTTTCGGAACATCAAACCAATTTAAACAATAGTCAAGGACAACACAAGTAAACACAAAATGCAATTTGTAAATGAAGGTGTTTATTATTAAAGGTGAAAAAAAATCCAAACCATCATGGCCCTGTGTGAAAAAGTGATTGCCCCCCTTGTTAAAACATACTATAACTGTGGTTGTCCACACCTGAGTTCAATTTCTCTAGCCACACCCAGGCCTGATTATTGCCACACCTGTTCACAATCAAGGCATCACTTAAATAGGAGCTGCTTGACACAGTAAGGTCCACCAGAAGATCCTTAAAAGCTACACATCATGCTGAGACCCAAAGAAATTCAGGAACAATTGAGAAAGAAAGTAATTGAAATCTATCAGTCTGGAAAGGGTTATAAAGCCATTTCCAAAGCTTTGGGAATCCAGCGAACCACAGTGAGAGCCATTATCCACAAATGGCGAAGACATGGAACAGTGGTGAACCTTCCCAGGAGTGGCCGGCCGCCCAAAATTACCCCAAGAGCGCAGCGACGACTCATCCAAGAGGTCACAAAAGACCCCACAACAACGTCCAAGGAACTGCAGGCCTCACTTGCCTCAGTTAAGGTCAGCGTTCATGCCTCCACCATCAGGAAAAGACTGGGCAAAAATGGCCTGCATGGCAGAGTTCCAAGGAGAAAACCACTGCTGGGCAAAAAGAACATCAAAGCTCGTCTCAATTTCTCCACAACACATCTTGATGATCCCCAAGACTTTTGGGACAACATTCTGTGGACCGATGAGACAAAAGTGGAACTCTTTGGAAGGTGTGTGTCCAAGTATATCTGGCGTAGAAGGAACACTGCATTTCATAAAAAGAACATTATACCAACAGTAAAATATGGTGGTGGTAGTGTGATGGTCTGGGGCTGTTTTGCTGCTTCAGGACCTGGAAGACTTGCCGTGATAAAAGGAACTATGAATTCTGCTGTCTACCAAGAGATCCTGAAGGAGAATGTCCGACCATCTGTTCGTGTACTCAAGCTGAAACGAACTTGGGTTCTGCAGCAGGACAATGATCCTAAACACACCAGCAAGTCCACCACCGAATGGCTGAAGAAAAACAAAATGAAGACTTTGGAGTGGCCTAGCCAAAGTCCTGACTAGACATGTGCATTCGTTTTCGTCCGAATGCATTTTCGTCCGAATTTCAGCTATTTTCGTTTTCGTTTTGACAAACGATAACGAAAGCACAAAATCCGAAAAACGAAA
This sequence comes from Lithobates pipiens, assembly GCF_037356315.1. Lineage (NCBI taxonomy): Eukaryota > Metazoa > Chordata > Amphibia > Anura > Ranidae > Lithobates > Lithobates pipiens. Next base: position 283,952,628 of record NW_027507785.1, on the reverse strand, counting down.
GATCCGACATAAATAAATGCTTTATTTTCGTTTTCATTGTTACAACAGTTCGATATAGAATAGGAGATTCGACATGACTCTGACAACAATCTGTCTATAGAACCTGTGTTCGAATGTGCCTAACCTTACCTCTATTAGTCCAAGATTATATAGAGAAAATATTCAACAGAGAAAAAAGATTTGACAGAGAGAAAAGATTCTGCAAGATACTGTCCTAAAAAGTGTTTGGGGACCCGGGTCCTGCCCCAGGGGACATGTATCAATGCAAAAAAAAGTTTTAAAAACGGCCGTTTTTTCGGGAGCAGTGATTTTAATAATGATTAAAGTGAAACAATAAAAGTGTAATATTCCTTTAAATTTCGTAGGGGGGGGTTGTCTATAGTATGCCTGTGAAGGGGCGCATGTTTCCCGTGCTTAGAATTGTCCCTGCACAAAGTGTCATTTATGCAGGAAAAAAAGTCCTTTAAAATCACTCGCAGCTATAATGAATTGTCGGCTCCGTAATACAGAGAACACTCATTGAAAGTCATTGATAAAAAATAAATAAATAAATAAAAAAAAAAAGCGTGGGGGTCCCCCAAATTCAATTACCAGGCCCTTCAGGTCTGGTATGGATATTAAGGGGAACCCTGCCTCAAATTTAAGAAAAAATTTGACGTGGGGTTCCCCCTAAATATCCATAACCAGACCCTTCAGGTCTGGTATGGATATTAAGGGGAACCCCGCGTCAAATTTAAAAAAAAATTGACGTGGGGTTCCCCCTAAAAATCCATACCAGACCCTTTATCCGAGCACGCAACCTGGCAGGCCGCAGGAAAAGAGGGGGGGACGAGAGAGCGGCCCCCCCTCCCTCCTGAACCGTACCAGGCCACATGCCCTCAACATTGGGAGGATGCTTTGGGGGTCTGTGACCCCTCAAAGCACCTTGTCCCCATGTTGATGAGGACAAGGGCCTCATCCCCACAACCCTGGCCGGTCTGCTGGCGGGGGGCTTATCAGAATCTGGAAGCCCCCTTTAACAAGGGGACCCCCAGATCCCGGCCCCCCCCCTGTTTGAAATGGTAAGGGGGTACAAAAGTACCCCTACCATTTCACAAAGAAAGTGTAAAAAATGTTTAAATAAAACAAACACACTTTTGAAAAATTCCTTTATTAAAAATAAAAAAATAAAAAAAAGATTCCAGCGGCGGTAATCCACTCTTGCTATCCAGCGACGGACGGTCATATCTCCAGCGATGTCTAATGTCATCCAGCGCAGCTCAGCATCCTTCTTCTGTCTCCGTGTAGGAGACATTGCAGGCATTCCGGCGGCTGACGTTTGTTATATACGGAGGGCGGGGCCACCCGTCACCTGACCCCGCCCCCCTCTGACGCAAGGGGAAACCCGGGGTTCCCTGTGACTTTTTTTTATTTTTTTATTTTTAATAAAGGAATTTTTCAAAAGTGTGTTTGTTTTATTTAAACATTTTTTACACTTTCTTTGTGAAATGGTAGGGGTACTTTTGTACCCCCTTACCATTTCAAACAGGGGGGGGGCCGGGATCTGGGGGTCCCCTTGTTAAAGGGGGCTTCCAGATTCTGATAAGCCCCCCGCCCGCAGACCTCCACAACCACCGGCCAGGGTTGTGGGGATGAGGCCCTTGTCCTCATCAACATGGGGACAAGGTGCTTTGAGGGGTCACAGACCCCCAAAGCATCCTCCCAATGTTGAGGGAATGTGGCCTGGTACGGTTCAGGAGGGAGGGGGGGCCGCTCTCTCGTCCCCCCCTCTTTTCCTGCGGCCTGCCAGGTTGCGTGCTCGGATAAAGGGTCTGGTATGGATTTTTAGGGGGAACCCCACGTCAATTTTTTTTAAAATTTGACGCGGGGTTCCCCTTAATATCCATACCAGACCTGAAGGGTCTGGTTATGGATATTTAGGGGGAACCCCACGTCAAATTTTTTCTTAAATTTGAGGCAGGGTTCCCCTTAATATCCATACCAGACCTGAAGGGCCTGGTAATTGAATTTGGGGGACCCCCACGCTTTTTTTTTATTTATTTATTTATTTATTTATCAATGACTTTCAATGAGTGTTCTCTGTATTACGGGAGCCGACAATTCATAATAGCTGCGAGTGATTTTAAAGGACTTTTTTTCCTGCATAAATGACACTTTGTGCAGGGACAATTCTAAGCATGGGAAACATGCGCCCCTTCACAGGCATACTATAGACAACCCCCCCCTACGAAATTTAAAGGAATATTACACTTTTATTGTTTCACTTTAATCATTATTAAAATCACTGCTCCCGAAAAAACGGCCGTTTTTAAAACTTTTTTTTGCATTGATCCATGTCCCCTGGGGCAGGACCCAGGTCCCCAAACACTTTTTAGGACAGTAACTTGCAAATTAGCCTTTAAAATGAGCACTTTAGATTTTGAACGTTGGAGTCCCATAGACTTTAATGGGGTTCTAAAGTATGCTATATACTAGCTCCGTCGAATCTTCTTTATACATTCGACAGACACCATAAGCCTTCAAAGACAGATTCGACCGTGATTCATGTGGATTTTCGGACGAATGCAATTTTTGAACGAAAAACGAAATAAATAAAAACGAATTTCGGGAGTAACTAAATAAATTAAGTTTTCAGACGAAAACGAAATTCCGAAACGAAATATTTTACTCTGCACATGTCTAGTCCTGACCTGAATCCTATTGAGATGTTGTGGTATGACCTTAAAAAGGCCGTTCATGCTCGAAAACCCTCTAATGTAACTGAATTAGGACAATTCTGCAAAGATGAGTGGGCCAAAATTCCTCCAGGACGCTGTAAAAGCCTCATTGCACGTTATCGCAAACGCTTGGTTGCAGTTGTTGCTGCTAAGGGTGTTATTAGGTTTAGGGGGCAATCACTTTTTCACACAGGGCCATGATGGTTTGGATTTTTTTTCACCTTTAATAATAAACACCTTCATTTACAAATTGCATTTTGTGTTTACTTGTGTTGTCCTTGACTATTGTTTAAATTGGTTTGATGTTCCTAAACACTTAAGTGTGACAAACATGCAAAGGAACAGGAAATGAGGAAGGGGGCAAACACTTTTTCACACCACTGTATATATATATATATATATATTTTATTTTTTTTTGGCCTGTCCTCTTATTTCTTATTGTTATCCTGATACAGCAAAGTGAGTGAGGAATGTCACCCTAAGACATGAAGTACAAGGTGGTATCAAAAAGAAGTTTCAGGACTAGTTTTGTATCCGATGTACATCGGGAGCTGTGCAACTGGTGCTATTCTGACCACGTGTGTTACCACTTCTGCTATTTTATCACGGACAGCAAGTTAGAACAAAGAGCAGGCGTGAAATTCTGCGTGAAACTGGGCAACTCTACCACAGAGACGGTTGACATGATTCGGCAAGTTTATGGTGGTGCTGCAATTAGTTCAAAATCCAGCTCAAAGGTCACCATTTTGACACCATTGCAGAGATCCAGTGTGAATAGCAAAAGGTGCCTGATGCGCTTCAAAAAGAAGACTTCCAGGACACATTCCAGAACTGTCAGGAATGCTGGGAGCATTGAATGGCTGTGCAAGGGGACTGTTTTGAAGGTGATAGTGTGTAAATGTAGACAAATAAAGTACTTTCTTGTAAACACCTCATATGTAACTTGTAGGTTAACCAGGTGAAAACAAAGAAAAAAAGCCTGAAAAATGAAAATGAATGCAGTCACAGTATCTATGAATAGTAAGTCGCAATACATATCGAAAAAAAAAAGTCAATAGGCAATACATATAATGTTAGTTTTTAAAATATTAAATGAACCACACCAAAATTCGGGCAAAAAACCCACTACATAATCTCCTAATCTCTTTACAAACTGTGACTATGCTACATGTAAAAAATATTACTATTAAATACATTTTATTAATATAAATGTCAATTAACCACTTCCCGATCAGCGCATGCCGATGTACATCGGCAGAATGGCATGGACAGGCAAATGAGCGTACAGGTCCCTTAAAATTTTTCACCGTGCCATCGCATGCCAAGGGATGTGTAAAACACAGCCACGTACCCAAAAGTTAGCAACACGCCCCTAGGACACACTTAACCCCTACACTGCCACCTAACGGTTAACCCCTTCACTGCCAGTGTCATTTACACAGGAATCAGTGCATTTGTATAGCTCTGACTGCTTTATAAATGTGAATGGTCCCAAAAATGTGTCAAAAATGTCCGATGTGTCCACCGTAATATCACAGTCACAGTAAAAATCCCTGATTGCCACCATTACTACAAAAATAAAAAATATTAATAAAAATGCCATAAAACTATCCCTTATTTTGTAAATGCTATAACTTTTGCGCAAACCAATCTAAAATTGCTTATTGCGATTTTTTTACCAAAAATATGTAGAGAATACGTATCAGCCTAAATGGAGGAAAAAAATGTTTGGGGATATTTATTATAGCAAAGAGTAAAAAATATTTTTTTCAAAATTTACGCTTTTTTTTTGTTTATAGCGCAAAAAATAAAAATCGCAGGAGTGATCAAATACCACCAAAAAAAAGCTCTATTTGTGGGGAAAAAAAATGGCAATTTTGTTTGGGAGCCACGTTGTACGACTGCGCAATTGTCAGTTAAAGCGACGCAGTGCCGAATCGCAAAAAAGTGGTCTGGTCTTTGCCCAGCAAAATGGTCTGGTCTGAAAGTGGTTAATGCTTACACATTTTTAATTAAATTTTTTTCTTAATATTTCTAGCAAGCCTTTACATTTATTTACTGCTATTAATGGCAATCTGAACTCTGCCTTTGTTCTATTTTAGAGGTTCCAGTGCAGCTCTAAAACCTGTAGATCACTGGCCTTTGGTCCCATGGCATGAACCATCTGCCTGTGCAAATAAAAAGGAATTAGCTCAGTGTATAGTGCACATTTGTCATGCTCTTATTATGGGGATCCATCTGTGAGATGACCATTTCTGTAAGATATTGGATTATTTTCATCTAATAAAACTTGCCTCGTGTCACAAGATGTACCAGCTCATAAGTAGCATGCTTTATTCCATATGAACCTTTTTCCCTGTTTTAAGACAAGGCAGCTATTATCATAAAGGCTAGTTTACCTACAATTTGTGTGTAAAGTGTCATTGAATAATAATAATAATAAACAAAGTAAAACTGTCCTAATAAATATTGTAATATCTTTGTGTTCTTTGTCTTGTTATAAAATCTTTCCCTAAAAATAAATTAGTTGTTGAACCTGGCAGTCACCTAAAGTTCCTTGTTTCTGGTGGCAACAATCTGTGGGCTCATAAAGCCTCTGTGTTACGTTCACAACACTCTTACTTCCCTCTCCTAAGTAAAATGTGTCTACTCATGGCTTACTGTAGAGGAAATCCCATAACTGCCTATGTCAATATGACCCGGGTCAAGGGCAGGGCTAAGCAGGAGCGGGTCACATGTCCTGGTGATATTGTTTCAGCTTTTTTAGACCCTCCAGGCCATTTGAAGAATCTGCTCCTTCCTGCAGACATTGCTGCCTGTGGCACAAACCCTTGACTGACAGCCCTGTTACGCTTCATATGGCCCGGGAAGGAGGGTCTTAAAAAGACGAAGTGATGTCACCAGGACATGTGACCTGCTACACCTTAAAAAAAAAACTTTTCAGGTAAAGCGTTTCCTATATAAATGAATGACTAATGGTATACCCTATTTAGACATGGGAGAACTATCTGGGTTTAAAACCACTTTAAATATTATATAAATATATTTTATTTTTATTATTAAGTCTATGTATTTTTTCTTAGTTTTGGATAGAGTCTAATTTTACTGCTTTCTTGGGCTGTGTTAAAGCAGAACTAAAGTGCTGCTTTCAATAACTAGGTGCAGGCAGGCTCATTATTGGATAAGAGACATGCAAGAGCAGCTCAGTTTACTTTCCGCATAGGATCTGTGTGTCAGGGTGACTGCACTCCTGCGCATGTGGATGTCATTTTTTTCTGGCCAATGAAGACAGCTGAAGCTTGGCGCCTGAAAGAAGTCAGGTAGAAGATATTAATGAGAGACGTAGGACTGTTGAAGGATAGGTAAGTATCAGAGTTTAACTTCTGGATGCCGGCCGTGCGCAAACATGTGGCCTCTCGGCTGTGTGGGCCTTGGTGCAGTGCGGCCACACATTTTCCCTGCGCACTCCTAGCACAGTTACTGGCGGCTAACGTAAAACTGTTTTGATCAGGAGCTTTCCGATGTAATTGCCATGACAGCCAATCACGGTAGTCATATGATCAGAAACCCATCTCCTTAAAGGGCTGGGAGGCACTGGCACCAAGGTGTTAACTTCGCTTTAAGGAGATTTACCCCTGTCATGCTTTACCAGACAATAGGCAAGGGGAATTCTCTAACAGGAACACAACAAAAACAGAAATGGCCTGCATACGGTTTGCCATGTTCTTGCATCATGTCCGGTAGTGACGTCATGTCCACTGGGCCTTGTGTTCCAGACCTAGTAAGCACTGAGTGCCCGAAGCTCCTGAGAGTTGGGACCCCAGCCCTTCATCTTTAGGCAGATCTGGACCGTAACTCGTGTTGGCAAGGACCCATTTTCCTGCACTATATCCTTGAGTTTGTACTTCTTTTGTGATATTGTAATAGTCTTTTATTAGTATTATACAGGATTTATATAGCGCTGACAGTTTAATGTTTTACAACATTAGGGCAGACAGTACAATTACAATACAATTCAATTCAGGGGGAATCAGAGAGCCCTGCTCGTTAGAGCTTACAATCTTTTACCCTTATTAAAGTTATCAGATTGGTACACTTAGTAGACGCTTGTGTCTCCTTCCAACAGCAACACAGACTGAAATAAAAATGCTTTTCTTTAATAAAGTAAGGGGTGGCTAGAATACATGTCAAATATTTTTTAAGGGATTTTATCAAACATATATTGTGTAAAAGTACACAAAAATATATAATACATTTTAAAATAACCCCTTGTGAAGGTCATAATAGTCTACCTAGACTTGTATATAGAATGTTGTATCAGTTATCTCTTTATCTCTAGTTATCTTTATATCACTGTCATAAGGAAGTACCCTAGACAATCATACGTAGGTAAATGTAATGTGTAAATCTTTCTTTCAGGATTCCACAAGGAATTTGGATCATTCACAGTTATAATATCAAAAGCCAAAAATATACAAAGGCGGCACATAATAAATTCGTTATAAAGTTTCATTTTTCCAAAAATAGCAAAGACCGATCTGTACCCCTAACACACAATATAAATTATATATATATATATATCACTGTGATCTACTGTATACTGGAACACAAATTGAGTTAGAAGCTTTATATGAGCAAATCCTCAATTTTTTATGTATCATGAAAGGTGGTGTTGGAATGATAATCCCAGATATATGTTTCTCTCTACAATGTTACAAACACATTTTGATGGCAAGAGTATCTGGCATGGGATTCACATGTGTATATAATCAGGTTTTAGTTGAGTTGATTAGGGATGAGCTGAACACCCCCCCCCCCCCCCCCCCTCCCGATTTGGTTTGTGACAGAACATGCAAACGGAAGTTTGCAATAACATTCAAAAACCGTTAAGGCCTATGGGACCCGAACGTGAAAAATCAAAAGTGCAAATTTTAAAGGCTAATATGCCAGTTATTGTCCTAAAATGTTTGGGGACCCGGGACCTGCCCCAGGGGACATGTATCAATGCAAAAAAAAAGTTTTAAAAACTGCAGTTTTTTCGGGAGCAGTGATTTTAATAATGCTTAAAGTGAAATAAAATAAGTGAACTATTCTTTCAAATATCGTACCTGGGGGGTGTCTATAGTATGCCTGTAAAGGGGCGCGTGTTTTCCGTATTTAGAACAGTCCCTGCACAAAATTACATTTCTAAAGGAATAAAAGTCATTTAAAACTGCTTGTGGCTGTAATGTAATGTCTGGTCCCGGAAATATGGATGAAAATTATTGAGAAAAACTGAATGGGTACCCCACCCCCAGCCCCAGCCAATTAGCAGGCCCTTTGGGTCTTGTATGGATATTAAGGGGAAACCCGCACCCAAATAAAAAAAAGCGTGGGGGCCACCAGGCCCTATATACTCTGAACAGCAATATACAGGCGGTCCAAACAAGACAGGGACTGTAAGTTTGTTCTTAAGTTGAATCTGTTTGTAATTTGGAACGGATAAATTTTGTAAGTGTAGCTCCAGCAAAAAAATCTATTTTTAAGCTTTTTGGATAACATAGGGAAGGGTTATCACCCCTGTAATATTTATTTTGCTGTCTGTGTCCCTGTTCAGAAGATTTCACTGCACTTTCTGTCCCAATGACAATTGGATTTAGAAAATTTGGGGTTATTAGGGAAACAAGGATTGGTGATAAAGCATCAGTGGAGGAGACACCTTTTTCCCATATTAACTCTTACAGGAGAGAATTTCCCTTCCTGGGGTAGATTTCTTCTCACTTCCTGTTGTCTCCCTCCGTTTGTAAGTAGGAGTCGTTTGTATCTTGGATTTTTGAAAGTAGGGGACCACCTGTATATACTATACGGCCTGCCTTATATACTCTGCAGAAAATTGGGCCTTAGGTGTTGGTGGTACCAGAACACTGTAAGACCGCGTTCACACGGGCGGACTGTTCGCCCAACCTTGTCCGCTGAACAGTGTTTGGGCGGACAGTCCGCCGTGTGTGGGCTTTCAGCGGACAGTTTCAGCGGACAGTTGGACGGACAAAGTCTTTCGGAAATTCCGAAAAACTGTCCGCTGAAACTGTGTTTGAGCGAACAGTCCGCCCGTGTGTAGGCTACTTTCGAAATGAGCAAACTGTTCCCGCTCGGAAAGTCCGCCCATTTCGAGCGCGTGTACAGGTAGGCGGGGCCCACGAAGGAGACGTCGCGGGCTCCGCCGCCTGGAATGGGCTTAAAGGGGAACCCCAACGCCGAAAAAAATCGGCGTGGGGGTTCCCCCAAAGTCCACACCAGACCCTTGTCCGAGCACGCTACCCGGCCGGCCAGGAAAGGGGGGCGAGCGAGCGCGCCCCCCCTCCTGAGCCGTACCAGGCCGCGTGCCCTCAACATGGGGGGTGCCTTGGGGAAGGGGGGGCCGCGCGGCCCCCCCACCCCAAAGCACCTTGTCCCCATGTTGATGAGGACAAGGGCCTCTTCCCGACAACCCTGGCCGTTGGTTGTCGGGGTCTGCGGGCGGGGGGCTTATCGGAATCCGGGAGCCCCCTTTAAGAAGGGGGCCCCCGGATACCGGCCCCCCACCCTATGTGAATGAGTATGGGGTACAATGTACCCCTACCCATTCACCTGTGAAATAAAGTACAAAAAAAAACACAACACAGGGAAAAAATATTTTATTGCACAGCTCCGGGGGTCTTCCGTCTTCGGGGGTCTTCTCGCCGGACTCCTCCGCTATCTGTGTGTAGCTCTTTTGCTAGCGGAGGAGTCCGGCTTTCTTCCTCCCCGCCGCCGGCCTCTTCTCCCGACTTCGGGGGTCTTGTCCCCCTATTCGGTTCTTCTGCCGGGCCACCGCGCCTTCTTGTAGCTCTTTTGCAGGCGGTGGCCCGGTCTTCTGTCGCCGCTGCCTTCCGTTCTTCTGTCGCCGCCTTCGGTTCTTCTGCCGGGCCACCGCGCCTTCTTGTAGCTCTTTTACAGGCGGTGGCCCGGTCTTCTGTCGCCGCTGTCGTCGCCGCCGCCGCCGCCGCCGCCGCCGCCTTCCGTTCTTGTTCTTCTTCTTGTTCTTCTTCTTCTTCTTCTTCTTCTCCTGGAGATGTTGACTCGACGAGCTCTCCGGCCGGAATGCCAGAGCCGCGCTGTGCGGTCACTTATATAGTGACAATGGGGCGGTGTCACATGGTATATGTCACATGGGTTGGTCACATGGGTTGATGTCACATGGGGACTATGACATCGTAAGGGGGCGGGGTCACCATGTGACCAACCCATGTGACATATACCATGTGACACCGCCCCATTGTCACTATATAAGTGGCAGCGGAGCGTGTCCCTGGCATTCCGGCCGGAGAGCTCGTCGAGTCAACATCTCCAGGAGAAGAAGAACAAGAAGAAGAACAAGAACGGAAGGCGGCGGCGACGACAGCGGCGACAGAAGACCGGGCCACCGCCTGTAAAAGAGCTACAAGAAGGCGCGGTGGCCCGGCAGAAGAACCGAAGAGGGGGACAAGACCCCCGAAGTCGGAAGAAGAGGCCGGCGGCGGGGAGGAAGAAAGCCGGACTCCTCCGCTAGCAAAAGAGCTACACACAGATAGCGGAGGAGTCCGGCGAGAAGACCCCCGAAGACGGAAGACCCCCAGAGCTGTGCAATAAAATATTTTTTCCCTGTGTTGTGTTTTTTTTGTACTTTATTTCACAGGTGAATGGGTAGGGGTACATTGTACCCCATACTCATTCACATAGGGTGGGGGGCCGGTATCCGGGGGCCCCCTTCTTAAAGGGGGCTCCCGGATTCCGATAAGCCCCCCGCCCGCAGACCCCGACAACCAACGGCCAGGGTTGTCGGGAAGAGGCCCTTGTCCTCATCAACATGGGGACAAGGTGCTTTGGGGTGGGGGGGCCGCGCGGCCCCCCCTTCCCCAAGGCACCCCCCATGTTGAGGGCACGTGGCCTGGTACGACTCAGGAGGGGGGGCGCGCTCGCTCGCCCCCCTTTCCTGGCCGGCCGGGTAGCGTGCTCGGACAAGGGTCTGGTGTGGACTTTGGGGGAACCCCCACGCCGATTTTTTTCGGCGTTGGGGTTCCCCTTTAAGCCCATTCCAGGCGGCGGAGCCCGCGACGTCTCCTTCGCGGGCCCCGCCTACCTGTACACGCGCTCGAAATGGGCGGATTTGCCTCCTCCTTACGTGGGCGAGTCCGTTCATTTCAAAAGTTGAGCGAACTGTTTGGCAAACAGTTTGCTGAAACAGTCCGCTCGTGTGTGGGCAAGTCCGCTCATGCAAATTTTGAGCGGACTGTTTGCCGAAACTGTTTGACGAACAAGGTTGGGCAAACAGTCCGCGCGTGTGTACGCGGCCTAAGCCCTCACAGTTACTCTTGGTGGGCACTGAAACTGCCACTGCTGTGAAATATCATATCAAGAATTGTAATTACATGCCCCTGTTGAACAGGGGCAGAAAAATTGGGCCTTTGGTGGTGGTGTGGTGGTGGTGCCATAACACTGTAAGCCCTCACAGTTACTCTTGGTGGGAGCAGGAACAGGTCTTGCTGTGTAATATTAGATCAAAAATTGTAATTACACACCCCTGTTACACGGAGGCAGAAAAATTGGGTCTTAGGCAGTGGTGGGGGTGTCACAACACTGCAACCCCTCACAGATACTCTAGTTGAGTGCAGGAACGAGCCCTGCTGTGAAATACTAGATCAAAAATTGTAATTACACACCCCTGTTAAACAGGGGCAGAAAAATTGAGGCAGTTCTTGGGCAGGTTGCATTCCTTTTGAAAGTCAGCCAGCCGAGCACTGGCATTATATGACCAGCGGAAATGCCCACAGACTTTCCTGGCCTGCCTCAGGAGATCTTGTAAGCCCGGGTACCTGCACAAGAACCGCTGCACTCCCAAATTAAGGACATGAGTCAAACAGGGAACATGGGTCAAGTGTCCCTGTCGGAGGGCGGAGAGGAAGTTTCTGCCATTGTTGCAAACCACCATTCCTGGCTGAAGCTGGCTTGGCATCAACCACCTCCAAGTCTGCCCCTGCAGAGCTGACCAAATCTCTGCCCCAGTGTGGCTCCTGTACCCTAAGCAGACCAACTCAAGCCCAGCATGGCATCTTTTTGCCTGAGTGCTTGCGTTGCCCCTTGAACGCCTACGGAGCACCGCTGGTTCAGAGGAGAAATCTGCAGAGGAAGAGGCCATAGAGGAAGAAGAAGAGGATGGGTGGAGGAGAGAGGCGTGGCAGAATCACCACTACTAGCATTTTGGAGGTGTGGTGGTGGTACAAGCTCCAATACTACACCCTGTCCTGCATCCTTCCCAGCTGCCAACAGAGTTACCCAGTGCTCCGTGAAAGAAAGGTAACATCCCTGTCCATGCCTGCTGAACCATGAGTCAGCGGTACTATGCACCTTACCGCTGACTGCCCTGTCCAACGAGGCCAAGACATTGCCTTCCACATGCCGGTAGAGAGCCGGAATGGCCTTCCGTGAAAAGAAATGGCGTTTGGGAACCTGACCCTGAGGTACTGCACATTCCACAAATTCACGAAGGGGGGCAAAGGCTACCAGCTGTAGGCAGCAGTTGGAGTGCTAGCAATTTAGCCAAGCTAGAATTCAGCCGCTGAGCATGTGGATGGCTGGGACCAAATTTCTTCTGACGGTTTAGCAACTGGGGTAGGCAAATTTTCCTGCTACATCGGATGTTGGTGTAGTGATAGCAGATTGCCCGCAAGTACTTGGCACATCTAATTCTACACCTTCATTCCTCTCAGTGCAGGTTTCTGAGAGGACTGAAGGTATAGTGGGGTTGGAGATCCTAGCTGATGAGGAGCAAGGAGAGGTCCGCCTTGTTCTTTGGTGTGGGTCTTTTAAGTACTGTTGCCAACGGACTGCATGGGAGGTCCACATATGTCTGGTCAAGCATGTGGTGCCCAAGCAGCTGCTGTTTTGGCCATACTTGATACGCTTCAGACATATTTTGCAAACAGCAATGGTGCGATCCTCTGCACACGTATCAGAAAAAACCCACACCAAAGAACTTTTCAAAATAGGCAGGGGGTCAGCAGCGCCCTGCACATGCGGAGCTCTGCGGTGTGATGCAGTCGGTTGGCTGCCCTTAAGCTGGCCCCTGGGGGGGCATCCTGCCTCGTTGGAGATGTCCCTCCTTCTCTCTTCTATCAGGCACCCATGTAGAGTCAGTGACCTCATCATCCCCTCCCTCCTCATCACTGGAGCAAACCTGGCAGTATGCTGCAGCTGGGGGAACATAATTGCCAGTTTCTTGTCCTTCTTGGGCTTTTCTCTCTCTGGGCTCACGTTACTGCCTTCCTCAACCTGGGTACCATCATCGGAGCCTTCAAAACGCTGCGCATCCTCCTGCAGCATGTACCAGACACTGTGGTCGAACTGTTCGGGGGACTACTCCGTGCATGATGGTGGGGCTAGGGAAGGAGTGACTGATGACATTGAGCCGATGGAATAGGCCACTTTGGCAGCTGCATTGGAAGGCAAACTACTCTGAGCCTGGGTGATGGAAGATGAGGAGGATGAGGACGGCTTAGTATAGAGGAAAGGCATGTACTGTATGTGAGCATAGAGATAATGCTGCACACCCTGGAAAGTATTGAAACACGGGAAATGTCCCCCAAGGTGAGGTTTTCTAGGCAGCAATAATTATGGAAATACCTCATATAGAGTCAAATTTAATAATGTTTATTGGTATCAATCATATCAAAAATGACAGTGTATTAAAATATGAGCTCTGGTATCAACAAATGGAAAACAATACAATGGATGCAGACACAGTGATACACAACATTGAAATTCACAATGCTGACAGTGTATGAAACTGATGCGTTTCAACCTGACAGGGTCTTCTTCGGAGGTTTTGGTCTGCTATGGGAAAAATTGTATTACATCCATTGTTTGTACTTTCAAAACTAAATAATATTAGCAGCACATTTTCAATTCAGAGTTACCAATAGCAATGTATTGTGGAATTGCTCTTAACCAGATATGGTCACATGCTTGTAAGCTAGCCACATCTCAGGTAAATTTCTATTCATCGGTGGTCATTTAGTAAGAGAAAACCTGCTATTTCATAGCGGGGCTCTCTAAACGAATCAGTCATTTATTACAAATATGGTTGTATTACAGACAGATCGGCCTTTCAGGCCAGCATTTCAATTTTGAACTTTTTTCATCATGTATTGAGGGATTTTCTCATTCATTTTTTCTAATTCATCCTCACTTGATGCAAGCTAACTTCAGGTAACTCTATAATTCACCAAAATATCTTTTACATACATATATACCTTCATTCGCTGGCATACTTTTGGCACCCCACTTGATTGTTCACCACATACATCTCTCATTCATCAGTCTACAACATTCTGCCCTTCTATCTCCACAGATTTTTATGGTCTCTCTTTGGCCACCTATTTTTCCCTTTCCTGTCACGCACACTGTTCCCTTTAACGTTTTTTTCATCATTCCTAAACCATTTCACCTTTTGTTTTTGTTTTTGCTTTTGTGTTGGTTTTGTTTTTGTTTCTGTTTTCTCTCTTAATTCACATGATGATTGATCACTCCAGTGTCACCCACGCACTTGGCCTGCAGTCAGATATAGGCTTGGCTAGACTAGAATGCAGTGGATATATATATATATATATATATATATATATATATATATATATATATATATATATATATATATATATATGAGACAGTATACATATTTAATGCACTACAGATCACTGAATCACCTGCCTGCCTGCCTGAAAGTGTATTTGAAAATGTACACCAGGAATGGCTTGCAGTCAGATATAGGCTTGGCTAGACTAGAATGCAGTGAATACATATATGTAGGAGACTGTATATATGTATTTAATGCACTGCAGCTCACTGAATCACCTGCCTGCCTGAAAGTATATTTGAAAACGTACACCAGGAATGGCCTACAGTCAAATATAGGCTTGGCTAGACTAGAATGCAGTGGATATATATATATATATATATATATATATATATATATATATATATATATATATATATATATATATATAAGACTGTATATATATTTAATGCACTGCAGATCACTGAATCACCTGCCTGTCTGAAAGTGTACTTGAAAACCTACACCAGGAATGGCCTGCAGTCAGATATAGGCTTAGCTAGACTGGAATGCACTTTCAGGCAGGCAGGCGATTCAGTGATCTGCAGTGCATTAAATATATATATATATATATATACACATACAGTCTCCTACATGTTACTGATTGTTGCCTGTCCTGACCCTCGCCTGTATTATAAATTTTGCTACTGTTTGCCCACAGCACTGACCACTGCTAAAGACTATAATCAGCAACCAGCCAATCTCAATGCCAGATCACTCCAACATACTGTACCTGTCTTGAACCACACCAATTCTCCTAGCCCTCTTACACCATACATAAACTCTCTCACAGGTTGTTGGGGAGTGTCCTAGTCCTGTAAATATAGTGCATTTTCCCCTATTTCCTAGGGCATTCAAGTACTAGTTGGCCTAAGTCCCCTGTGTCAGCCAGTGGTGGCTACAAGGGAAAAGTGTGGTGACTACTGCAAATCTCTCCTTACTGGCCTACCCTTAAGCAGGCTACCCCCCTTCAGTCTATTATGAATAGACTAATACACCTCACTAATCGATCCATGACTGCCGCCCCTCTCTGCCAAACCCTGCACTGGCTTCCCCTACCCCACCGTGTAAAATTCAAAATGCTAACCATAACATACAAAGCCATCCACAACATCGCCCCCATCTACAACACCAAGCTCACCTGCAGATATCACCCACATCGTCCCCTCCGCTCCTCCCAGGACCTCCTGCTTTCTAGCTCCCTTGTTACCTCCTCTCAAGCTCGCCTTCAAGACTTCTCCAGAGCCTCTCCCATCCTCTGGAACTCCCTGCCCCAGTCTGTCCGATCAGCCCCTACCCTGTCCACCTTTAGGAGATCCCTGAAAACTCATTTATTCAGGGAAGCCTATCCCACACCCACCTAACAACTGTCCCTGAGCCACCCCCATCAAATCATTCTCTGCAGCTATTACCTTTTGTACCCCACTCCCTCCTTTTAGAATGTAAGCTCTATAAGCAGGACCCTCCTGTACCTTTTGTATTGTACTGTAATTGTGTTGTCCCCCCATACATTGTAAAGCACTGCTAAAAACTGTTGGCGCTATATAAATCGTGTAAAATAATAATAATAATAATAATAATAATAATAATAAAACTCACAACAGATGGGCCATATGAAGCTTATGGGTGACGTCACAAATCCTAGGCATCAGCAACCAATGTGGAGCACTCTTTCCTCTCTACTGCAACCGGTGTTGGCTGACACAGAGAAAATATGTAAGTATATACATCTTTCTTCCACAGCTTAGCCAGAACAGGTGTTGGGTGGGGGGGGAGGGGGGGATTTTTAAGATTTGTTAGGTTTATTCCAGAAGTCTACTTTAAGGGAAAGGTGAAACCACACGAAAGCCTTGGAGATCAGGACATGAACAAGTAAATCTTACAAGGCTCAGTCATACAGTATATTGTTTATTACTTTCTTTTCTTGTTTTCATGATTGTCTAAGTGTCCATAAGACACAGAGTGCATCTCAGCCTCGGCCCCTGCTTTCTACACACTGGCAGTGATTGACAGCAGTGGTAGTCAATGGCTCCATGGCTCCCGCTGAAGCATTTCAGCGAATGAGGAGGGAGAGACCTGGGAGAGCCTCGGCTCTTGTGCACATCCCTGGATCAAGATGGGGCTTAGGTAAGTATTGGGGGGGGGGGGCTAAGTGGGGAGCTGTACACTGAAGGTTTTTAACCTTCGTGCATAGAATGCATAAAGGTAAAAAACCTTCAGGCTTCATAGCCACTTCAATTTCTAATTCTCTTTACTGTCCTTACGATATGTAGACATACATTTTATGGAAGCATTTATTTCTACAAGTGAAATCAATGTGTCCTATGTGGTAAAGTCACATGAATTTCAAATTTACAAAACACAGCTTGGATCCCAGCATGCAGGTTCTCAAGTGCATTTGTCAAACACTTCACAGGTACATTTACATATGTTTTAAAAGACCTTGTGTGCAATTACATCGCCATTCCGTAAATTGTTATTAGATGTGATCACTTGACTGGACTAAACAGAAATAGGCCCGGATATATCTTAAGAATGCAACGCAACATGAAGCATGGCAAGTGTTACAGATCTTTCTGCTAAAAAGTTGCACATATGTCTAGCGTTATCATAATGTAGTCTGATATTTGATAAAATTGCAGAGTAACCTCAGTAATAAGCACATACCCTTACTACCTTCACCAGGCACCAGCTAATAACGTACAGGGGATAAGAAGATACACAGTGGGGTAGATTTACTAAATCTGGTACATCTGTGCAGAGTAACCAATCAGCTTCCAGGTTTTGTTGTGAAAGCTTAATGGAACAAGCTGAAGTGAGAAGCTGATTAGTTACTATGCACAGCTGCACCAGATTCTGAGTGCTCCAGTTTTAGTAAATCTGCACCAGTAATGTAAGAATACTGCCGACAAATAACAAGAGATGGTAATGGAATGCAAGACCATTTTAAGATAGAATGGGCCCTCAGCAAAAATACAAGTTGGACCCCTATATTTTTAAATGGCAAAAACCCTGGGAATGTTGCATATGCACAAATAGGGAAATTAAAACAAAGTATGTACAGTATATTACAACATATTAGATCAGTATGTGTAATCATTATAATTATCATCAGGACCATTGTCTATATTAAAAGCGCAGATTACAGGCCCATTCACATAAGTGCGTTGCAGTAACGTCTGTGTGTTTAACATG
This sequence comes from Lithobates pipiens, assembly GCF_037356315.1. Classification (NCBI taxonomy): domain Eukaryota; kingdom Metazoa; phylum Chordata; class Amphibia; order Anura; family Ranidae; genus Lithobates; species Lithobates pipiens. Next base: position 283,935,072 of record NW_027507785.1, on the reverse strand, counting down.
CCGTATCACACATTTAATGTGCATTGCATTAAGCAGCCTATTCATTTAGATAAAGTCTAAATATATAACAGTTTAGCCTGTGCAAACCAATCAAGATCAAACATCAATCTAAAGAACAAAAATTCAAAGCTTTAGTCACATTACTCGCATGTAATGAAGTATGAGAACGGAGCTAAATCCTAGAGAAATTTTCACTGTAGCAATGCCAGTCCTCTTCCTGTCTCTGAACTTTTGGGGCTAACATCTTCAGTCTTGGGACAGAACAGCAGTAGAGATGGTCCGGGGGGTTCTCTCATTGTAACATGATCTGTAAATAGGGGAGAGAATCCTGTGAGTCATCGGACTCTTCCCCATTCACAGTTCATGTTAAAAGCATTGTATTCAATGAAAGAACCTTTCTCAATGGAGGAGGAGGAAGGAGGGGGCGTGTCCCCATCAGACCATCTATACTTCTATTCTACTTGAAGACTCAGAGCTGTTAACTATTGCAGTATTGGAAGTTCAGGAAGAGGACAGGCATCACTACACAGAAGATTTCTCCATGAGTGTTTTATAATAAAGCTTTGTTCAAGTAGAAAGAAATAGGAGGATATTTTTTTTAAGGATTGTCCCTATAAAAAGCACATCTTATCATTATCTTTAACCACTTCAGCCCCGGACCAATTAACAGCCTAAGGACCAGAGGTCTTTTTACAATTTCGCACTGCACTGCTTTAACTGGTAATTGCGCGGTCATGCAATGTTGTACCCAAACGAAATTTGCGTCCTTTTCTTCCCACAAATAGAGCTTTCTTTTGATGGTATTTGATTACCTCTGCGATTTTTATTTTTTGCGATATAAATGGAAAAAGACTGAAAATTTTGAGAAAAAATGATATTTTCTACTTTTTGTTATAAGAAAAATCGAATAAACTCAATTTTAGTCATACATTTAGGGCAAAATTTATTTTTTATTTTTTAGTCTTTAGTAAAAAAAATGTCAATAAGCGTATATTTATTGGTTTACGCAAAAGTTATAGCGTCTACAAACTAGAGTACATTTTCTGGAATTTACAGAGCTTTTAATTTACGACTGCCTATCTCATTTCTTGAGGTGCTAAAATGGCAGGGCAGTACAACCCCCCCCCCCCCCCCCCCCAAATGACCCCATTTTGGAAAGTAGACACCCCAAGGAAGTTGTGGAGAGGCATGTTGAGCCCATTGAATATTTATTTATTTTTTGTCCCAAGTGATTGAATAATGACACAAAAACAAAAAAAGTTTACAAAAAGTTGTCACTAAATGATATATTGCTCACACATACCATAGTTATATGTGGAATTGCACCCCAAAATATATTCTGCTGCTTCTCCTGAGTACGGGGATACCACATATGTGGGACTTTTTGGGAGTCTAGCTGCGTATGGCACCCCGAAATCCAATCACTGCCTTCAGGATTTCTAAGGGTGCAAATTTTTGATTTCACTCCTCACTACCTATCACAGTTTCGAAGGCCATAAAATGCCAAAATAGCACAAAACCCCCACCAAATGACCCCATTTTGGAAAGTAGACACCCCAAGCTATTTACTGAGAGGCATGTTGAGTCCATGAAATATTTTATATTTTGCACAAGTTGCAGGAATTTTACAATTTTTTTTTTTTTTTTTGCACAAAGTTGACACTAAATGATATATTGCTCACATATGCTATGGGCATAAGTCAAATTACACCCCAAAATAAATTCTGCTGCTTCTCCCGAGTACGGGGACACCACATGTGGGGGACTTTTTGGGAGCCTAGCCACGTACGGGACCCCGAAAACCAAGCACTGCCTTCCGGATTTAAATATAAAATGCTACCAAAAAAAACTGTTAGCGATCAGGCCTGCGTTTAGTGTTTTGTAAGTGACAGTGATCGATCGATACTGCACTTGGGTGGGCCGGGCAGAGGGGCAAAACACAGGTGCCAGCAGGTATCTGGGCTGATCCCGCTAACAATGCGTTTTTTTGGAACCCTAAACTGCTGGGGATGCTAGTATAGATCTGATCAGATCAGATATTGATCTGTTCAGATTCTATACCACTACGGGAGGTTTATGCTTTGCGTGTGGGTGTTAGCGGTACTGGCACTAACCTTGCGCTGCCTGGGGCGACGCAGACCCTGACCCTAAAACCTAATTGATATCACCTGCCGGGTGATCAGGGGGTTAAACCTTTATTGGGTAATAAATGGTGGGTGCCCTGATGCTATAAAAAGCAAACTAACCAGAGTCACCCGTAACACTTATACGGTGATCACTGGTGAAAGGGTTAACTAGGGGCAATCAGGGGGGTTCAAATTTTTATTAGGTAGTATATGGGGGTCCCTGGCGCTATATAAAAACCTGACGGGGAACCTAAATAACTAACTAGCTAACCAGCGTCACCAGTGACACTTATACTGTGATCGCTGGTGAAAGGGTTAACTAGGGGCAATCAGGGGGTTAAAACCATTATTGGGTAGTATATGGGGGTACCTAGCGCTATAAAAACCTAAAAAAATAACTAGCTACCTAGCGGCACTAGTGACACTAATGCAGCGATCAGAAAAATGATCGCTTAGTGACACTGGCAAAAGGGGGTGAAAGGGTTAACTAGGGCAATCAGGGAGTTAAAACCATTATTGGGTAGTATATCGGGGTACCTAGCGCTATAAAAACCTGGCGGTGAACCTAAAAAAAAAACTAGCTACCTAGCGACACTAGCGACACTAATGCAGCGATCAGAAAAATGATCGCTTAGTGACACTGGCAAAAGGGGGTGAAAGGGTTAACTAGGGGCAATCAGGGGGTTAAAACCATTATTGGGTAGTATATCGGGGTACCTAGCACTATAAAAACCTGGCGGTGAACCTAAAAAAATAACTAGCTACCTAGCGACATCAGTGACACTAATGCAGCGATCAGAAAAATGATCGCTTAGTGACACTGGCAAAAGGGGGTGAAAGGGTTAACTCTAGGGGCAATCAGGGGGTTAAACCTTTATTGGGGGGTGATAGGGGGCTGCCCTGGACCTAACACTAACTGCCCTGACAGTTTTTACTTTTACAACTGACACGGAATGCAGTGATCGGTAAATAAATGATCAATGCAATCAGTGGCACTGTGACTGGGGGGGAGGGGGGAATCGGGGGGGGGTTGTGTACCTATGTGTACCTATGTGTTAGAGTAGTGTTTTGGTGCACTTACTTTCTGTCTTCTCCTCGTAGTCCGGTCAAAAAGACCGCCCCGAGGAGAATGACATCACTTCCTCCTTCCTGTGTATACAATACACAGTGGGAGGAAGCTTCTCATTGGCCAGGAGCGATCGAGAGGGTGTGGCCAGAAACCAACGGCCATCCCCTCATCACGGATCGCTCCTGCAGCGAACCGGACCGCCGTATCCAGCGGGAGGGGGTCCGATCAGACCCCCCACCCGCTGGAAGGCAGGTACGTACATGTACGTGCTTGTGCCTGCCTGTGCCATTGGAATGAAGTACATTGGCAATACGGCGGTCCTTAAGTGGTTAAAGTGTATTTTCAGGGAAAAATACATTTGAGGAAATTATTTGTTCTGAATACAGTGGAAAAGCACTAGTACCTTGTCAAATGTGTTACTTTGTTGCTGTCTGACCCTGTTAAGAAGATTCCCTTCATTGGTAATATTTGTGTCTAGTAAATGCCCTGTCCGTGAGATTGTAAGCTTTCGCAAGCAATGTCTACATTTAATCTGTAGTGGTGTGCAAACTGTTGGTGCTCTATATACCATGAATAATATTACCAACAATTCACAGATTTGCTAGTTCCACCCAGCAGAGGCATAACTAGACCCTTCAGAGCCCCAGTACATGAAACCAAAAAGGGCCCCATTAACCTGGTCCCTCCCCTCCTGTTGTGGGGCCATTTATTACCATCCAACAGTGGGACCCTTTCCCACGTTCTGTAATGGGCCCCCTTTCTGCTGTCTTGGGCCCCCCCGTGATGGTGGAATGCCAGAGCCTCGTTGTAAGTGCAACCTTTGCGACCCTGGCAGTTCCACCACTGGTGTCAGTATTTTTTTATTATGTTTTACCATTTTATTTATTTATTTTACTATTTTATTTTTTATATTTTTTTTAAAAAATTTTTAGGGGCTTCTTTTTGGGGCTTTGGAGAGATATCAGAGGTCTAAACAGACCTCTGATGTTTCACTTTTGAGACAGAGAAAGAAGATTGAGGACACAGCCCTCAATCTCCTTTCTCGGTCTCAAAGTTAAAACATCAGGTTTGTTTAGGCCCCTGATATCTCTCCAAAGCCCCCCCCCCCCCCCCCCCCGCTCCTATGGAGCTCCTAAAAAAATGGTAAAAAAAATATATAAAAAATAAAATAAATGCCCTCCCTACTTCCCACAGTTCTCCCAGACTGCCACACTCACCATCCACCTGGCTGTCTTCTCCCTTGAAATCTCCTGGACATGCTAGCTGGCTCCTGCTGTTCTCACTCTTGCTCCCATGCCTCTGTACAGGACTCCTCCATGTGTCTTGAGATGACCCCTCCAGCACCCAAGCCCCAGGAAACCCCCCCCACCCCCCCCCCCAGACTAGGGGGCTACTTTCAAGGGCCTCCAACAGCCTTCTCAGCACTCCATCTTCAACTTCCACCCAAACTGTCCACTGTCCACTGGCCTGACTGAGTATTTAAGCCAGCCCATGTTATGGGGATTGGCTGGGGCCCTTCTCAATACTCCAGGCAGCTCCTCCTAACCTGCCTCCTATTCTTCTGGAAGCTTCTCAAAGGTTCCAGCAAGTAGGGGGGGGGGTACCAGAGGTGCTGCCTGATAAGTAATCCAGCCTCCGTGAGTCACTCGCCCTGACCCAGATTCAACACAGGCTAAACAATTTACCTATACTACAAAAAAAAACTATTTACACTTACAGCACACTAAGGGGTGCCACACTAGTAATTAAATGTTTGGTTTTTCATGTCAGTTTGACTAGGGTCTTCCAGAATACTTTTGTGAGTTTTTGAGGAGGACCTTGAGGTTTTTTAGTGTTGTCGGTATTTACATACTTTTTTTAAAAGGGAAAATGCACTTCTCTTGTGCTTTTTTTGTGTGTAGGGCTGCCCACTGAAATGCATAGGCTGCCCTAAATGTGGTGTGCGAAACTGCACTAAAACATGCACCTGCATAGGTGTGAACAGTACCTTGACTACATCACAAATTGTGAAGAAAAGTTTAGACCTTTTCACAAACTATAGTGCCCAATATTTCTTCTTCACTGCAGTTTTTATACTACACAAAATAACATTTTGGCATTACAACAATTGTTACATATATCACAGTCACTGCTGAACTTTAAAAAGCTTGTTATGATTTCTTTAGCAAAATATATATTTTTTGGGATGCGTACCGGTGACAGCAGCATATATCAAATTGCAGAATACATTAAACATAAAGAACAACAAGCGCTTAAAGCCAAATACTTCAAAATATTGCCATATACATATGAACATAGTGTCTATGGCAGTCTCAGGCTACATTATACTGACAATGAATTCTTACAGTAGTTGAATGCATTTTAAGTGCTTATTTAAAGTTATCATTCAGAACAGTCTTTTATTGCTCAGAACATATTTTAAAAAAAAAGTAATTATACATGGGGGAAAATGATCTTTCATTTTGTGGGAAACAGATGTTTTCGTACGAATTTTCTTTGGAACAATTTACTTATTTGCAGTAATGGCGCTTGTTATCATTAGTTGCACACAAACTTCAACTTGAGTGGTGAACCTTTTCATTATGTTAAAGTGGAGGTAAACCCACTCTCATCCTTTCTAAACTACTGCAATATTGGTTATCTAGAAGGATATATGTGCCTCCTGCATGTATACTTATCTGTCAAATGTCTCCCCTCTGTCTGCTATGAGACCCGAAAAACTACAGATTTTGTGGGTCTGTTTTCCAGGGCTCAGTGGGTGGAGTCGTGATGTCAGTAGACTCCACGCCCACCTCTACACTCCCCTTATCAACATGCATTTTCTCCTGTGTATTTCTTACACTGAACTTCTGCTATGATCACTAACATCAAACAGTCAAAACCCAGAAAAGTCCCCACATGACTTCAGCATGCCAAATCATGCTGAGGTGTGGAACAGCCAATCCTTGCAGAGCAGCAGAAGAAAGAAGTGGGAGGGAATTCAAAAATAATGCATGTCTCTAATGCCGCATACACACGATCGGAATTCTCGTCGGAAAAAGCTCTGATGGTTTTCCAGACGGAATTCCGCCGGAATTCGGCTCAAGCTGTCTTGCCTACACACGGTCAGACCAAATTCCGATTTATAACGTGGTGACTTACAACACATACGATGGGATTAGAAAAAGGAAGTTCAATAGCCAGTAGCCAATAGCTTCTTTCTCGTAGCTGAATCTGAGCATGAGCATGCATGATTTTTGGCGTGTCGGAATTGCATACACTTTCCAATAGAAAGTTTTGCCGTCAGGAAAATTGAGAACATGCTATCAATTTTTGGCTGGCAGAAATTCGGATAGCTAAAAGCTAAATTCCTATGGAGCATACACACGGTCGCATTTTCCGATGAAAAGCTCTCATCAGTCTTTTTCTGGCCGGAATTCCAATCGTGTGTACATAGCATTAGGCTAGCGCATGAGAGATGTAAATCACCTGTCACTCACAGCAAGGGGGAGAATTTGACTAAGTTTTTCTCTGTCAAGATTTATCTCACTGAACAATAAAAGAGGATTGCTCAGAGCTGGATTAACTCTTTGTTGCAAGACTGGGCTCAAATGATAGGAAATCTTATACTCTATATTAATTCCATAAACAAAAAATAGCAAATTGCAAGAAAAAAAGTAGCAGTTGTTGCGTTACTATATTTCAATCCAGAGCTGTCCCCTGCAGTACTTTGTTTGCACCATAAGTTGGTCTTCCAAGCAAAATTATGGCCAGCTTCATCCAGCCCATTTCTTCTGTGCTCAGGTTGTCATGAATCCACCACCAGCTGGTGACTGTACATTGAATAAAAAAGTGGTAAAGTAATGGACTCATCTCTCACTCTGCTTACTCCTTCAAGCATGCTACTTGTTAACATATAAACCGAGTGGCTCCAGGTGCTGCTTTTTCCTCTCCCACTCTGAGTTTTGCTTTACAGGGACCGCAAGAGGCTAAGAGCGAATTAAAATTCAAGTATTTACACTGCTTGCATTAAACAAATATTGATGTAGTAATCAATACAAAACTGCATTTGTGTCTTTCATATCTGCTAAACAATGCTGCACATTTATAAAGCAAAGGTGTGTATTTTGCAAATATGTATACTGCGTTGGATATATAACCCAGTCAAGTGACTTGTCAAAGTCATGTGATGCCTTCTCTTCCAATCACAGCATTAAGCAGAGAGAAGTTTGTGCGGAACCATAGACTCCTCACTGTGGTCTGCATTTTATAAATGGCACAGAGTGGGGTCTGCTCTCTGCCATACATAGACATGTGCACACTGAAATATTTTGTTTCAGAATTTAGTTTTTGTCCGAAAAATACATTTATTTCGTTACTCCCGAAATTCGTTGTTATTTATTTTGTTTCCTTAAAAAATGCATTTGTCCGAAAATCCGAAATAATTAAGGTCGAATCTGTCATTGAAGGCTTATGGTGTCTGTCGAATGTTCTAAGAAGATTCGATGGAGCAGCTAAACTGTACAACGCCGCAATCATACATTTCCAGTCGAATGTTCCGCCCACAAGCTATAGTAGAATTCTAATGTTGTATGACACTAGTAATAATTATATTTATTAATAATTATTACTAGTCAACCAACATTAGAATTCTTCTATAGCCTATGAGCGGAGCATTGGACCATAAATGTGTCCGCTCACGGCGACTGCTTTGTCGAATCGTCATGTTGAATCTTTTCTCACACATGTAGAATAATCTTGGACTAATAGAGTTAAGTTAGGCACATTCAACCTTTTTTGCTATTGTCTCTATAATGTCAAATCTTTTCTCGCTGTAGAATAATCTAATGGAGCTAAGGTTAGGCACATTCGACCACAGATTCAATGGACACAGATCGCTATTGTCAGCGCTCCTATCTATATTGAACTGTTGTCGCAATGAAAACGAAAATAAAGCATTTGTTTATGTCGGATCTTTCAGTTTTTCGGATTCTGCACGTTCGTTATCGCTTGTTAAAACGATAACGAAAATACCCGAAATTCGGAAGAAAATCCATTCGAAAGAAAATGAATGCACATGTCTAATATACAGGTTCCTCTGTGTCACCCCTCTGTTTCACCCACCTTTATAAACAGCAAGGCTAGATTTAAATGTTTGCAGTGTGTTAATGCATGCATGCTAAAGTGGTTGTAAACCTCAGACATGAAATATGAACTAAGCAGATCCCTCTCTAGCAGGGGTAGGCAACCTTTGAAAGATGGAGATCTACCTGGACAACACTGAAGAGATCAAAGATCACCGGGTGCAGCACCCCCCTTTTATTTAAAGACATTTTACAGCAAGCCCCGCCCCAATAAAAACGGCATGAAGAAAATGTAGACACATCTACTAAAACTAATGTCACTATAAAAATATGAACTTAGCCTACTTTAAAAGATAGCTGCAGTGAGAAACTCTGAATTCACTTTCATTCACATTTTTCTTCATGCCCGCTGTTAACGGCGATGTGCCGCGAGTGGCGGCTCCCGTGCGCATGCGCGGGAGTGACGTCATCGTGGCTCCGTCGAATGACAGCGCCGGAGCAGCGAGACCCACCAAGAAGATGGAGGCTCTGTACACAAGGGGACAGCGGTGACTTCACTGGCTCCTGTGTCAGGTAAGTGGCACATAATGGACTACTATGCGATGCATAGTAGTCCATTATGCTTTACCTTTGCAGGGAATCAAAGAGGAAGTAAAACCATCAGGGTTTACTTCCTCTTTAATACTCCATGTTCCCATTGCACAAGTTCCTGGATAAGCTCTCAAGTCTTTGGGTGCTGCAGCATCAACCAGCATCAACCAGTGGTCATCAAAAGTGGTCCTGGATCCCCAGTGACCCTGCAACTCAGTTTTTGAGTGAAGTTCCACTTGAAGTGGCTGCAGGAGATCAGCATCGCTAGGATGCAACAAAGGATGAAAAAAGGGAATTTGATTTGATTTTAAAATAGTGTGCTTTGGCAAACTAAATATCCTTTACTTATAGCTTACATCAACTTTAGGTAAAAATAGTCTTGTGTTGAGTTGTAAAATATCTCCATTTAGGTTTCAAGAAATGAAATCATGGCAAGATATGTTTAGTAACATGACACATTTTGTTAATAAACATGCTGTTGCTAGAAAAATCTAACTATTCTGGAATCCTCAGCTTAAACTCGCCAAATCGATTTCTATTTACGAATGAGCATTTGACATCAAAGCCAATCTATTTTTGGCAGCACAAATGTAATTTCAGGAAAATCGTATGATACAGCATGTGCCTGACAAAGGGGTCATGCGTGACTCCGAAACATGGCACTGTTCTGTCACGTGATCATGCAATAAACAAACAGTTTGGATGCTACCTTGTTGATCAATGGCAAATATCTCCATCATAATGCTGTTAAGATGGCACTGATTGTTGGCACAATGTGGATATTAAAGAGGAGCTTTACAACATTTTTTTTTTTAATTAAGTCAGCAGCTACAAATACTATACATCTGGTACTTACCAGACCATGGATTTCAGTGCTGTCTTTCTGCCATCTTGGGAGCTGGCTGTGACTTGCTGATTAACCACAGTCAGCTCCCCAATGCGCATACACAAGCTTGTTAAAGAGGAGGGGAGTGGGAAGAACAATATTATCCCCATTTTCACCATTGCAGAAGCTGGCAAAAAGTGATCCTGGATCCCCAGCTCCCCTGTAAATCGGTTACAGACTGGGGGGGCAGTACAGAATGAGCAGACCTTTTGAGTAAAGTTCCACTTGACGTGGCTGCAGTAGATCAGCATCACTAGGATGCAACAAAGGATGAAAAAAGGGAAAAAAAGCATTTTATGAAAAACAAAAAAGTCAGCAGCTTTTAAAACAGTGTGCTTCGGCAATCTATATACCCTTCACTTATGGCTTACATCTACTTTAGGTAAAAACAGTCTTGAGTTGAGTTGTAAAATTTCTCCATTTAGGTTTAAAAGAAATTAAATTATGGCAAGATATGTTTAGTAACATGACACATTTTGTTAATAAAAGTGCTGTTGCTAGAAAACTCAAACTATTCTGGAATCCTCATTTTAAAAAGCTGAATTGATTTCCATTTACGAATGAGCATTTGACATCAAAGCCAATCTATTTTTGGCAGCGCAAATGTAATTTCATGAAAATCGTATGATACAACAGGTACCGATGTAGCAATCACAAAAGTGTGAGCGTAAAATAGAGGCCTGGTTAAGTGTCTCTTCAAAAGTCACACATTTCTCTTTCCCACAGAGGATTTTAAGATGAAAAGTAGAGCTAGAGGGTCTTAGACAAGCTCGAGGCGATAGAAAGAGAAAGGTCAAACACACTGCTAAAAAAGAGCGTTATCTGCGGAACAACAACTTATCAGCCAGCTTGCAGCCCTTTTTATTTACACTTATTGGTCCCAGAGGAAGTGCACTCGGCGCAGGGTGTGATTACTTTGTAATGCTTTTGCCAGGAATGGGAAAGGAGACTAATTTGTAACAACGTGCTCTTGCCGACACATGAATTTTCTGAGACGCCTTTGCCCGGCAACGAGTGAGTGACTAGGCCGGATAATGAGCACTGAAACCACAATTGTCTGGAAGAAGAATTTGGTCAAGCTCGATCTTCAGAAAAGTCATTGGCTAACTGTTGAGCTGAGTTCCCGGCGTAACAGGAAATGACTAAGTAACAAATCGATGGAAGGTTCTTTGGGAATTTAATGTCACACTCATCAATCTCAACTAACATCTCAGACAGACTTTGTTTTAAACATTAAAGGGGGATTCTAGTCAGTGTAGCAATGAAAGAAAACATGTCCTTTAAGCCTTTTTTGTATATTTTTATACAAATGATTATATTAAGGCTGATCACTGCGCATATTTAAAATGATAACATGACATATAAAAATCCTCTAGACTACTTGGATCTGTGGAATGCTTTTAGGACTTAAGATGGGGCATATGGTCTTCCTATATAACCCATATTAAAGTCGTTCTGCAGGTCTCTCCGTGAGACCGGGTATCACGTCTCATCCACACGCACCCCTAACGGGAACTATATGCGTGGGTGAGGGCTGCATCACACTAGATTCAAGTCTTGAACATGCTGGTCTCACGGTCATAGACGGCGTAATACATGGCATGTCAGGTTTGGCGAGTACTGTAAGTCCTATTGTTATTATGGGTTTTCGATGTGATGTTCCTTGTCTGAGATCTATCTGTGTAGTTAGCATACGTGTATGGGGATACGGGGAGTGACGGAAAGAGGGGGTGAGGAAAATAAAGTGAGGGGGATATTTAGGGCTGGGTGCAAGGTTTATTTGTTAGGTATCAGATATTGACCCCCAGGCCAAGCTATGAGGAATTTGATATAATGATGCTATATTCTGTTGATTCCTTAAAATGCATCCAGCATACCCATGTTTCATGAAATTTAGTTGGAGCATCATGAGCTTGGTGGATTAGAGGGCTCTTAAAATGATGGTCAGCATAATACAACTCACTTCCTCAGAGCCCAGGCTGTCATGAGTGTACCCAAATGCAGATGGGCTCTCAGGAAACATGGAGGGAAGGGTGCAGGTCTCTCCCAAACTGAAGTCCCCTTTAAATATTTTAATAGATTTTATTTTTTTCCTTTCTGTGCTATCTAAAAAAGTAAAATAATTTGGTTAATGAGAGGCTGTGTTTGTCACAAGAACTTGTTCAGGATAGTTAAAGCAGCTTCTCTAACCATCTGGCATAAAATAGGCAGGCGGTAAGCAGGTGGCAAAAACTTGCTCAACCATGCATTTTTGCTGGCCTGTAGCCACAGGTCTAAGATGTTAGAGAGCAAGGGAACTGCCATTAAAAGTGACAGAGATGAGGGGAGTAGCAGCAGGGGAGAGGGACAGGGCATGCTATGTATGCCTTATGTACTTTGATGACGTTTTTTGGGCATATGTAGATGCCCAAGGTCATCATCCCCTGACTTTTGCCTTCCATATTAGCTGCAACCCTAAATTCACAGAAATTTGGGGGGTGAACATATTGGTCATCTATGAAGGTGATGCAGAAATGCAGCAAAGAACTTGTATGAAAAGTAATTGTTTTGCCAAACTCTGTAACATTCTCCTACAAGCTCAGAGTAGTTGGATAAAATGCCCCCCAGAAGTGGGTCCCTGATATCCTTGATACCCAGGAAGGGCATTGAATGACGTGGGTCATTATTACATTTGGAAGGCTGAGAACATCTACGATTGTGGAAGAATTATTGTGGGAAAGAGCCCTGGAAATAAGGTCAATATTGCAGCCAGAGCTCCTTTAAGCACATCTGAATGATGTATTTTAAAAATTTATATGTGCACTTTTTTTTAAATTTCTACTTCTGACTTTATAACCCCTTTAAGAACCCCAGAATTCTATGTGGCAGATACGCTTCATTGATCACTGACAGGGGCTGTCTGTCACATAATATACTGTCTATATATTTTAAATATGTATACTGTATATTGTATACTTGAGTGGAGAACAAGGGATATGTATAGAGTATCTTTCTTTTTCTGTTTGTCTTGTTAAAACAGAGCCGTGGGTAGGAATTAGCAAATAGGTCTTTACAGCAAACCAGTATGTTGCACGAACTTGTAAAGAGATCCAAACAAGCTGTTACCATTTCACTTCCCGAACGCCTAAATCCTCACAAGCTACACAGAACAGAGGGAATACTGTAGTACCTCTCCTTATAGTGAGGGTGGTGGATGATTCTGCACATTTTGTTTTGGCAGAGGAAGCGCTTTGGCAATACTCATGCATGTTAATCCCTGTAAATATTTAAAAATGGAATGTTTGTAAAGGATTTACTTTTTTTGCATGCATTTTGTTTTTCTTATTTATGGCTGACTGAGGGGAGAAAATCTTCTTAGCTGTAAATCTTTTTTCCAGCTTAGAATTTGAAAGTTGGACCAATCTGAGTTCATATACCTACCATAGATTTGATGTTTCGGAGCGTGTATAGCTATTGTGATTTTATAAAAGGAGATGCATCTCTCTGATGAGGCACATTCCTCATAACACTGCATAGAGAAATAGATTTTCCTAATCAAGATCGCTCTTCTGCTTCAGCTTTTCTATGTGTAAAATATGATCCCCTAAAATCTCTACTATCCCTATAATTCCATCATATGGCTACATTAGCCATAAGGTTACTAGGTGGTACTTAGAAGTAAACATGAAAAGGAAGGACATATCATTTTATAAATACAGTTTCATCTCATAAAATTTGAATATCATCAAAAAGTTAATTTATTTCAGTAATTAAATTAAAAAAGTGAAACTCATATATTTAATATAGATGCGTTACACACAGTGATATATTTCAAGCATTTCTTTCTTTTAATTTTGATGATTATGACTTACAGCTTGTGAAAACCCAAAATTCAGTATCTCAGAAAATTATAATATTACATAAAACCAATAAAAAAAGGAATTTTAATACAGAAATGTTGGCTTATTGAAAAGTATGTCCATGTACAGTATAGTATGCACTTAATAGTTGGTTGGGGCTCCTTTTGCATGATTTACTGCATCAATGTGGCGTGGCATGAAGGCAATCAGCCTTTGGCACTGCTGAGATGTTATGAAAGCCCAGGTTGCTTTGATAGTGGCCTTCAGCTCATCTGCATTGTTGCCTCTCATCTTCCTCCTGACCATACCCCACAGATTCTCTAAGGGGTGTAGATCAGGCGAGTTTGCTGGCCAATTAATCATTAAACATCAGTCACCCAGCCCTGGACTTTAATAACCCTAACCCAGATTAAGATTTACAGGGTTTAATCATGAGGGAGAATACGGTTTACCTACTCTTACCACTAGTAGCACACTAGAGGGTGATACATATGCATAGAAATTAACCTTAATCATTGACCGGCTAACGCCGATATAGGTCGGCAAAGCACCAAGTTTCCTTGAATTGCTGTACGGGAACGTCTTCCTCTTTAGGAGCCGCTGGAGCCGGACGCAGCATGGTGGGGGACCCAATGCGCGTGGCCGGTGGGTGTGGTCGCCACTGGCCACTCGCGATTGCGGGAATGAGAGCTAGAACAGGGATTTGTGTGTGTAAACACACAAATCCCTGTTCTGTCAGGGGAGAGGAGACATATTGTTTGTTCCTAGTAAGTAGGCACAAGAATATATCTCCTCTCCCAGTCAGTCCTATCCCCATAGAGTTAGAAACACTAGGAAACCCATTTAACCCCTTGATTACCCCCTAGTGTTAACCCCTTCCCTGCCAGTGACATTTACACAGTAATCAGTGCATTGCATAGCTCTGATCGCTGTATAAGTGTCAATGGTCCCAGAAATGTGTGAAAAGTTTCCAATCTGTCCGCCTCAATGTTGCGGTACTACTAAAAATCACAAATCACTGCCATTACTAGTAAAAAATGGCATAACACATTCCCATCGTTTGTAGACGCTATAACTTTTGCACCAACCAATCAATATATGCTTATTGTGATTTTTTTTACTTTCAAAGATTTTATTGAATTAACAAAGCATGAAAACAAAACAGATACCTTGTTACATGCGTTGGAGAAATAGTACATAGCCGTAAGTCACATAAAGGTAGACTCAGAGGTCAACAGAATACTAAAATCTTAATACTCTGTACTGTCTCCTCCAGTTCCACTCACACACCCTATAAGCGGACACCCTATGTCTGTCACCTACTGGGCCTCACCTGCACCCCAGCTGGGATCACACTGTGCAGAGTGAGAGCCTCCCAGTGTCCTAGCCCCCTCCATTTGGATGGGGGTCATCAAATGCGGTGTGGAAGGTGGATTCTATCAGGAGTATACTCTACTCTCCAACTCCTCAGCCCTCCAAGTCTGACAGGTTAAGCAAGTAGGATCTGGGAGAGATCCTGGAGGATGAGGGAACAAGTATAAACTTGGGAAGAAAGACAGGGGGTGGGGGGTAAGGGAAGGTGGGGGAGGAAAGAAGGGGGGGGAAGCATGTCAACGGGCACGCAGCATCCAAATCCGTTTCAAACCTAGGGAGCTAAGGCCAAACTCCCGGGATAAGGGATGTACTGAGCCCAAGGACTTATTGTGATTTTTTTTATACCAAAAATATGTAGTAGAATAACTTTTGTTCATAGCGCAAAAAATAAAAACTGCAGAGGTTATCAAACACCACCAAAAGAAAGCTATATTTGTGAGCAAAAGAGGATGCCAATTTTGTTTGGGTAAAACATCATAGGACCGCGCAATTGTCAGTTAAATTGACACAGTGCCGTATTGTAGAAAATGGCCCGGTCATTAAGCATTCAAATCTTCCGGTCTGTAAGCGGTTAAAGTTCACAAGATGTGAAACAGTGAAGACATTGAAGTCCAGTCTCAGCAGTCTGCTCTCTCGCCTTCTTCTGTTCACCCTCTCTGGGTTTAAGCTGCATTCACACTTTAGCATTTCATGAATGCATGTAAAACCATGCAATTTTGCAAGCATTTCCGAAACACATGCAGCTGTTCTTGGCATCTCAACCGCACCAAAACATACAGTAAAAAAAAAACACTCAAAATGGTGCTTGAGCTACTTTTCTGCATTTTGTCATGCGTAGGGCAGCTTATTGAAATGAATGGGATACCCTATGCGTATGGCACAAAAACTTTCAATTTTGCAAGCGTTTAGAAAAAGTAAAATGTGAATGCAGCTTTACATCGGAGAATAAAAGGCTTGCAGAGTGCCAAGTCCCTGTTAGGAGAAGGGAAAGTTTAGTTACCGAAATTAAACTGAAATTTCTTTTGGTTGTAAATTTTGAAGATGAATTGTTCAACAGCACTTTTATATACTGAGGTCTTGAGGGATTGTTTTAATGTTTCTTTACTGTTTTTTGGAATTCTAAACAGTTTTAACTATAAATATCAGGAATAGATTTTTAGCGTGGAGTGGTTGGTAAGTACATTGGACACTAGTGACTTTAAGTTCACATTTATTAACTGATGAACATGAAAGGTAAAACAGAGTTGTAGACAAGAATGCCTACAATGGATAGCTATACACAGAAGCCTCAATTCCTGAAGGATGCTCACACTTTACCTGTCTCTGTACAGCCTGGGGAAGAGATTCTGTTGTTTGCTCTGAACCAGTTTAAGGAAAATGTAAAAGACAGTGGAGGTTCTGATGTCTTTTCTATGTGTTTCCAGCTCTTGGGATACAGTCTTAGGACAGCTGGATAAGGCCAATGTACATAGCCATGCATTGTTTGTTTACTCCTTCTGGAGCTTTCTAGAATATAGGCCCCAAGTATTTAAAGCAGAACTCCAGTCTTACTACCAGTCTTGCATAGTTTTACAGGTCCCTGTCCTGTACTGGATTTGTGTACTGTAATTTTACACAGTGTGCATTAGAAGCTGCAGCAAGTCAGATAGAGCCTGCCTCATTTCACAACTGGAGGACATCCAGCATAATCTAACCATTTTTCTCCAGTCTTCCTGTCCCTGACCTCCCCCTTTCTTTCATTGATTTCAACTTTGTCAATTGAGGAAGTTCAGCAAACTCTTTAGATCCAGTCTGTCCAAACAGTATGGTCACCTGCTGACTGGCATCATCCACAGGCAGCTTAACTCTTAAATAAGACACAGAAGGTGAATCTAACATCATTTTACTTCAGCTAATTGCAGTATAGAAGATTATTTTTCCAGTCTTTTGAATTATAAGGCAATGACATTCCAGTGGTTCCAAAGGCAAAGGTTTTTTTACTTTAATGCATTCTCTGCATTAAGCAAAAATTGAACAAATTGAGCGGACTTTACCGGTACCAGAAAAGGACCAACACTACATAATAGTACTAAATCTCTCTACACAAAAAACTTAATTAAAAACTTTTGTACATTATAAAAACAGAAAGAAAACCAGAGCTCCCATTAGAATAGCTACTTGGTTGATATCATAATAGATCTCTGTTATTACTAGGTCAAAGAGTATGTTGATAGAATGTTATGTTGCACTTATTATCTGACTATAATGTGATATTTCCCTTTTTCTTTATATAGGATCTCTCTTCATAGTCAAGGGAATAAGGTCCTGAGGAATCATTAATGTGAAATGTCCACCTCACTGATCTAGTAAAAACAGAGATCTATTATGATATCAAACAAGTAGCTACACTAATGGAAGGTCTGGTTTTCTTTCTGTTTTTATAATGTTCAAAAGTTTTTAATTAAGTAACTTTTTGTAAAAAAAAAATTGTAATAAAGAGATTTAGTAAAATTATGTAGGGTTGGTCCTTTTCTGGTACCGGTAAAGTCCGCTCAGTTTGTCCAATTTCTGCTTTATCTGTATATGGATGAGGTACCCCCTTAGCACCTTTATTTCTATTTTTACATTCTCTGTATTAAGGTAAAAAAAACTTCCAATACCAGTCCCCCTCCCCCCAGCCATTTCTATACACTTACCTGAGTCCTCTCTTGATCCAGTGCTACTCCTCTCTTCCTGCATTCACAGAAGTCTTTGTGTGCATCAGGAGCCATTGGCAGTCGAATACAGTCGGGAGGGAGCAAGGGGTGTGCCTAAACAGCACTGTGTGTGTCTATAGATGCACACAGCCCAGCTCAGGAGCATACTCGCACGAGTGCCCCCCCAGCACACAGCTTGCTGAGGGTGTATTTGGAGAAGGGAGGAGCAGAAAGCACTGGCTGGCAGACTGGCAGAAGAGGAGGTAAAGGACCACACTGTGTAATACCATTATACAGAGCAGATAAGTATACAGTCTTTTTTATTTAAAGAAAAAAAGAACATGCCTTTAATATCACTTTAAGCCCCATCTTTGTGAATAACTAACATTGACTGAGGGAACATGGAATTAGTGGGGATGGTCTAGCTAGAACCAAGAAAGGCAATATATAAGCTTCGGCTTAAATAACTTCCAGTTTAGCCCACAGAAAAAGACATAAAGGATTATCTGCCCTATTAAACATTCATAATCTCATAGCTGCACTAACCTTGTCATGCTTACTGATGCATTAAAGTAGAAATACAGTCTTAACCTATCTAAGCTTACACCTTCTCCAACCCCCATTCTAAGTCCTATACTAACTAGCCTGTAGAAGAAAGATGTCTATACTTACCTAATCAATGGGCACTCTGATCCTGTGTCATGATCAGCTCACAACGCTGGCTTTAGGGGAGAGCAGGGACAACAAATGCCCCATAGTAAGTCTATTGGTGATGTCACTGTCCAGGCACTGCAGCCATTGTTGCTATCCTCACAGTAAGTGGCAGTTGTCATGTAAACCTAAGTCTTATGCCGCGTATACACGATCAGATTATACGGCAGACTTGGTCCTCCCGTGTGTGGGCTCCGGCAGACTTAGAAAGAAGTTTTACTCAAAATTGTCCGCCGGACTAAGCTGTCCGGCGGACAATCCGCCTGTCTGGGTGCTAGTCCGCCGGACTTTTGAAATGAACGGACTTGCCCACACATGGAGAAAAGTCAGTTGATTTTAAACGTGGCTCCAGGTAGATGGGACTAGCGAAGGAAGTCAATGACGCCGCCTCCATCGGCGAGATTGATACCTCGCGAGCCCCGTCACCTGGTATGGATTTAAAGGGGAAACCCTATGCCGAAAAAACAGCGTGGGGGTCCCCCCAAAGTCCATGGCAGACCCTTATCTGAGCATGCAGCCCGGCCGGTCAGGAAAGGGGGTAGGGACGAGCGAGCGCCCCCCCCCCCTCCTGAGACGTACCAGGCCGTGTGCCCTCAACATGGGGGTGTGCTTTGGGGAAGGGGGGCCCTGCGGCCCCCCACTCCAAAGCATCTTGTCCCCATGTTGATGAGGACAAGGGCCTCTTCCCAACAACCCTGGCTGTTGTTTGTCGGGGTCTGCGGGCAGGGGGGCTTGTCAGAATTCCGGTCCCCTACCCTATGTGAATGAGTATGGAGCACATTGTACCCCTACCCATTCACCTGGGGAAAAAAAGTGTACATAAAAAAAACACAACACACGTTTTTATACATACTTTATTAGACAGCTCCGGGGGTCTTCTCTTCTTCTGTCTTTGGATGTCTTCTTGCCGGACTCCTCCGCTATCTTCTGCTAGCTATTTTACTAGCAGAGGAGCCCGGCTTTCTCCTTCATCACCGCTGCCATCCGGGGGTCTTCTTCCAACTTCGGGGGTCTTGTCCCGCTCTTCGGGGGTCTTGTCCCGCTCTTCGGTTCTTCTTACCGGGCCTCCGCTTTCTTCTACTAGCTCTTTTACTAGTGTTGGCCCGGTCTTCTTTCACCGCCGCTATCACCTTAGCCCCCCTTCCCCAAAGCACCACCCCATGTTGATGGCACACTGCCTGGTACAGTTCAGGAGGGGGGGGGCGCTCGTTCGTCCCCACCCCCTTTCCTGACCAGCCGTGCTGCGTGATCGGATAAGGGTCTGCTATGGACTTTGGGGGGACCCCCAGTCGTGTGTGGGCAGGTCTGCTCATTTGGAAAGTCCGGCGTACCTTCGCTGCAAAGTCTGGCGGGTTGTCCGCCGGACTAAGTCCGCCGCATAGTCCGATCGTGTGTATGAGGCATTAGGCTTCATGTACACAGGATGTTTTAAAACATTTCCTAAATGATTTAACTTGACAGATAGTAACCGACGTTTAAAAATGTCCATTGTGCCTCGTTTACATGCCATGTTTGCGTTTAGAAGCTAATTTTTACATTGAAAATAGTCAAAAATGTTTCTCTCATTAAAAACACCTTAAACGAAACATGGCTAAATGTGAGTCATCACGTTTACACGTGTTTACAAGCTGCTACAGGCATTTGGCATTTCAAATGCCTCTGAACATCCATCCTGAACGCATTTTTTTACTTTCCAAAAAATGCTTCCAAACTCAACTGCCTAGAAACTACTATAAATCACCCTGTGTACATATACTGATAAGATAACATTGATGTGAGTTCAGGGACAGCTGAAAAAATGCCCAACTGCTCCTGTTTACCAGCAGCAGTGTACATGAGGCCTTAAAGGGGTTGTAAAGGTAAACATTTTTTCACCTTAATGCATTCTATGCATTAAGGTAAAAAAAAAACATCTGACAATGCCGGCCCCCCCAGCCCCCCGTTTTTACTTACCTGTCCCCTCGAAAGTTCCGCGTTCGCCTCCAACATCCTCTTCGCCACTCAGCCTGGCCACTGATTGGCTAGAGTGGATGGATTGAAAGCAGCGCAGCCATTGGCTCGCACTGCTGTCAATCACATCTAATGATGCGGCGTGCCGGGGGGCAGGGCCGAGTGATATAGTGAGCGGCTATAGCCGCCGACTGTATCATGGGAGTGTGCCCGCAAGTACTTCTCACCATGCGAGGGAGCTCGCATGAATGTGAGAAGTACTTGCGGGGGGAAGCAGAGACAGCCGCCGAGAGACCCCAGAAGACCAGGTTCGGGGCCACTCTGTGCAAAACGAGTTGCACAGTGGAGGTAAGTATAACATGTTTGTTATTTAAAAACTAAAAATAATAATAAAAAATATAACCACTTTAAGAGGAGACTGGTACACCTACGAAGTCTGACTCTTCAGTTTGGCCTGGCAATATAGACTGTACAGATAAAAAAAAGCAAAGACAAGATGCCTACAAGTGAATCACTAATTACTAGTGGATATTTAGAATGTTTGGGGCACAGAACAAAAAACACTATGGGGTTACTAAATCTGGAGATTGCAAAGTCGGGTGCAGCTCAGCATAGAAACCAATAAGATTCATTTTTTTTTGTCAAAGCCAAACTGAAAAAGTTCAAGTTAGAAGCTGTTTGGCTACCATGGACAGCGGCACCAGATTTAGCATTCTCCAGTTTTAGTAAATCAACCTCTATATTTTTTTTTCCAGTTGTGAAGGTTTTAGTTCTGAGGAAGGTAGAAATAGCACAAGAATCCTCACCTAGATATTGAATGTGTATTTCTTCAGGCTTTGTACAGTGTTCTTCCTTCATTTTAGGTCCACTGAACATTACTGACACCTCCCTCACACCTACCATTATTAATTAGCTGCCCAGTGAATGAATAAAATATCTCAGTCAAACTTTTATGTGCATAACTAATTTTTGCTAAACTCAATGATGCTGCAATTTTAGTAAAGCCTTAGGGTTTAAGAGCAAGCTATATGTAAGCTGCCGTCAATTCTTATAGTTAGAGAATGTGAAATGAAAGAGGTGAAGAAGCTTACAAACTATTAACAGCCCAGAGACACATTTAGATCCATCAGGTAGTCATTTGACCCAGGCCTATAAAAGAAAATGTGTGTTGGGGGGAAGTTGATTGTGGAACTGTATAAATGTGTACATAGAAAGCTAAAATCATGATCCCCTGGATATTGACAATAACAACGGCCCTGTTATTTAAAGTGGAAGTAAACCCATCGATTTAAACAGTTAAAAAAAAAAGGCATGCTGGGAATGCTAACTGCACATTGGCTGTGCTCTCAGCCAAACTATCAAACCATCCAATGGCTGGTGTCATAACGAATCACATGTGCAGCACCATAGCATTTGAAGATTAAACAGAGGCAAAGATGGCAGCTTCCTTGGCTGAAAACGATAGGGGAGTTTACTTCCACTTTAAAGTGGAAACAGGTCTAGTTTGCTTTTGGTATTTTAGTTGACTTGATTTTTTTTTTTAAATTTCCTTTACTATTTAAAAGCAACAGTAGGGTCGGCTTCACACTGCCCCACTCTG
This sequence comes from Lithobates pipiens, assembly GCF_037356315.1. Lineage (NCBI taxonomy): Eukaryota > Metazoa > Chordata > Amphibia > Anura > Ranidae > Lithobates > Lithobates pipiens. The sequence goes on along the minus strand of NW_027507785.1, from coordinate 283,913,188 downwards.
CGTTGGCCGCAGGGCATGAGTACAGCACAGTGTACCCACTGTCTTGGTGCTGGTTAGCTGCACTTTGCCATTGTCTTCTATTATGTTCAGTGGTTTTGGTGCACTTTCAAAAACCACACCAAACACACCAGACACAAAACTCTATGGCAAACCACAGCTAACATACACCAAAACCATGAGTACACTGCGCTGTGGCCAAAACGCACCAGATCAGTGTGAAGCTACCCTAAGGGATCATTTACACTACACTACATTGATTATTAACACACATTAAATTCCAGACCGCTTTAACATGCATTTTTTATGTGTATTTTATGCTTTTGTGAGGGTTTTTGAAGCTTTAATGAAGTTTGGCAAATATCCTGTGTGCGTTGGTCTTCTATTTTTTCCAATACATGAAATACAAAGCTAAACTAACTCTGAAGTGCCCCTCTATCATAGGTGCAGTTAGGGAGCAATGTGATAGACATCTATAGAGGCTTTGGAGATATGATGAAGCACCAAGAAAGCAATATGGATATAAATTCTGAAGCAAAGCAAGGCAAAAAAGTGCGAACTCAACAGTATGTTGTACAGGACTGTACGGTAACCATTTTATTTAGTGATAGCTTAGCTGCTTTGATTAGCATTCAGAGTGCTTCAAAAACATGGGTCAAATGCCACATTTTGAAGCAAGTATAAACAAGGCTTTATTCAAAAAAGTACAGCCTTCTTTTTAGAGGTAAATATATGTTTATTCGGTTTTCACCAGAGAATGAAAAAATACAAACAATAACCATAAAAAGACAATACTAAGTTAGGCAAGTAGTACAAATGTGCCTTAAAAAAGGAAAATGAGGACACATAACCAAGAAGCATCACACGGGTATGCGCTATTGCAGATAAAAGATAACAGCAGATGATAAGGCACGACAAATGGTTTTGGACGTACATATACAGTTGTGCTCAAAAGTTTGCTTACACTGGCAGAAATTGTGATATTTTCAATTAATATTGAAAATAAGACTGACTGTGCCAACAAACTGTCTTTTCAACCAAATGGCCCTGATTAAACGTTTACACACCCTGAAATGTTTTGCCTTGGTACAGACACAGAAGGTGGCACACACAGGTTAAAATGTCAATTAAAATTTCCCACATTTGTGGCTTTTTTTAATCACAATTAGTGTCTGTGTATAAATAGTCAATGAATTTGTTAGCTCTCACATGGATGCACTAAGCAGGCTAGACACTGAGCCATGAGGAGGTAGAAAAGAACAGTCAAAATACCTGCGTAACAAGATAATGAAACTTTACAAACATGGAAAAGGATATAAAAATATATCCAAAACCTTGAATATGCCAGTCAGTACTGTTTAATCACTTATTAAGAAGTAGCAAATTTGACAATCTCTTGATACTAAGACAAGGTCAGGTAGATCAAGAAAGATTTCAGCCACAACTGCCACAGGAACTGTTCGAGATACAAAGAGAAACCCACAGGTAACCTCAGGAGAAATACAGGCTGCTCTGGAAAAAGATGGTGTAGTTGTTTTTAAGGAGCACAATACGATGATACTTGAACAAAAAGAGCTGCATGGTCAAGTTGCCAGAAAGAAGCCTTCACTTTACAAGTTCCCCAAAAAAGCCTGGTTACTATATGCCCAACAACACCTTGACACGCCTCATTGGCTTTTTTGTGGCATTGGCGTAGTAAAGGTTCCTTCTGGCAGCTCAACCATGCAGCTCTTTTTTGTTCAAGTATCGTTGAATTGTGCTCCTTAAAAACAACCACACTGTCTTTTTGGAGAGCTGCCTGTATTTCTCCTGCGGTTACCTGTGGGTTTTTCTTTGTATCCTGAGCAATTCTTCCGCCAGTTGTGACTGCAATCTTTCTTGATCTACCTGACCTTGGCTTGAAATCAAAAGAGCCCCTAATTTTCTACTTTTTAATAAGTGATTAAACAGTACTGACTGGCATATTCAAGGCTTTGGATATCTTTTATATCCTTTTACACCTTTGTAAAGTTTCATTACCTTGTTATGCAGGTCTTTTGACTGTTCTTTTCTACCTCCTCATGGCTCAGTGTCTAGCCTGCTTAGTGCATCCATGTGAGAGCTAACAAACTCATTGACTATTTATACATAGACACCGATTTAAAAGGGATCCAAAAAACTATGTGATAATAAATGGCTTCATGTGATTGCTATCCTTAACTGCTTCCCGACCGCCTCACACCGATATACATCGCCAGAAGGGCACGTACAGGCAGAATCATGTACCTGTACGTTTCCCTTTAAGAGGTGGCGGGGGTGTGCGTTCGCGTGCCCGCTGGAAGTTCCGTGAGTCCGGTCGCGGGTCCCGCAGACTTGATCGCTGCGGGAATACCCACGATTGCCTCACGGAGAGGAAGAACGGGGAGATGCTAAAGTAAACAAGCCTCTCCCTGTTCTGCCTAGCAACAGTGACACTGATCTCTGCTCCCTGTGATTGGACCAGAGATCAGTGATGTGGAAAAGACAGCCACACCCCTCGCAGTTAGCAACATGCCCCTAGGACACACTTAACCCCTACACTGCCACTTAGTGGTTAACCCCTTCACTGCCAGTGTCATTTACACAGGAATCAGTGCATTTGTATTGCACTGATTGCTGTATAAATGACAATGGTCCCAAAAATGTGTCAATCATGTCTGATGTGTCTGCCATAATGTCGCAGTCACGATAAAAATTACGTTTAAAAAATATATATATTAACCCCCCTGGCGGTATTCCAGATTCTGGCTCGGGGTGGAGATTTTATACCAAAAGCAGTAACCCCGAACCAGACTCGGGACCGCATTGCTGAAACCAGGGAGAGCTTACTTACCTTGTCCCCTGGATCCAGCGATGTCCCCCCGTTGTACGAGCGAACCGTCCTCCGCTCAATCTATCACGGAGCCGAGCTCCGTTCCCTGCGAGCGTTGCGACGCACGGGGACGGAGATCGGCGCCAAATTCAAAAAGGGAAACACACAGTATACATACAGTATAATGTAATCTTACAGATTACATTGCTGTATGTAATTATTTCACATCCCCTTTGTCCCTAGTGTTCTGCCCAGTGTCCTGCATGCAGTTTTATAATATAAAAACTGTTCTTTATGCCTGGAAACTGGAGATTGTCCATAGCAACCAAAACTGTCCCTTTACATCAAAAGTGATTTTAGACCAGCTAGAAAACAGCGATAATAAATTGGAATCACTCGCAGAATTGAGGGATAGCGATTTGTGGGGAGATCGGTCATCAAATACTGAAAAGTAATGACAGTGACAATTCTGCAACTGAGCAAATTTCAGTGTTTTTGATTAGATTACATTATTGAATCATTTGTATTATTGTTATATAATTATTTGGTATAATTATGTATAGTTATTTATGATATTATAATTTATGATTTCATTTTTCAAACTTTATTATACCCGGGATGTTTGCTAGACTCTGGTTTAGACAGATTTAAGTGAGTTATTCCTAAGAATTACAGGACTACAATATAAAACGCCAAATTTTCATGCAAAATAATTGTACCGCTTTCAGCACCTAAAATCCGAAATAATCATAACGCCAGGGAGGTTAATAAAAATGCCATAAAACTATTGCCTATATTGTAAACGCTCTAACTTTTGCGCAAACCAATCAATAATTGCTTATTGCGATTTTTTTTTTACCAAAATTATGTAGAAGAATACGTATCGGCCTAAACTGAGGAAATTTTTTTTTTATATATATATATATATTTTTTTAGGGGATATATATTATAGCAAAAAGTTAAAAATAATGCGTTTTCTTCAAAATTGTCGCTCTTTTTTTGTTTATAGCGCAAAAAATAAAAACCGCAGGGTTGATCAAATACCACCAAAAGAAAGCTCTATTGGGGGGGGGGGGGGGGCATTAATTTTGTTTGGGAGCCACGTTGCATGACTGCGCAATTGTCAGTTAAAGCGACGCAGTGCCGAATCGCAAAAAGTGCTCTAGTCAGGAAGGGGGTAAATTCTTCCAGGGCTGAAGTGGTTAAATAACAGACAGTTTTTTGGCATGATCAGTCATATTTTCTATATTAATGCAAACTTTTGAGCATGACTGTTATACCAATATATGTTGTCACGTTGAAGAGGGATATCGTTGTTATGGCAGCAGCTAGCTACCATAAGCCCGGTATCCTCTTTTTAAGTGAGCGGTCCGGTTTCAGATAAAAGTGGTCTCTGCAGCAGATTCACCACAAAATCACTTTTATCTGCAGCAGGAGAGCCCCCCCCCCCCCCCCGCGCTTAACGGAGCCATCGGTAGCGGTGCAGGAAATCTGGTCCTCTCCCTGGCTTGGTATGGATACAAGTGAGGGGAAGATGGCCCCCACCCATCTCTATACTATTGCAGGGTGGAAGCGACATCAAAACGTCACTTAAAGCAACATTTATTTTTATTTTTATTTTTTTATTGCATTTTAGTGTTTCCCCAGATTTCATATTTAAGAGATCCTGTCATGCTTTTTTTCTATTACAAGGGATGTTTACATTCATTGTAATAGGAATAAAAGTGACACCATTTTTTGTTTTAAAAAAAAAACAATGTAAAAATAAAAAATAAAAGGTAAAATAAATAAGAACTTTTTTTTTTAAACATGCCCCGTCCTGCCGAGCTTACGTGCAGAAACGAACGCATAAGAGTGCAGTGCCTGCATATGAAAATGGTGTTCAAACCACACATGTGAGGTATTGCCACGATTGGTAGAGTGAGGGCAATAATTCTACCTCCTCTTTAACTCAAAAAATGCAACCTGTAGAATTTTTTAAACATCGCCTATGGAGATTTTAAAGGGTAAAAGTGTGTTGCCATTCTACGAGGGGGTGCAATTTTGAAGCGTGATATGTTGAGTATAAATTTATTCGGCATAACCTTATTTCACAATATTAAAAAAATTGTGCTAACTTTACTGTTGTCTTATTTTTTAATTAAAAAATGTGTATTTCTTTCCAAAAAAAAGTGCGCTTGTAAGACCGCTGCACAAATATGGTGTGACAGAAAGTAACGCAACGACCGCCATTTTTATTCTCTAGGGTGTTAGAAAAATAAATATATAACGTGATTTTCTAGCAAAAAAAAAAAAAACATTTTTAACTTCTAAACACCAAATCTCAGAAAGAGGCTTGGTCCTTAAGTGGTTAAGAAAAAACAAAAAATGACCAGCAACAAAAAAACAAAAAACAAAAAAAAAAAAGGCTTTGTTAAAAAAAAATGACAGCTTTCTTTTAAAGCCATTTAGTTTTAAAAATTCCTGCCAGTGACTATATAACAAATAATAATAAATATGATTACATTACCGCTAAAAAAAAAACTATAGTGTTTTCACAACTATGGTATATACAAATGTGCAAATAAAGTGGTGCTGCGCTGTTAATACTACTGTGCAACAACTATGTTATATATTAAATGAATGAAATATTTTGTGGTGTGTGTACATATGCATGAAATCATAAGCAATTCCAGTGATTTTTTTTTGCAAATTTAACATATGTGAGCTAAAATGGTTCAAATTCTAGCAGTGAGTGAATATACGTTAATAATCCTCTAATTATTAAAAATTGCTCCATAATTCTGCAAAATAAAATACAAATATAAACATGTATGTGTATATGTATATATGTATATATATGTGTGTGTGTGTGTGTATATATGTGTATATATATATATATATATATATATATATATATATATATATATATATATATATACATATATACATATACACATATACATATACATATATATATATATATATATATATATATATATATATATATATATATATATATATATATATATATATACATACACACACACACACACACACACACACACACACATATATATATACATATACACATACATATACATATACATGTTTATATTTGTTTTTATTTTATTTTGCAGCATTACATATGTATACTCAGTCTCTCTTGTTCTTTCTTTGCCCATCAACTCTTGGGCTTAAAAAGTCTTCTGTGTTTGATAACTGTGTCACTCACTCACCGCTGTGCCCTCAGAACTCTCTCCTCCTTTTTAATTGTGTCTAAGCATAAATTATAAATCCTTCCCATGCATGGATCCCTCTATGGTGGTTTCTCTCCACTAGGGGCCCTCTTAGTAGGAGATTCTGATACTTGGTCTTCTTTAATAATGGGTTACATTTTTTTTTTGTTCAATTAAATGTTTCACATTTTTATTCACATTTTTCATTATAGTACTTGCACTATTGTCTAGACCCTAAATACATTTTTTTGTCCCTATACTACTCTTTAGATGTGACATGGTTTTTACTTTTCAGAATATGAAAAGTCTTTTTGTAGGTTAGGAGCACACTCTCCTTTTATCTTTTTGGATCTTGTTTTTGAAAAAAAAAAAAGATATTGAAGTGTCTGTGGGAGTCATGCATTTAGGTTTCTTTTTACTTATATGAAAAATGTAAAAAGGTACCAAGTGACTCTAAACTTAGTGAGGCTTTATAGTCACTTTTTTTTTTTACAGGAGAAGAAAAATTGTCGTAGCTGCGATTAGAACCTGTAACAGAAATAATGTAACTATTAATAAGGAAGAACGTTAGATAATGTTTAATGTAAAACTTCAAAAGTGCTTCTAAACCCAAAGGATTTGAACAGCGTATAGAAAGGTTAAAACCCCGCCAGGTTTACCTTGGTATCCCCTCTCGGAATAATTACCCTCTCTGTTAGTCCTGGTGGCCACCGGGACTGAAAATGATAGCAAATCCAAATATATGAGTTGCCAACAGAAAAGTAGAGTTGAAAGAGTACTTCTTTCACTTTGGAGAAATGTTCCCTCACTTCCTGTTGTGTCTACAAAGCAAGTATTGAAAAAGAAGCTCCCCATTGGGATGGCAGAACAAACTGTTTTAATCTTTCGTTCCTGCACCCAAAATTTAAGTATATCTAAAGCCAAAAAAACTTTTTTATTAGTTTTGAATAGAGTGGAGAGGTACTAGAACCCCTATTAGGTTTTTATCACTGTCTGTGCCCATGTTAGGGAGATTATTGTTCTCTATTTGTGATTTTTCTTGAAAGTGAAAGTAAAAGAAAATCACAAACTTTAGGTTGTCCCTAGAACAGGAATAGAGGGGAAATATTCCAATGGTGACGCTAATTCTGGTTACCCTGGTGACGACCAGGGATTCCCTTAGTTTAGAGGGATTTTCTCGCACTTTCTGTTTTGGCTATAGAATGGGGAGTGAAAGGAAATCTCCCCAATAGGACACAGATGGAAAAAAAAAAAACCTAACAAGAGTTAGAACTCCTACCTGTTCAAAATTTTCAAACCTTGGCTTTAATTCTTTAAGGGAAAACGTTTTGGCTGTTGATACCCTTTAACCTTTTGTTCTGGGAAGCTGACCATTGGAATTTTTAGATTCAAATCCAGAAACTCTGAGATATATCTAAACTGCCAAACAAGCCACTGAAAAGGCCTGGGCTTGAGATCACACTGGGAAAAAAAAAAAACAATTAAAGGTCCAAATAACTTCTAGTCTATACACATTGTTGGTAATCAAGCCCTGATGCAGACGGTGGTCTTGGACCCGAAATGTGTTGAATACTTTTTGGATTATCCCACTAAGTTTTATTGGAATAAAGCTGTCCCTGGACCTCTTAGCAGTGTTGTGGCGCTTTAATTTCCTTTTTTGTTACATTACACTGCAAGCCAAGGAGACCATTGCAATCCTCTGGGGTGTAAAAGCTGCCTGCCCGGGAACCAGATTATTTACATCAATATCAATATTTTAAGATAGCAATTCAAGTGAGATAACCCTACTATGTTCCCACTTTGGTCAAGGGTAGGGATGTGCCGAACACCCCCCAGTTCGGTTCATACCAGAACCTTCGAAAGGACCTAAAATTTGTACGAACTTTAGAACCCTATTAAAGTCTATGGGACTCGAACGTTCGAAATCAAAAGTGCTAATTTTAAAGGCTAATATGCAAGCTATGCAACAGACAACACCAGCAATAAGGGGCATCTTCAGGTGTATACTGTGCTGGAGGCACACAACACCCACTTTAACTCCTGCAGGTGCCTGTATTAGAGAACACCAGAAATAAAGGGTAGATACAGGTGTATACTGCGCTGTGCTGGAGGCACACAACACCCACTAACTCCTGCAGATGCCTGTATTAGAGAACAACAGCAATAAAGGGTAGATACAGATGTATACTGCGCTGGAGGCACACAACACCCACTAACTCCTGCAGATGGCTGTATTAGAGAGAAACAGCAATAAAGGGTAGATACATGTGTATACTGCGCTGGAGGCACACAACACCCACTAACTCCCGCAGCTGAGAAAAGAACACACTGTCCCTGCCTATCTAGCGATTTCCCTGCACGCCAACACACTACACAAGGCCGCCGCCCTGAGCTATAATTGGCCACAGGCATCCTGTGGCCAATTATGGCTCTCCTCGCTGCCGGCGCTATGATTGGCCAAGCAAGCGGGGTCACAGTGCATGCTTGGCCAATCATAAGCCAGCAATGCACTGCAATGGCGTAGTGCATTGTGGACCGTTCGTGCCACACGAATTAGGTGTGAACTGTCCACAAAGTCCTGAGTTCGCGAACAGACGAACGGCCGATGTTCGAGTCGAACATGCGTTTGAATCGAACACCGAGCTCATCCCTAGTCAAGGGTATAACAATTCCTTGATGCACCAAAAATTAAGGGAAAAGGTTTTTGCTGTTGATACTCAGGCTAAACTTTTGCTCAAAGAAGCTGACCATAAGATTTTTGGATACAAATTCAGAAACCCTGAGATATACCTAAGCTAACAATTTTCAATGCAACCTTCTGCATATTCTCAGGCATGATAATACGAAGGGTTCAAACTGCCATTTTTAAAGACACCCAAGCACTAAGAGGTTAAATTTGTTGTATCTAAGTGACAAAAATCACAGAAAACACTTTTCAATGACAGGGCTTCAAATCTATTTTCCTTATCCCTGCCACCGGGATCTTGACAAGACAGCAATAGAACATTAGCTGTGAACTTGCAGCTTTTTAATCCGTAAACATTCATTCCGTTGAAGCAGACATCGCCTTGATTGACACATAGACTGGAATGACTGATAAACCTGTTTCACCTTTTGGACTTCTGTCAAGTTCAAAACGATAAACCGGCATTAATATTCTCCACTTGTAAATAATTTAATATCTTGAGAGTGAATCCCCAATTACTCAGCTTTAAAAGAGGCTTTTGCTTTGAACCCTTATTGGACTATATAAAGAACACTTAGCAGGCAATATATTTATGTCTATATCGATATCCTCTAGATGAGGGCTACAGAAGACAGTGGCGGTTAGGAGTAAAATCTTTGTCAAGCTGTTGAATATAATCAGGAATGCTCATGCGCCTCCATAAAAATGCTTTCTATATTCCCTCATGTTGCTTACTGAAGGAATTAAATTGGCTATCCTAGCAACTTCTTGCACAGCTGACTACTCTTTTGCAGAAATGTATTTCTAGATATTCAAGTAATCTTTTATTTATGGGATTACAAAGTATCTAGTGGTGAAAGTGAGAAGAAAAATCACTCATGTTGTATATACATTTAACTAGACGTTAGGTGGAGACCCATTTCTAGTGCGGACATTGAATGCTAGCAATGTTTTGTAAATGCGCCTAGACAAAAATAAATGAAAATATTAGTATTCAATACAAAAATAATAATAATAATAATAAATAGATATATATATATATATATATATATATATATATATATATATCTCAGAAAAGACAGGTGGGTTAATTTCAACTTTAACCACTTCAGCCCCGGAGGATTTTACCCCCTTCCTTACCAGAGCACTTTTTGCGATTTGGCACTGCGTCGCTTTAACTGAAAATTGCGCGGTCGTGCGACGTTGTACCCAAATAAAATTGACGTCCTTTTTTTCGCACAAATAGAGCTTTATTTTGGTGGTATTTGATCACCTCTGCGGTTTTTATTTTTTGCGCTATAAACAAAAAAAGCAACAATTTTGAAAAAAAACACAATATTTTGTACTTTTTGCAATAATAAATATCCCCAATTTTTTGGGGGACGATTAACAATTATACATGATCAGTGCTAGGGGGAGATCAAGGGGTTGACAGGGGAGATCAAGGGGTTGACGGTGCTCCCTGACTGTGTGTTCTAACTGTAGGGGGAGGGGACTGACAAAAAGAGAGCAACAATTTTGAAAAAAAAACACAATATTTTTTACTTTTTGCTATAATAAATATCCCATTTAAAAACAAAAACAAAAAAAAAACAAATTTTTTCCTCAGTTTAGGCCGATAGGTATTCTTCTACATATTTTTGGTAAAACATATCGCAATTAGCGATCATTGATTGGTTTGTGCAAAAGTTATAGCATCTACAAAATAGGGGATAGATTTATGGCTTTTTTTTTACTAGTAATGACGGCAATCTGCGATTTTTTTTTTCATGACTGCGACATTATGGCGGACAAATTTTTGGGACCATTCATATTTACACAGCGATCAGTGCTATAAAATTGCACTGATTACTGTGTAAATGTGACTGGCAGGGAAGGGGTTAACACTAGGGGGCGCTGCAGGGGTTAATATGTTCCCTATGGGAGTGATTCTAACTGTGGGGGACTCACAAGGGGAGGAGACCCATTGGTGTTCCTCTGTACTGGGAACACACCATCGGCCTCCTCTCTACTGACAGGACGTGGATCTGTGCGTTTACATACACAGATCCATGGTCCTGCTGTGTTCCCGGGTAATCGCGGGTGCCCGGCGGTCATCTTGGCCGCCGGGCACATGCACCGGGTCCCGAGAGATGCCACGGGTGCGCGCGTGTGCCCCCTAGACAGCCGGGAATCAGAGGACGTCATATGACGCCCATCCAGGATGGGAGATCACATCTGCGGGATTCATATGACTATACGCTGGCGCTGAAGTGGTTAATCCCGCGTACACATGACCAGACTTTTTCGACGGACTGGGCCTGACGGTTTTCCCGACGAAACTTACAGCAGAGATCCGATGGACCTTCTGAACAAACGGACTTGGCCACACATGACCGGACTAAGTCCGTTCAAAAGTCTATTCGTTTTGAACGTGATGACGTAAACGGGACTAAACAAGGAAGCTCAATAGCCAGTAACCAATAGCTGCCCTTGTGTCGTATCTGGTCCGTCTGACTAGGACACAGATGAACGGTTTTCCCAATTTTTAGTCCGTCGGATAGATGTGAAACATGTTTTATTTCTAGGTCCGTCTGACTTTTGGGGAAAAAAAGTCCACTGGAGCCCACACACTATCGAATTGTCTGACGTATTCCGGTCCGCTGGACCAAGTCTGCCAGAAAGTCTGATCGTGTGTACGCAGCATAAGTTTCTTAGTAGTTAAAGCAACGTCAATGCGGGCTCCCAATGTATCCTTGTATCTGCCAATCAAATAAGGACAAAAAATGGGACAGTTGCTTCAATACACAGCCGTACTAGCCTGATGAAGAAAAGTAATTTTTGGAACTGTGCAGTAGCAGTATATTGGCATCATTACAAGTCTGCATTTTCTGAATAATTTTCAGTAAATGGATTGCAGCATTGAAACAACTGTCCCATTTTTTGTCCATATATATATATATATATATATATATATATATATATATATATATATATATATATATACATATATACACACACTATATTGTCAAAAGTATTGGAACACCTGCCTTTACACTTACAAGAACTTTAATATGACAGATTCAACTCTTCTGGGAAGGCTGTCCACAAGGTTTAGGAATGTGTCTATGGGAATGTTTAACTATTCTTCCAGAAGCACATTTGTGAGGTCAGGTACTGATGTTGGGTGAAAAGGCCTGGCTCACAGTCTCTGCTCTAATTCATCGCAATGGGTGTTCTACAAGGTTGAGGTCAGGACTCTGTGCAGGCTAGTCAGGTTCCTCCACCCCAAACTCACTCATCCATGTCTTTATGGACCTTGCTTTGTACACTGGTCCAAATCATTTGGTGGAGGGGGGATTATATTTATATATATATATATATATATATATATATATATATATATATATATATATATATATATATATATATATATGCCCCAATTTTTTAAATAAAATTTTAGATTACCAAAATTAAAAAAAAAAATTAAAATTTAGATTTATCCTAAATGGCTTTTTTCTGGGAACAAGCATTGTGTTAAGAACTCAGCAGCTCATCTACAGCAAGCAAATTAAACGCCTCGAAGGCTCACACTAGCAGCCGCGCTAATCACGCAACCACTGGTGTACATCGAACCCAGAACATCACATTGTTTAAGTTTTCTTTTTTTTTATGGGAACTTTATTTAATTGTCACAAGTAACATTTTATTAAGTGCTATTCACACAACAGCGTTGCAATGTAGTAGTTTGGACCCGCTACTCTGAAAAAAAGTGAAGTACTGCATGCATTGCAGTGGTTTCAACAGACACCATAAAAAACAAAGCAAATTGTAAGCCTTGAATTCTACCTACACGTGTCCTAACTGTTATTAATTATTTACAAAGCCTTTGACTGTATAAAGTCAGTGCATCCACAGACAGGAATCAGACAAAGACTTCACCTTGTGGGCAAGTGCGGAGTTGAAATAGTCACAATGGAGTATACAGGCCTTTTCAAGAGACCTTGGAGCCCTTGGTGTGTGTGGATATTGAAAAACCTTTGTACAGGCCTTGTCTCCTTTCTCAGATAATCATTTGAACAAATATGAAGCCAGAATGCTTTGCTGGAGGCGGCGTGTTGTCTTCTGTATATGCAAAGCAATGCTGTTATAGTCCAATATGCAAGAGCCCGAAGGAAATGGAAGATAGTTGGGTTTTGTCCAGTTACTCCGCTCACGTGCATTTACACTCCTGCTCTACTTAGCACTGATGCAAGGTTGGCAAACTAAAGAATTAACTGTAATGCCGCGTACACACGAGCGGAATGTCCGACAGAAAAAGTCTGAATGAAGCGTTTCATCGTATATTTCGATCGTGTGTATGCCTCATCAGACTTTTTTTTCGAAAGTTCTAATGAGCTTAGAAATACAACATGCTCTAAATATTTCAAACGGAACCAATTCCTATCGGCAAAACCGTTCGTCTGTATGCTGTTCCGACTGACCAAAAACGACGCATGCTCTGAAGCAAGTACAAGGCGGAAGCTATTGGCTATTGGGTATTGAACTTTCTTTTTCTAGTCCCGTTGCGTCACCGCGTTCTTGACGATCGGACTTTGGTGTGATCGTGTATACACAAGACCGTTTCAGCGGAATTCCATCAGAACTCCGTCGGAAAAACCTTCAGAGTTTATTCCGCCGAGAAAACCGGTCGCGTGTACAGGGCATTACTTTTATATCACATTGCTGCTGCCCCAGTCACCACTGCCAACCTGTGGGCTCAGTGAAAAATTAAATAACAAAAATATGTGCTTGTTGAAGCTTTACCTGTTTAAGGTCTTAAACCTTATAATGAAGACTGAAAACTGAAAACAGCCAGGTTCTACCTTTTATACTCTACCCTACACTGGAAAGAGCACGCTATTGAGTTGACCAGGCACTACTGCCTGATGTACGCTACCCATTTAAACACCTCCAGTCCAACCCTATTCTACATTTTTTGCTAGAAAACGACTTAGAACCTCCAAACATTATATACAGTGCCTTGTGAAAGTATTCGGCCCCCTTGAACTTTTCAACCTTTTGCCACATTTCAGGCTTCAAACATAAAGATATAACATTTTTATTTTTTGTGAAGAATCACCAACAAGTGGGACACAATTGTGAAGTGGAACGAAATCTATTGGATTTTTGAAACTTTTTTTAATTAATCAAAAAATGAAAAGTGGGGCGTGCAAAATTATTCGGCCCCCTTGCGTTAATACTTTGTAGAGCCACCTTTTGCTGCGATTACAGCTGCAAGTCGCTTGGGGTATGTCTCTATCAGTTTTGCACATCGAGAGACTGAAATTCTTGCCCATTCTTCCTTGCAAAACAGCTCGAGCTCAGTGAGGTTGGATGGAGAGCGTTTGTGAACAGCAGTTTTCAGCTCTCCCAGGTGGCTTGTGGCAAACTTTAGACGAGACTTTTTATGGATATCTTTGAGAAATGGCTTTCTTCTTGCCACTCTTCCATAAAGGCCAGATTTGTGCCTATGGACAGACTCTCCCACCTCAGCTGTAGTTCTCTGCAGTTCATCCAGAGTGATCATGGGCCTCTTGGCTGCATCTCTGATCAGTCTTCTCCTTGTCTGAGCTGAAAGTTTAGAGGGACGGCCAGGTCTTGGTAGATTTGCAGTGGTCTGATACGCCTTCCATTTCAAAATGATCACTTGCAGAGTGCTCCTTGGGATGTTTAAAGCTTGGGAAATCTTTTTGTATCCAAATCCGGCTTTAAACTTCTCCACAACAGTATTACGGACCTGCCTGGTGTGTTCCTTGGTCTTCATGATGCTCTCTGCGCTTTCAACAGAACCCTGAGACTATCACAGAGCAGGTGCATTTATACAGAGACTTGATTACACACAGGTGGATTCTATTTATCACCATCAGTCATTTAGGACAACATTGGATCATTCAGAGATCCTCGCTGAACTTCTGGAGTGAGTTTGCTGCACTGAAAGTAAAGGGACCGAATAATTTTGCACGCCCCACTTTTCAGTTTTTTATTTGCTAAAGTTTAAATTATCCAATAGATTTCTTTCCACTTCACAATTGTATCCCACTTGTTGGTGATTCTTCACAAAAAATTAAAAATTTATATCTTTATGTTTGAAGCCTGAAATGTGGCAAAAGGTTGAAAAGTTCAAGGGGGCCGAATACTTTCGCAAGGCACTGTATCATTTTTAACCACTTGCTGACCAGCTGCTGTCATTATACGGCGGCAGGTCGGCACGTTCCTGCGAGCCGTCGTAGCTATATGTCGGCTCCTTTAAGCGGGATGGCAGGTGCATGTGCCCGCTGCACTGCGGGGTGCCGATGCTCATGGCCAATGGTCGCTATGACAGCCGGCCACAAGCGATCGTGGGCACGAGAGGCAGAACAGGGACTTGTGTGTGTAAACACACAAATCCCTGTTATGTTCTGTCCCGCAAGCCGTTGTAGCTATACGTCGGCTCCTTTAAGCGGGAAAGCAGGTGCATGTGCCCGCTGCACTGCGGGGGTGCCGATGATCGTGGCCGATGACCACAATGACAGCTGGTCACGAGCGATCACGGGCATGAGAGGCAGAACAGGGACTTGTGTGTGTAAACACACAAATTCCTGCTCTGTTCTGTGAGGAGAGACAGATTGTGACTTCCTAATAGCTAGGAACCACGATCTGTCATTTCCTCTAGTCAGTTCCCTCCCCTTACAGTTAGAACACACAGTAAGGGAACACAGTTAGCCCCTTGATCGCCCCCTAGTGTTGACCCCTTCCCTGCCAGTGACATTTGTACAGTAATCAGTGCATTTTTAAAGCACTGATCGCTGTATAATTGTCAATCGGGCCAAAAATGTGTCAAAAATGTCCGTTGTGTCCACCATAATGTCACAGTCATGATAAAAATTGCCGATCGCCGCCATTAGTAGTAAAAAAAAATAATAAAAAATAAAAATGCCATAAATCTATCACCTATTTTGTAGATGCTATAACTTTTGCGCAAACCAATCAATATACGCTTATTGCAATTTTTAGTACCAAAAATATGTAGAAGAATACACATCGGCCTAAATTGAAAAAAAAATAGCTTTTAAAAAAAAAAATTGGGGATATTTATTACAGCAAAAAGTACAAAATATTGTGTTTTTTCAAAATTGTCGTTCTTCTTTTGTTTATAGCGCAAAAAATAAAAACCACAGAGATGATCAAATACCATCAAAAGAAAGCTCTATTTGTGGGGGAAAAATTTTATTCAGTTAAAGCGATGCAGAGCCAAATCTCAAAAAGTGCTCTGGTCTTTGGCCAGCCAAATCCTCCCGGACTGAAGTGGTTAAAATAAAATGTAATTGTATAGTTATCAGATAGTTTTTAGTTATTATATAGTTATTAGATAGTTATCACAAGGGATGAACAACATCCCTTATGATAACATGGCCCATGACAAGTCCTCTTTGTGGAGAGATCCACAAAGAAGACCCCAGATCTCTCCTCTGGCCTCCAAAGCATCTCCTCTAAGCTCTTGTACACACAGTCAGACATTCCGATGGAAAATGTCCGATCAGACCGTGTTGTCGGATAATCCGACCGTGTGTGGGCTTCATCTGACTTTTTCCGTCGGAATGTCTGACCAACAAAGTTTGAGAGCTGGATATAAACATTTTCCGACAACATGATCCGATCGGACTTTGTCCGATCGTTTGTAGAGAATTCCGATTGGACAAAGTGCTACGCATGCTCAGATCAAATTCCTAGACCAAAGCTATTGGCTACTAGCTTGAACGTAGTCCTGTCGTAAATAAATTACGTCATCACGTTACGAATGATCGGATTTTCCGACAACTTTGTCTGACCCTGTGTATGCAACACCAGTTTCGGACAAAATCCATCAGACAAAATCCGACGGATTTTGTTGTCGGTATGTCTGACCGTGTGTACAAGGGCTAAGCCCTTGTACACACAGTCGGAGAATCCGTCGGAATGTGTCCTATCGGACCGTGTTGTCGGATAATCCGACTGTGTGTGGCGACGGCGGCGACAGAAGACCGGGCCACCGCCTGTAAAAAAGCTATAAGAAGGCGCGGTGGCCCGGCAGAAGAACTGAAGAGGGGGACAAGTGTTTAAAAAGCTGTAAAAAACAGCTCATACTCACTGATCACCAGCCGTCTGGATCCACTCTCCTCACAGACAACTTCTGTGTGAGGAGAGAAGAGTCGATATGCTTAGAAACTGGCTCTGTATTTACATCACATGACGGCTGTGATTGGACACAGCCTTCATGTGATCAGGAGGGCCAATAACAGAGCCCTCCTGCCGATCGGGAATGCGGCGTGTCCGGGTGACACAAGCACATCGGGATTGTGTTGCTGCGCTGGCACGTGCACGACTCTCCTCCTTCTGAAGGACATTCCTGAACGTCCACTCAGAAGGAGAGAGTGCCTGGCCATTTATGTACGGTGGCTGGGTGGGAAGTAGTCAAAAAGAATAAAACATCAAGAAATGTGCATGCATTGCAGAAATGTATGAAGATTTTTTTTTTCATATATATTTTGCTCTGACAAACAAGCAATTGGGTGACCTGACACAGAGATGGTCTGTATTTCATCTGAAGAATAGGGTCTCCAGGGATAGGGGCAGGTGCTGGCTTGAGCATATAACAGAAATGACCAGTCTGCACAATGGCTCCTGCTTGCAAAAAAAAATTAGTAAAATAGTGTTTAGTAATTTGCTATAATAACGTAACTTTATCTGACTCTCTAAGTTTTGTAAAAGTACACTTACCCTTTAAGCATTTGAAATAAAACATAATTATACATAAAGACCACGCATGCATATATCAAATGCCCCACTTAATAAAGATATTTCTTATTCAGTTGAAAATAGCAACATTAACATCATAATGGGATCACTTCAGCTTTTTTCACCCCTAAAAATTACAGCTGTTACAGTAAACTATTAATATAGCTCTATAAGTGTCTCTGCATGCTCCAATATTCTCTTCCCCTCTGTCTTGTGGTGTATGTATTTTATTATGTTACATTAATAACATTATTGCTCCATTCTGCGCCGTTACCCATGAGCTATAGAGGCAGCGCCTCGATGATTTACAAGGAATATACCATCTGAGATGAATACTGCATACTTAATTCAGATTAATTCCCTGTAGCTAAAAGTCAGAGTTGCATTAGAAAGACATGTTTTATTCTAGGACTATTATAATCTGAGGTTCCTTCTTTTAAAAACATAACTCAGCTAGATTTGGATTAAGTGATGATCTCATCAAGTAGAATTCAATGACCTATAGAACTCTGTTTAGCTTTTTAACACAGCTACAACATAAAAAAAGTTAAAGCGTAATTCCATTTTTGTTGAGAAAAAAACATTCCCCTCTGGGTGATCTCTGTATATTGCAAGGATTTCAACAAACATTGTTTCAGATTCCTCCATTTTGTTTTCTGAAGAAATCCCAGTGAGACGTCTGGCACATAGATGTGTGCAAGCGCATAGAGTTTCCCATAGAAAAGCTAACAGGTGGTGCATGCGCGCGAGAGTTCGCAGACACATGTGCGCATGCGCACGGGCATAATTCCTCTTGGTGCCAGACTGCCTATTTAACCACTTGCCGACCAGCCGCCTCAGTTGTACCGCGGCAGAATACAGAATTCCTGGCAACACCTCATATGCAAGCATTCATCTGTTGGTTTTGGTTCCCTGTTTCCTTGTGAACCAACAAGGAGTTTTGGCTCTCCATCACCCACAATAGCACATTTACCTTGGTGAATCTACAGTGCTCCCTGCTTGTCCCCGCATCTCTACCTCTGCTCCCATGCCAGACATTTTTAACAGCTCTGATCCTCTGTTCACATCTATGCAGCTGACATCACCATTGCAGTCGCCCCTGGAGAGTTGGTATAGCCCAACGAAACGCGTCGGACTTACATAGATGCATGATGTCCATACAGATGATTTTATGTCTCTTATTTTGTTTTACTCTAGACTTTCCAACATCATTCAGCCCTTCCAGTGGCCATTTTGTGCAGGACTTGTTTTTACTTTATGATATATGTCTATTACCATGGCGTCAATATTTATATGCAGTTTTCAGCATACCCTGCGTGTATGCAAATCTGTAAATGCAATTTTGTGTTATTCAGTATGTTATACGTGATCACGTGGTATAATAAAAAATTTCCTTGCCAAGACTGCTTTTTGGTATACATCTCTCATTCAAATCCCCCCTTTTTTTGTTGGAACCCATAAAAGCAACACTGTTTTATATCCCACTTTTTACTTTATATAGTGATTGGCCTCATTTAAAGTCCCGCTGATCACTTTCCCCTTTCTTTGTCTAAAATTTGGGATGGAGGCCAATCACTTTTGGTGCCTTGGACCACATCATTCTTTACTGCGGCAGAATGGCACGGCTGGGCAAAACTTCACCCTGTGGTCACTAGTGCGCGAGTGCCTGTTGGTCGCGATCACTGCTGGACTCCTGCGATCGCTCAAGGCACATGGAGAACCAGGATCTATGTGTTTCCGATTCTCTGAGGGGAGAAGTGACAGAATGTCTGTTCATACAGAGTATGAACAGCAATCTATCTCTTCTCCTACACAGGCCCCTCCCCCCTTCAGTTAGAGCACACACTAGGGAACACATTAACCCCTTGATCACCCCCTAGTGGTTAACCCCTGCACTACCATTGACATTTTTACAGTAATCAATGCAATTTTTTATAGCACCGATTGTCAATGGTCCCAAAAATGTATCAAAATTGTCCGAAGTGTCCGCCATAATGTCGCAGTTCTGATAAAAATCAAAGATCGCCACCATTACTAGTAAAAAAAAAAAAAAAATTATAATAAAAAGGCTATAAAACTATCCCCTATTTTGTAGACGCTATAACTTTTGCTATAACTTTTGCGCAAACCAATCAATATACGCCAATCGCAATATTTTTTACCAAAAATATGTAGACGAATACATATCGGCCTAAACTGAGGAAAAAAATAATTTTTATATATAAATATTTTTTTGGGGGATATTTATTATATATATATACCGTATATACTCGAGTATAGGCCGACCCGAATATAAGCCGAGGCCCCCAATTTACCCCCAAAAAACTGGAAAACTTATTGACTCGTGTATAAGCCGAGGGTGAGACATGGCTGTCCATCCCTGTGTGTCCGTCCATCCCTGTGTGTGTGTCCGTCCATCCATCCCTGTGTGTGTGTCCATCCATCCATCCATCCATCCATCCCTGTGTGTCCGTCCATCCATCCCTGTGTGTGTATCCATCCATCCCTGTGTGTGTGTGTGTGTGTGTGTATTCATCCATCCATCCATCCCTGTGTGTGTGTGTGTGTGTATCCATCCATCCATCCATCCATCCCTGTGTGTGTGTGTGTGTGTGTGTGTGTGTGTGTGTGTGTGTGTGTGTGTGTGTGTGTCCGTGCAGCCTTGTGTGTGTGTCCAGCCTACCTGTGTCCCAAGCCTCCGTCCCGAGCCGCCGTCGTCCCGAGCCTCCTCTGTCCCGTGCCTCCTCTGTCCCGTGCCTCCTCTGTCCCGTGCCTCCTCTGTCCCGTGCCTCCTCCGTCCCGTGTCGTGCCGATGGATCGCCGCTCTTCTCGGCGGCCATTCTACGATTCAAAAGCTGCGCCTCCGTCCTCCGCCTGTGATAGGCGGAACACTCAATTTCCCAGCAGCCTGTGTTCCGCCTATCACGGACATCCTCTCATACTCGTCCGTAGTATGAGAATGAACGGATGTCCGTGATAGGCGGAACACTGACTGCTGGGAAATTCAGTGTTCCGCCTATCACAGGCGGAGGCGGAGAAGGAGGCGCGGCTTTTGAATTTTAATGTCCGCTGTCTGTCTGCTCGATACGCTGATCGAGCAGTCAGACGGCGATGACTCGAGTATAAGCCGAGGGGGCACTTTCAGCCTCAAAAAAGAGGCTGAAAATCTCGGCTTATACTCGAGTATATACGGTAACAGTTATAGGAAAAAAATTTATAGCAAAAAAAGTTTTTTTCAAAATTGTTGCTCTTTTTTTGTTTATAGCGCAAAAAATAAAAAACACAAATGTGATCAAATAACAGCCAAAAAAAGTTCAATTTGTAGGAATAAAAGGACATCTATTTTGTTTGGGTGCAACATTGCACGACCACGCAATTGTCAGTTAAAGCAACGCAGTGCCAAATCGCAAAAAGTGCTCTGGTCAGGAAGGGGGTAAAATCTTCCGGGGCTGAAGCGGTTAAAGGGATTCTAGCCTCCTATCCTTTGCTGACTGATCTTCAGCTGTGTCCTGTATCCTGATCTGAGCCCATCAGAGTACCCGGGTACCTGTCACCAGCCCATCAGGGTAACCGAGTGCCTATCTGCAGCCCATGCCTCATAGAATTGATGTTGGGGTGTTTGCTTTCCAAAATGGGGTCATTTTGTGGGTAATTCCACTGGGCTGATGCTCAAGGACCTTCAAAAGTGTGATAGGTCGGAATGAAATGAGATGTGTAATTTATGCTTCTAGAATGCCTGAAGGTACTACTGTTGGGCCTCTGTATGTTAGGCTATGTAAAAGTCTCACACGTGGTATCGCCATATTCGGGAAGAGTAGCAGATTGTATTTCGGGGTGTAATTTTTATATGTTTTATATGTTAGAAATATCTTATAAATTGACAACTTTGTGTAAAAATAAATGCGTTTTCATTTTTTTCCACATTTTCCAAAAACTTCTGGAAAAAAATGAACAGTTCAAAAGACTAATTATGCCTCATAGATTATATGTTGGGGTGTTTGCTTTCCAAAATGGAAAAATGGTTGCAGATGCTGCAGGCGATCCAGTGGACACTGGAGGCAACAGAAAAGGGGCCCCTATAGATCTCGGTGGGACTATATAAGAGGATGTCACTGTAAAAAAAAAAAAAAAAAATTATATATATATATATATATATATATATATATATATATATATATATATATATATATATATATATATATATATATATATATAGGCATATGCATAGAAAAAAAGAAGGGGGGAGGGAAGAACCAGGGTGTTCAGATCGAATAAAACGAACATCCACTTACAGTCAACATAGGATATGAGCAGAAAGTAGGACCGGACTGGTTTATAATGGTTAGCCAGTGAAGTTAAAGACAATCAGTCTGGGTCAAATGGATTCCACAAGCTCCCACATTGCACTAAAAACAAAAGTCTCTTCATTGGAGGGTATTCCTTGTGTTCTGTATTGAAGTGGTTAATCAATTATGCCTGTTTTAAAAAAAAAACACCCTGTACAAGAATATATTGTTTCTTTTCAATCACTTATTTAAAGGAAGGTAATAGTGATGAGCTCTGCAATCTTCTTCACAGTTTGAAATATCAACCTCAAATCACTAGCATTAAAGTATAACTAAAAGCAAAACTTTTTTTTTTAAGTGGTTGTAAAGGCTGAAGGTTTTTTTTTTTTTTTTTTTCAATCTAAATGCTTACTCTTGCATTAACCACTTGCTTACTGGGCACTTAAACCCCCCTCAGTCCCAGACCAATTTTCAGCTTTCAGCGCTGATGCACTTTGAATGACAATTGCGCGGTCATACAACACTGTACCCAAATGAAATTTTTATCATTTTTTTCCCACAAATAGAGCTTTCTTTTGGTGGTATTTAGTTACAGCTCGGAGTTTTATTTTTTGCTAAACAAACAAAAAAAGATGCAAAAAAATAAAATAAATAAATCATGTTTTAATAGTTTGTTATAAAATTTTGCAAACGGGTCATTTTTCTCCTTCATTGAAGTGCGCTGATTAGGCGGCACTGATAGGCTGCATTGGTGGGCACTGATGGGCTGCATTGGTGGGCACTGATAGGCTGCATTGGTGGGCACTGATAGGCTGCACTGGTGGGCACTGATAGGCATAGTTAAGGCGGCACTGATAGGCATAGTTAAGGCGGCACTAATAGGCACAGATAAGGCGGCACTGATGGGCACAGATAAGATGGCACGGATGGGTGGCACGGATGGGCACTGATAGGTACCACTGATAGATGGGACTGATGGGCACTGATAGGTGGCACTGATAGGTGGCTCTGATAGGTGGCACTGCTGGGCACTGATGGGCGGCACTGCTGGGCGGCACTGCTGGGCACTGATGGGCAGCACTGGGGTGCAGCACCTTTGAGGCAGATTGTGGGCACTGTGGGTGGCACTGTGGGTGGCACTGCTGGGTGGCACTGTGGGTGGCACTGTGGGCACTGCTGGGTGGCACTGTGGGTGGCACTGTGGGCACTGCTGGGTGGCACTTACTTTTATTCAGGATGGCACTGCAGGGGGCAGGTGGGCACTGGCAGGGGGCAGGTGGTCACTTGTATTGCTGGCCGTGATCGGGACTGATGTCCCGATCGCGGCCGCCGGTGATCGGCTTTTTTTTTTTCTCCTCGCGCTGACAGGAATAATAGCCGATTACCGGCTCCGTTCTATCACATGATCAGCTGTCATTGGCTGACAGCTGATCACGTGATAAGGGGTCGGGATCGACCCCTTGCACGGATCGGTGATCAGGCGAGTCTCATGGACTCGCCGATCACAGAGCGCGCCGCGCACGCCCCTCAGGGGGCGCGCAGGCCGCTCGTGCACGGGACGACGTCAATAGACGTAGTCCCGGAAAAGTAGGTCCGCGCTAATGCCGTCATTTGGCAATAGCGCGGATCCCAAGTGGTTAATGTACATAACCTTCTATTGTCAGCCCCCCCCCCCCCACCCACCCCAGAGCCCCCACAAATACTTACCTGAGCCCAATCTCAATCCAGCGCTGTGCCTGAGGGCAGCGACACTGCTCTCTCTTTCTCCTCACTGGACTCCATGAGAGCAGCGGGAGCCATTGAGGAAGGAGAAGGGGGCGGGGTCAACCTATTAGATAAGCACCTGAACGACCACAACATACAGGGATATACAATGTAATACTGACATATAATCACATACATAGGTTGCACTTGATGGACTTGTGTCTTTTTTCAACCTCACCTACTATGTAACTATGCCCCTGTGTCCACACTTAAGTTTTCATGAATATTAACCTCCTGTTAATTGTCTTATATTGCTTCAAAGCAACCCTTTCCTTTTCCAATGTTTGCAGGAATCACTGCAGAATATGAGCTATTTCATTTGTAGATAATTGACAGATACATAGACAAATTTTGTTCCAGTCTGTCTCCAAAGACTCAAGTTATTCTCCCATTGGGTGCTGCCATCTTGCCTCTCACATAGCATAGAGGAGATGAAAATAGGCTGTCTAACTCAATGCACATGCAAAGACACCTCTGGGAGCTCTCTGCATACATCAGCTGCCAAGGGGTTAGAGGTACAGACAAGGTCTTAAATGTTAACATTTGACAAAAAGTTGAAATGTGAAAATAACATTGCTGTTTGGTCTGGTTTGGCTGCTTGTTTTGGAGAAAGAACAAATGCATTTGACGCAGTTTACAGACCAAGTTTCAAAGGCACCCCTATGTTTACATGCTTGGAAATGGGAAGGTTAGCTTTAAAATGAGAAAACATTTTATAGCTGGCCAGTGGTGGAACCTAACCTGAAATTAAAAAAGAACAAATCATATCCTTCTATAGTGGGAGTTGGCAACCCGTCTATCAAGGACAGGTGATGGGTAGATCACACCCCTTCCTTACTAACCCCCGTTACCGGGACAGGAACGGGGGTGGCATTTACAAGAACCAGTCCCCTGTATTTTCCTCCTGCAGTAACTGAAAGACAGCTTTTCCTCCTCTCCCTCCCACTGGCATTCAGCTGCTGTAGGAGGAGAATACTGGGGATCTATTCCATTAAATGCTGCCCAAACCTCCCCTCCTGTTCAGGTTCCCCTTTCTTCTGCTGCCTGGGACACCTGTGTTCTTGCCTGCCCCCCCCCCCCTTCCCTCAGCACTGTCGGCTTCCTCCCTCTCTATCCCGCAGGCTACTGTGGGGGATCGTTTCAAGATGGAGGATGGGTGGGGGGCAGAAGGAAAGAGGCTGGTAAATATGTCATTTACAGGCTCCTTCCTTTTCTGAATGAACATAGTGAGTGATCAGTACCGATCATTCACTGTGTTCATTCAGAACTGAAGCATAATAAACTGTGTTTTAGTTTGTGAATGAACAGGGAGGCTGTGCAGAATGCTTACTGTTAATTAATTCTGTGCAGCTGAGGGTGCAGAGATGAAGTATGAGGACTGTGTCCCCAATCACTTTCTTTGTCTCAAAAGTGAGACATCAGGAAAATCTGGTTTAGACACCTGATTTTTCACCAGAGCCCCAAAGGGCTGTTAAATCAATTGTAAAAGATAAAAAAAAAAAATAAATAATAAAAAAACTACTGACATTGTCCACTGCCCTACTGGTAACAATCCTCTGCCCTACTGACAATATTCAAAGCTGTATTGACACTGTCCTCTGCCCTACCGACAAAGTCCACTGCCCTACTGACACTGTCCACTATTCTACTGACTGACACTAACCTCTGCCTTACTGTCACATCCACTGCTGTATTGATACTGCTCACTTCTCAACTGACACCATCCTCTGCCCTACTGACACTGTCCACAAACCATCCTCTGCCCTACTGACACTGTCCACAAACCATCCTCTGCCCTACTGACACTGTCCACAAACCATCCTCTGCCCTACTGACACTGTCCACAAAACATCCACTACCCTATTGACACTGTCCACAAACCATCCACTGCCCTACTCGTACTGTCCACGCTTAAGCTAGATTTATATTTTTACAGTGACGTTTCGTTTATTGTGTTTTTTTAAAGTTATCCTTACTAGTTAGTGGCAGTTAATTTTTTTTTCTTAAAAAGAGCGCTGAACCCCAGTGACCTTTGATCTCTTTCATGTTGTGCAGGTAGATCTCCACCTCTCAATGTTTGCCTATCCCTGTTCAGCAGGTGATTGACAGCTTTGTGCATATTAACCTATGAGACTGTGTGTGTGTGTGTGTGTGTGTGCGTGCGTGTGTGTGTGTGTGTGTGTGTGTGTGTGTGTGTGGGGGTTCCATTCCCTTAACTCAGGTCTCAGAGTACACTAAGCTCTCTGGTTTGCAGTGTGTGCCTTCTGAAGCTCAGAAATGCTGTGTAAATTCTGGACTTTGTTGAAGATGTAGAGGAGAGGTGGCAGCAGATAAACAGATACAACTTGTGTAGGATTTGCTTCATCACTGAGTATAAGTAGGGGTATACAACCACTTTAAAATTGTGCTTTTAAAATGCTACAAAAATAACTATTGTTACTTTATAATTACATTTTGTAGCTACATATAGAGATGCAATTATTAAAACTGTAAAGCTTACTCCGGACGCTATAAATAGTGCTCCCAAAATGCCCCTGCCTATTGAAGTTAATGGGCAGCACTTCAAAAGTGCATTAAAAGCACTGCAAAACTGGTCTTTTTTTGTTTTCTTTTAAGGTCCCATTGACACGTGACCTAAAAAAAACAGCCCGCCAGCGCCCGAAAAGCACTGCAAAGGTGACCGCAGCTTTAGAGCTGTTTTAGCGGCGCTTCAGTGTGAAAGTAGCCTAGACTCCTATAGAATAGGTAACACGTAGATGTTGAAGCTGAAGCTGCGCATCCCAATTCATTGAATAGAAGTTCCCTCAGCTGCTAAAAAAACCCTCTGACTGAACTTCTATTCAATTAAATGTAGCCTAGACTCCTTTCCTCCGGGCAGCAGTGCTTTGGCAGAAAAAGCGATTAATGCTTGTAAACGAATGTAATGCGCTTAGGCATGTAAAGCGCTTGGGCATTAATTGTGCCTAGTGTTAACATGCATTTATTTTTTGCCAAAATGCCACTGCTTCTGGACGCGCTGGCATTGGGGGTTTTTCTTGGGGGGCTTAGAGGCAGAAAAAATACCCGACACCCCTAACAGCAGTGCAGTGTACATGAGGCTTTACTCTCAAGGGAAACGGCTGTCTTTTAGTTGGTGAAAGTATACGTATTTACTATGCTTGGAGAGGGTTGCTGCTTCATAGTGTTGTGTCTGGTTTGCTTTAACTTTGAATAACAACAAACGATAATGATTAGTGAAGCATAATTAGGAACTATGTGCACCATAATGTGGAATAACTGGATACAGGCGCAGATTCAGTTTGGTAGTAATAGGCTAATTTAATAGAATTTGCCATTTGTTTTTGTCTCATCCTAGGAGGAAAGCATGTGGCCAGCTCAAGCATCTTGAATATTTCAATGCCAGATGTACATCTTAATTATCATGTGCAGAAATCTGATTAGAAAGCTCTTCTGTAAATTGTACAGCAACAAAACAGAAAGAGTCAATCATTAGCACGGCAGGTTCAAAACTTGTTACACAACACAATCCAACAGCGAGCAATTCTTCTTTCTGAAATTCTGAAAAGTCATGTGAAGCTTGTAAGCAGTGAAGCTGAAGTTGCAATTAGCATAAATGTTAGGCTTGTCTTAGATTGAAAGGAGTTTTTTTTATGAAAATAGAAAAAGATTCAATATTTTTTCTAAAGCTAGAATTTTTTTAAATTTGTTTAATTGGGTGTGGGTGATAGTATAACCCCTGTGTCCCTGCTGAGGAGATTCAGCCTTTCTATCTGTCCTGGTGGCACTGGCGTAGCATCAGGGGGCACAACTGCGACCCAGCCCCATGCTCCAGGGAGCCCATGCAGCCCCCCTGTAACATTCCCCTTTACACTTGGACAGGAGGGGCGGCATATACAGGAACCAATCCCCTCCATTTTCCTCCTGCAGCCGTTGAAAGCCAACCGCTCCACTTCTCCCTCTTGCTGGCATTCAGGGGTTGCAGGAGGAAAATGGAGGGGATTGGTTCCTGTATATGCTGCCGCTTCTGTCCAGGTTACTCATCTCTGCTGCCCGGACCGCTGTGTGCTCTCCTGTCCCCCCCCCCCCCCCCACAACGCTGCCCCCCCTCCTGATGCTTCAGGATGGAGAGCATGGAAGGGGCTGGTAAATATGTAATTATTTAGTACCCTTCTTTTCTGAATGCAGTGAGCAATCAGTACAAGTCACTCACTGTGTCTATTCATAAATGATGCATAGTAAACTGTGTTTACTATGCTTCAGTTTGTGAGTGAACAAGAGCCTCTGTATAGAGCGACTCCTTTTCATCCATTCAGTGCAGCTGGATGCTGCAGAGATGGAGATTGAGGGCTGTGCAAGTAAAACCCCATAGAAACTATCTGATTTTCTGCTGATTTTTGTCTTCAGATTTACCAAAACCATGTAGTCCAAGGGCCTGCCTGATTGCATACACATTGAAACTCCTAAGGTTTGAGCTCATATTATATGGTTTTGGTATATCTGAAGGAAAAAATCAGCAGAAAATCTGATAGTGTGTATGGGGCTTGAGTTTTCCTTACTATTTAGTTAGGTCTTAAAAATAAGCGTGCCAAACCCTAGTTATCTTTAAATCTCTTTCATGTTGTTCAGGTAGATCTCCACCTCTCAAAGGGTGCCTACCTCTGCTCCTTGGTATTCAAGAGAATTTCAAAAGGTATGTCAAAATGTAGACAGTTTCTCCAAAATCTTTTGAATTATCCTCTCAATATGTTATGCCGCGTACACACGACCGGACTTTTCGAGGGACAAGATCCGACAGACTTTCGACGGAGTTCTGATGGAGTTCTGACAGAGTTCTGACGGACTTTCCAAATGAACGGACTTGGCCACACACAATCACACCAAAGTCCGACGGATTCGAACGTGATGACGTACAACTGGACTAGAATAAGGAAGTTCATAGCCAGTAGCCAATAGCTGCCCTCGCGTTGGTTTTTGTCTGTCGGACTAGCACACACACAAGCGGATTTCTCGGTAGGAACTGGTTCCGGCGGAGTTCTGTCGGAAAAATTTGAAACATGTTCCATTTCTAAAGTCTGTCAGACTTTTGCAAATCAAAAGTCCGCTGCAGCCCACACACGATCGAATGGTCTGCTGGAATCATTCCGTCTGCTTTTGATGTTGAAAAGTCCGGTCGTGTGTACGCGGCATAAAGCTCTGAAATAACTCTTTAGCCACTTGGAATATATTGGACTGTGGTGGGAGTATCTTGGCATGCGTTGGAAGCGGCAGGTGGTAGTGCGGGGCCCCCAGGTCAACTTTTGCATCGAGGCTCACAAGCGTCAAGCTACGCCTCTGTCTGGTGGCAACTGTCTCCTGTACTAAAAATAAAGGAATATCTAAAATGATGAGTTCTTACGGAGTCAAAAATAGAATAGAAATCTTCTAGCTGGGACAGTTGTTCTGGTGATAACTGTAAGGGCTCAGCTAGGAGTAGTAGTCGCATTAAGCTGGACCTGTTCTGAAGATGTTTGGTAACTTATCCAAGCCACTTCTTTAGTTCTAATGAGCTTCAGGAACATATCCACACAGGCAGCACAGGCACTTTAATCCAATTACCATGGAATGGTAATTGATTGTCCAAGAACAGGATTGGAATTGTAAAAGTTGTTCTTGTTCTAGTTGCATAATCCCACCCTTGGTGTCCCAAAGTCTGCATATAGGTTATTCCTTTCATTCACATGGCTGAAATCATACATTCCCCTTTTCCTTAAGGCTTGAACTGTAGAATGTGTATGTCTTTAAAAGACAGCCTTAAAAGTCCCGTATATGGTATTAAGGGCTCTTTTTTCCCTTTTTTCTTTTTATATGTTTCAGTTTTTTGGGATGTGGCTGTGGGTCTTTTTTCTTCAAGACTTGTTCCAATTATCCATAATTTGTTCACGTTGTCACTCCTAACCAAAACTCCTTTTAAATGTGAATCCTTTATTTAGCACTAGGGAGCTTCCACTGAACAAGAGGATGGTAGATGGGTGGAGGTTAGCCTTGAAGTCAGAAAAGTCAAGTCTTAAGTAGTTAGGATCAGATAAAAGCACAGAAGAGGCTTTTCTAGCTAATAAGTGTCACAGAAGGCAACTTTTGGTGTCTTCTGAGGAAAATACAGAGAAATAAAAACTTAACTGATAATCCAGCCTTGCTCTACTAAATAAATGTATTTTGTTGATATCTCTGTCCACATGAGAGATAAAGTCCATTTATTGGAGTTGAGTTGAGTGGTATCTTAATATAGCGCGGTCTTACCCCAAATGGTCCCGACACGCATAGCAGAGTTCCTGGAAAGAGAGGACCACAGAGGAGCAGAAAGGTAGAAGAGAGAGACTACGCAGGAAAAGCCTGCGTGAAAACTCTTCAGTACCCCGCGGAAGACCAGAATAGTGGGGGCCTCCTGGAGCTCGACAGGGAGGCTATTCCATAATACAGCACCCTGGTAGGAGAAGGTTTGACCACCACGTCAGATCTTCTTGGGCACGGAGATGTAGAGGAGATCTCTACCAGTAGATCTGCGTGATCTGACACATTTATGAAAACGAGAGCAGAGATAGCTTGGGGCCAAGCCTCTCATAATCTTTAACATAATACAACCTACCTTAAATAAGATGCGATAGTGGACTGGCAGCCAATGCAAGGTGCAGAGGATAGGGGTGATATAATCCCTCAATGGGACATCCAAGAGTAACCTAGCTGCAGCATTTTCAATACGTTGAAGCTTCTGCACTAGCATCTTTGGCAATCCCAATGGATGAAAAGGAATTGCTCTATTGTTGTCCATGTGACAGGATCTTTACAAAATTCTAAAAAAATACTATAGCTGGAACTGAACTTTAAACCTGAACTCCAGCCTTACCTTCAGTCTTCCACAGTTGTACAGGCGCCTCTCCTGTACTGACACTGTTTACTGATTTCACTGCACACTGTGAGCCTCTCTTCAGGCTCAGGCTACTTCTCCCATCTCATTTGCCTCATTGTCGGTCTGTTACTGTGACGGGAAGCCCTAATAATTTGTTTCAATGGTAAATTAGACCTATGCCATCGATTTTGGCCTTCGGTAACACATTAATGTGATACCATATTGAGAATTAGTAAACAATTCTGGCCTCACAATCACATAATTGCAGTAAATATTTTAATAGGCATAACTGAATTGATAAAAAGAAAAAAAAAATCTGTGCCACGTCCAAAACATTAATTCTGAGTATATTTGTTATTCTCCTGTGTTTTTATTATGTGTGTTGAGAAATGTAAACTATTTTAGTCTCTCTTAATTAAGAATGCCATATTAAATCACATTAATTATTTATTTGGTTGATTAGTATCGTTTTCAAGCCTTATATTTCAAAACCATATCTGTAAGCAAATCTTTACAGCAAGAAAGTTGTTGTTTCAAAGCGTAATGCATTTAGTTTATTTAATTAATCAGTTTATCAAGCACCGTAGTTAATTAGAGGGCAAAAATATAGCAAGTACGGAAACATTTATATTTTTTTATATAGTCAAATGAGATGCCTAATTTATTTACTCATTTTAGTCTTCTGTTTAGTATGGTTTTATCATAGATAACATATGAGGATAGTATAGTATCTGTAGGTGGTCTGTTAACTTTTAAAGGGTGACTTTGGGATATGCTGTTTTGTTAACAGTAGGGATGAAAAAAAAAAACCTTGGTGTCACCACTAATGATGCAGAACACAGCGCTGATGTCCCCACATCAGTGCCACCTTCTTCACCACTGAGGACCACCCACTGCCAGAAGAAGATCTAAAGAGGAAGAGGACCCATTGTATGAAATGACAAGCCTAAGGAATTTTGTAAATGTGATTGTAAAACAAAATAAAGCATAATATATTGCACAAGGGCACTCCGGGGGAGGGGGGCATATAGACACCCCCTGGTATCAACACTAATGATGCAGAGTACAGCGCTGATGTCACCACATCTGTGCCACCTTCTTCACCACTGAGGACCACCCACTGCCAGAAGACGATCTAAAAAGGAAGAGGACCCATCTTTGAAAAGAAAAGCCTAAGGACTTTTGTAAATGTGATTGTAAAACAAAATAAAGCATAATATACTGCACAAGGGCACTCCGGGGGAGGGGGGCATATAGACACCCCCTGGTATCAACACTAATGATGCAGAGCACAGTGCTGATGTCACCACATCTGTGCCACCTTCTTCACCACTGAGAAAGACCACCAACAGCCAAGAGAATATCTGAGAGGAAGAGGACCCAGTGTATGACATGACCTTGATCTTTATTGATGATAATGGATTTTTAACCCCATCTCGCCCTGCTTCAGTGTCCCTTTAATAGGGTCTGTATGCCAAGGGTGGCATGAGGGATCAAATGATTGGGTATCACAGTGGTCACATAATGTGAATCTAGTCCCACCCACGCCCCGATCACTAGTGTGGACCGAGAGCTGTTTTACACAGCTCTGTTACTCTGCTGGGAGCAAGCAATAAGCATGCTCTCTGCACTGAAAGCTCTGCTGCCCATGTGCAGTGTGTGAGCGTTAAACCCAGCCCTCTTTTGCCACCACTGATTTGCTTTACGTGGATGGCAAGAAGTTAGGCTATTATTCAGTTCGCTTTCAGTTCACAGTGCAACAAACTAAATGGAATCACACTTCAGGTGATCTCTAAAGCACTATATGCACATACTGTATAATAAAAACACAAATGAATACAGCTTTGTAATAAATGCAATCACTAAAAGTACCAGAATTTGACTTGGTATAATCTTCATACAGTCCCTGCACAGCAAAGTTCAGGGAGAAGTAGCACAAGGAGTCAATCTGTTGTGCTGCAGTACAAGAAGCATGTTGATATGAGGAGAAAGCAGAGTGGTTATCAGTGTGCTGCTTTTCCTTTCACTGTCCAGTCACAGGTGGAAGAGGAGACCTGTAAGTGTTAGGCCCCTTTCACACTTGCGGATCGATTGGGTCCACCTGTCAGTTGATTGGACCCTCCAGTCTCCTCTATGGAGTGGTGGGTGTAAGTGGACATGAATGCATGTACACACACTGACATCTGATCCTATCCGCTACACACATCTGGCAAATCAGATCGGATGGCAGACCAGTATAAACGGACAGGTGGTCCTTTACATCCGACCGCTCAGAGGAGAGCGAGCTGTGTCTGTGTCTTCTCTGTATAAGCTGAGCAAACATGGACCAGCCATCCACCTGCTCAGAGGACAGATTCCCCGCTGAGCAGACGGACTTTAGCAGAGCCTATCCTATGTGGAAGGGGCCTTACTGTACTGAAGATTAAAATCAAGTCTCTTTCCCGGTAGACAGGGCTGCATGTTGTGGCAGAGCTGTGTTAGCCTTAGAATTTACTGTAGAATTGAAAGATAGGGATACAAATATTTGGCACATAAAATAGCTTTCTTCCCATATATGTATTTAGCTGTTTGCCTGGTGCTCAGCTTTAAAAACATCACGTTTCACAATGCAATGACCACTCAGCGACTGGACTATAGAATATTAATTCAAGATGTCATATCAGCATGTATGTGTCCCTTATTTATGCATGAGATATTGTAAGCTTACTCATATACCATATGTTTAAGAGTGTATTTTTAAAGCCATAAAAACATTCTCTGTCAGCTAGAAGATTATTTCCATACGCAACAAATGAGAAAAAAATCTGATAAAAAGACCAGACAGACAAGCAAGCAAATCAAATAAAAAAAATATATATATATATATCTGCTCATCTAGTGTAGATTTGAATTGGCTGCTGTGTACGTACCACTGTTAATACAGACCTAGTCTCTGAAATTCACTACAAAGGAACAAGGATTTTGTTGACAGTCGAGATTTATCTCCATATTCCCCCACCGTGCCATAAAAACGTTTTGTTGTTGAAATACAAAAAAAAAAAGCAATTTTAAAACCAAGGACAAGTCAACACAGCGAAAAAAGGAAAATCAAAGCAAAGCAGGACATTAATCAGGGGCCAAACAGGGTTTTAACACAAGAAATAGGCTTCCTTTTCGACAATATTCAGGGGACAAAGAGGGTATTAATACAAGAAACAGACTTCTTTCTGACATTATTGGGGGGTCAAACAGGGTATGCAAAGAAGAAATAGGCATCCTTTCCGGCATTATTCAGGAGCCAAATGGGTATGCACACCAAAAAATAGGCTTCTTTCCAACATTAATCAGTAATCTATTTGGGTATAGGCATCCAAGAAATAGGTATTCTTTCGACATTAATCAGGGGCCAAACTGGGTATGCACACAAGAAATAGGTATCCTTCTGACATTAAACAGAGGCCAGATAGGGCATGCACACAAGAAATAGGCATCCTTCCAACGTATTTTCCCCTAAAGGCTTTGTCAGAGTAGCCATGTGTAGACCCTATGGCACCCTTTCTTCCCTTAAAAAGCTGCTCCAGTACCTAGATAGGATTGATGGGAGTTCATCACTATAATACCACTGAACTGCATTATTGTACATGTTGATCAACACGTTCATTATTTAGATATTTGCAAAATGTATCTCTGGATGTGGCTAAGACTAAATCAATGTACCACTGTTGCAGGATTCCGGTTATTGTGATATCAGCTATAATGATCTGGAAACAAGTCTACCATATAGGTGTGGTTTGCATATCTGTTTGAACACTAAGAACTAATACTCTTAATACATAGACTCTTTGCATTTGGTTTACTGAAGGCAAATAGGCTGTCCAGGTTGCAAGGGAATTTTCCTTTAGGTTAGCGATTGTGGTAAAATTTCAGATTGTAAACAATACGCAAACACATGCAAGGAAAAAAAAACATCTTTCCTGTTTGGAGACGTGGGGCTTTGGGGTCAATTCATCCATGGGGCTTGCTGTTTTTCATAGATTTTTATCGGTTTGCACAATTGGCCTAAAGCTGTAACAGACATATAAAAAGCTGCTTTTCCTGAAGAAGCAAGCTCTGTCCTGCGAAACTCCTTTTACATTTTTGTATGTTGTAACAATCAAAATAATACTTTTTTTTTTTTTTTACTTATTTCTGGTGTACCGTTAAAGTCCTACTGCCCCTCAATCGCTAGCGTGAAGGAGCTTTAAAAGTATAACAAAAGGAAAAACTTCTCTTTTTTTTAGTCTTGAATAGAGTGGATTAGAACTCTTGTCAGGTTTCAGAGATGTCTGTTTCCTCATTAGAGAGATTAACCCTGTTTACTGTTATCACTGAAAGTGAAAGAAAATCCCACAATTTTGAGTGGTCACCAAAATAGGAGGGGAAATCTTCCAATGGAGACACTAGTTTTGGTGTCTACTATAGGTTTTCCCTACTTTGGAGTGAGAGTGATAGCGATAGAAAATCCCACATCTTGGGTTGTCAACAGAAAAAGAATAGTGGAGGAATCTTCCAATAGCCTGACCTTTTTCCAAGATTTAAAAAAAAAAAAGTATTTTATTCTGGTTTGCCTTAAAACTCCCAACAATATTAACACTTTTGAATTCAGGCATCATTAATCATTTGTGCACAAGGAAAAAGAAAATCGTCTATAAACATCTTTATTTTGCAATTTGGTTTGCTAGTGTATTATATGGATGCACGGAACATGTTGTAGTGGAAAGCTACTTGCACAATGGTTGATAATAAATTCATATATTTGGAAATTTTTCATTCCACATAGCAGAATTTTATATCAAACTGAACAATAGTGATAATTCCAAATATTGTATTTTCTTTTAACCTCCCTGGCGGTATGATTATTTTGGATTTTAGGTGCTAAAAGCAGTACAATTATTTTGCATGAAAATTTGACGTTTTATATTGTAGTCCTGTAATTCTTAGCAATAACTCACTTAAATCTGTCCAAACCAGAGTCTAGCAAACATCCCGGGTATGATAGTTTGAAAAATGAAATCATAAATTATAATATAATAAATAAATATAAATAATTGTACCAAATAATAACAATAATAAAAATTATTCAATAATGTAATCAAATCAAAAACACAGAAATTTGCTCAGTTGCAGAATTGTCACTGTCATTACTTTTCAGTATTTGATGATGGATCTCCCCACAAATCACTATCCCTCAATTCTACGAGTGATTCTAATTTATTATCACTGTTTTCTAGCTGGTCTAAAATCACTTTTGATGTAAAGGGACAGTTTTGGTTGCTATGGACAATCTCCAGTTTCCAGGCATAAAGAACAGTTTTTATAATATAAAACTGCATGCAGGACACTGGGAAGACCACTAGGGACAAAGGGAATGTGAAATTATTACATACAGCAATGTAATCTGTAAGATTACATTATACTGTATGTATACTGTGTGTTTTACTTTTTGAATTTGGCGCCGTTCTCTGTCCCCGTGCGTCGCAACACTCGCAGGGAATGGAGATCGGCGATGTGATAGATCGAGCGCGGGGACATCGCTGGATCCAGGGGAGAAGGTAAGTAAGCATCCTCCTGGATCCAGCGATGCGGTCCCGAGTCTGGCTCGGGGTTACTGCTTTTGGCATAAAAATTCCACCCCAAGCCAGACTCGGGATTACCGCCAGGGGGGTTAATGGCTGTGTGTTGAGTTATTTTGAGGGGACAGCAAATTTACACTGTTGTACAAGCTACTCACTACTTTACATTGTAGCAAAGTGTAATTTCTTCAATGTTGTCACATGAAAAGATATAATAAAATATTTAAAAAAATGTGAGGGGTGGGTGTACTCACTTTACTTACTAAAGGCAAAAAAGGAATGTTTAATTTGTAAAGAAAATTTCCATTAACTTAGTTAATGTGGAGAAAATTCACTTTGCAAAGAAAATAATATATATATATATATATATATATATATATATATATATATATATATATATATATATATATATATATGTGTTTTTTTTTTTTTTTGTTTTTGTTTTTTGCTTGCACATGATTGGATGATGGAGATCTGTAGAGCTTCACCTATTCACCAGGTCAAATTCTCTGGCAAAGTAAAAATCTCCTTGAAAAATAAAAAGCCTATTTTCTTTAAGTAAATTAACCCCAAAAATGTGTAAAGAAAATAACATTCAATTTTCCTTTAAAATTTGCCTAGATTCCAATTTGAAATTCTGAAACCAGCTTTTTAATCCACCTAAACATAGAACCAAGGTAATGACTATATTTACAAACAGAAATTATTTCTACTCTGGTAAAAAAAAAAAAAACCTGCCTCACACCAACCCTTCCTGTGGGCAGGATGAAATGCTTTGAAGACATGGCCTTGATAGAGCCAGGCTGAAGCAAAGTTTGTCTGTTGACTCTATACTGGGTTGGGTTGGTGTGTGGCAGCTTCAGTTTATTTTTCCCCAGTGTGTTCACAGAGCCAGGATTGG
Source organism: Lithobates pipiens (assembly GCF_037356315.1). NCBI lineage: Eukaryota > Metazoa > Chordata > Amphibia > Anura > Ranidae > Lithobates > Lithobates pipiens. The sequence continues at coordinate 283,876,257 of NW_027507785.1, read as the reverse complement.
CTCTTTATCTGCCTGCACTCGTGAGTTGGAGTCATTGGAGCTCTGGATGGTTATTTGGATCGGCACCCCAAGCTTTTTATGGTCCCAGGAATTATTTGTACATGTAATTTTAATAAATTGTGTGATGTTCTGGGCTCTGCCACTGAGTGTGCGTAGGGAAAATGAATGCAGGGTTTGCAGTAATGCAGAGTTCGGGACTCTCGAGTGTTGTGACAGAGCAGAGAAAACTGGGTATTCAGTTTCCCCCAGGTTCTGTAATCCTGAAACAGGGTCTGGAGAATGGAGACGTTAAAGAGATTTGGTTGGGAAGAAGTCTCCAATCTAGTATTCAGGTATTATTGGAGACCTTCAGGTATGCACACTCATTATAAGCATGTCCTGGCCATATCTCAGAGCTCAAGCCAGGAGGGAGGTGTGCCCCATCAGGAGACAGTTGTGCGCTCCTGTTTGGAGAGGGAAGAGGTGATCTACTCAGAAGACGATACTCCATGTTGGAGAGATTCCATCCCCACAGGACTGGGAGAGTCAGAAAAGCTGAGCAAGTCTGGGAGATTGAGAAAACTGGGGCACGAGTCCAGAGGACTGAGGGAGTCAATAAATCTCGGTGGGGTGAGAGAGCCCAGAGAGCCAGGAGATCCCATATTAAAAGGCCAGGTCCTGCCCATGTGGTGTTGATGAAAATCCCCTGCATGGGCAACCTAAATTGAGGACTTTACTTTTCCTTTTTCAATAAAATTATAAATGATAAATAACTCCTTTGTATGTAAGCAGAATATAAGCAGTTGCATGCAGGATTATCTTTTTATATTCAGTGAATTTTTAGTATAGATAAAATAAAAGGCCTGAAATTATTTTCTGAACAATTTTGTCTATAGTGGTGTTCTCCGCACCCGCCAAAAGGAATCCATTGCGAGATACACAGAGAAGGAATAATATATGGTGTGTGTTTAGCAAATTGCTGCTGGAAGATTTTGCATCACGTTTAAAATAAAACAATAGACAATTTATAATTCCATTTATCCTCACTGTAATTTTCAATGTAATCCAAGTGTAAAGGGTGGTAATTATTCAGAAATTAATTCCAGAGTCTGTGTAGTCCTAATAGGAAACTATAATGATCTAGGTTCAATATTATTTGTTTAAAGTACATCTAAAGCAGTGTTTCTCAAACTTTTTTGTCTTGCGGCACACCTAAAAGATCTAAAAAATTTCACGGCGCACACCTAAAAAGATTTAGCAATTTTTATGGTGAAGAACGTGTTAATTTTAACATATAAATTTAATTTTAATTTTAATGTGAAGGATGTGCCTGCTTTCGAGAGCAAATCAGATTGAAGCGATGGTAATCTTCCTCGTACTTTCGCTTGCTTCCTTGCTTTTCATTTAACAGTTTCTCTTTCAGAGTTCCAGACTTGATTACGTATTTCTCCATTGCTAAACAATGAACACATTTTATTTATAAGCATCAAAGTTGGAATGGAACGGTCTCTATTATTATAATATAATTAGAGCGATCAAGTTCTTCCGAGATCTCGCACAAGTTTCGAGTAAGGAAAGGAACCAATGAATGACTGACAGAGATTGTTTTTTTTATATATGTTACTTTTTTTACTTTTGTGACATTGATTTACCATTAAATTTTTTGATATGTTCAAGGTTTCAAAAGGCTAGAAATTTTAAATATTTTTAAAAACTTCCACAAGACACACCTGCAAATCTCACGCGGCACACAGTTTGAGAATCATTGATCTAAAGCAGGGGTCTCAAACTGATGGCCCTCCAGCTGTTGTGAAACTACAAGTCCCATCATGCCTCTGCCTGTTGGAGTAATGCTTGTAACTGTCAGCCTTGCAATGCCTCATGGGACTTGTAGTTTCGCAACAGCTGGAGGGCCGCAAGTTTGAGACCCCTGATCTAAAGCAATTGTTTTTTGTTTTTTTTTGGATAGTGTAGGGAAGGGATAAAACATCTGTCAGATTTTATTGCTCTCTGTACCTTTCTATTTGTTGTGGTGACCAAAAAATGTCTGTTGTACACAGATAGCAAAAAAAAAAAAAAATGCTGGGCCATGAACAATTCCATATTCTATCCAACACTGAAAATGCACTGCATCTGAGCACCACAAATAAAGCAAAATGCTACTTAATGGATTTTTAGTATTCAAAGCAAACTCCTCCATCCATCCATGTCTCCTGTCTCTATTTTGTTGAGAAATCACTTTGAAAAACAGCCACTAGCAGTTCCGTTCGTGATTCATGTAGTATTTACTGTAATTCCTGGAATCCACCTACCCTTAGTTTAGGCATGCATGCAGGGGGGTGTTCTTAGCTGAGAAAACCCCTCCCCCTCTCCCGAAAAAGCATAGAATGTATGACATTATTTGCCTAGGCTTGAAGAAATGCAAAAAAAAAGTTTATAACAAGTAAGTATAATATATGTTCCTATTTACTAATGCCAGCAGCATAAGGATTACAAATAGTCAATGTTGATTGAGAGAGTGATGTTCTGATTTAAGCTTTTAAATAGTTTCATATCTGATCTATAATTTTATAAATGTTTTTTTTTTTATTACATGTAAACATTTTTTTTCAAGACACATCCATGATACAGATGCCATTTAGTTTTAGATGGTGTGTCTGGTGAAAACTTTAGACAGAGATATCTAAAAATATAAGTAGAAGGTTTGAACCACTACTATGACTAAATCACCCGTTTGTGTAAATCACACCTTGAGCTACTGAGCTGTGTAAAAAATAAGCCATTTTTGCAAAGCAGAGAAGAACAGTCTGGAAAAACATGAAAGGGGGTCTAAAGTTCAACCTGCTGGTTGAAAATGAGAATGCATGGTATTTATTTGCAACTTTTTTTTATTTATGCAAATAAAAAAAGTTTTATTATTTTAATTTTTTTATTTTACCTTTAAGCACTGAACACAACAAATAGAAAATGTTGTCTTCTACATTGTTTCTGCATTGTGAAGTAACAGAAGTTGTATAATTACAATTTTTCTCATTTGTATTGTTAAGGTAAATTAAGTGTAAAGTGTGATAGTTATATTATATTTACTTCCACAGTTTAAAAGTATAATTCTGGGATAACCATGTCCCCTCCCCCTTCTGTTTCCTACACAGATTAGTAAGCATAGGTGTTAGGATGGGGAGGGGACAGTTTTAAGAGTAGTTAGGGTAATACTGGAGTTCCACTGTTGCCAACTAACAAAATGGATGCCCCAAGACTCAACTCAACAAGAGCTATTGACATACAGTAATTACCATAAGTCATAAGCAGACAGGGCCTAATTCAATGTAAATCACAGGGACAAACCAGACCCCTTGTTTATTTTCCCCACTGCAGTCTCTGGCTGCTGTGGACAACATAAACGACAATGTACATCATCAAAACTATAGTGCATCAAATAGGGCTACCAGGATCTCTGAATTATACCAATTATGGTTGGACAAAGGCATAAAGAAACACTAAAACCATGATTTACATAGAGCTCCTTTGCAGTAGACTACGCAACAGAATGCATACATACATACATACTGTGCCTTGCGAAAGTATTCGGCCCCTTGAACTTTTCAACCTTTTACACATTTCAGGCTTCAAACATAAAGATATAACATATTGGATAATTTAAACCTTTTTAGCAAATAAAAAACTAAAAAGTGGTGCGTGCAAAATTATTCGGGCCCTTTACTTTCAGTGCAGCAAACTCACTCCAGAAGTTCAGCGAGGATCTCTGAATGATCCAATGTTGTCCTAAATGGCTGATGGTGATAAATAGAATCCACCTGTGTGTAATCAAGTCTCTGTATAAATGCACCTGCTCTGTGATAGTCTCAGGGTTCTGTTGAAAGTGCAGAGAGCATCATGAAGACCAAGGAACACACCAGGCAAGTCCGTAATACTGTTGTGGAGAAGTTTAAAGACGGATTTGGATACAAAAAGATTTCCCAAGCTTTAAACATCCCAAGGAGCACTGTGCAAGCGATCATTTTGAAATGGAAGGAGTATCAGACCACTGCAAATCTACCAAGACCTGGCCGTCCATCTAAACTTTCAGCTCAGACAAGGAGAAGACTGATCAGAGATGCAGCCAAGAGGCCCATGATCACTCTGGATGAACTGCAGAGAACTACAGCTGAGGTGGGAGAGTCTGTCCATAGGACAACAATCAGTCATACACTGCACAAATCTGGCCTTTATGGAAGAGTGGCAAGAAGAAAGCCATTTCTCAAAGATACCCATAAAAAGTCTCGTCTAAAGTTTGCCACAAGCCACCTGGGAGACACACCAAACATGTGGAAGAAGGTGCTCTGGTCAGATGAAACCAAAATCGAACTTTTTGCCCACAATGCAAAACGATATGTATGGTGTAAAAGCAACATAGCTCATCACCCTCAACACACCATCCCCACTGTCAAACATGGTGGTGGCAGCATCATGGTTTGGGCCTGCTTTTCTTCAGCAGGGACAGGGAAGATGGTTAAAATTGAGGGGAAGATGGATGCAGCCAAATACAGGACCATTCTGGATGAAAACCTGTTGGAGTCTGAAAAAGACCTGAAACTCGGATCGAGATTTATCTTCCAACAAGACAATGATCCCAAACATACAGCAAAATCTACAAAGGAATGGTTCACAAATAAACGTATCCAGGTGTTAGAATGGCCAAGTCAAAGTCCAGACCTGAATCCAATCAAGAATATGTGGAAAGAGCTGAAAACTGCTGTTCACAGACGCTCTCCATCCAACCTCACTGAGCTCGAGCTGTTTTGCAAGGAAGAATGGGCAAGAATTTCAGTCTCTCGATGTGCAAAACTGATAGAGACTAGGGATGAGCCGAACACCCCCCTGTTCGGTTCGCACCAGAACCTGCGAACAGACCTAAACTTCGTGTGAACTTTAAAACCCTATTAAAGTCTATGGGACTCGAACGTTCACAATCTAAAGTGCTCATTTTAAAGGGTTATATGCAAGTTACTGTCCTAAAAAGTGTTTGGGGACCTGGGTCCTGCCCCAGGGGACATGGATCAATGCAAAAAAAAGTTTTAAAAAACGGCCATTTTTTCAGGAGCAGTGATTTTAATAATGATTAAAGTGAAACAATAAAAGTGTAATATTCCTTTAAATTTCGTAGCTGGGGGGTATCTATAGTATGCCTGTGAAGGGGCGCATGTTTCTGGTGCCTAGAACTGTCCCTGCACAAAGTGTCATTTGTGCAGGAAAAAAAGTCTTTTAAAATCACTTGCGGCTAAATTGTCGGCTCCCCGTAATACAGAGAACACTCAATGAGTGTTAAAATGATAAAAAAAAAAAAAAAAAGCGTGGGGGTTCCCCTAAATTCAATTACCAGGCCCTTCAGGTCTGACATGGATATTAAAGGGAACCCCGTGTCAATTTAAAAAAAAAAATTGACGTGGGGGTCCCCCTAAATATCCATACCAGACCCTTCAGGTCTGATATGGATATTAAGGGGAACCCCGCATCAAATTTAAAAAAAATTGACGTGGGGGTCCCCCTAAAAATCCATACCAGACCCTTTATCCGAGCATGCAACCTGGCAGGGCGCAGGAAAAGAGGGGGGGACAAGAGAGCGCCCCCCTCCCTCCTGAACCGTACCAGGCCACATACCCTCAACATTGGGAGGATTCTTTGGGGGTCTGTGACCCCTCAAAGCACCTTGTCCCCATGTTGATGAGGACAAGGGCCTCATCCTCACAACCCTGGCCGGTGGTTGTGAGGGTCTGCGGGCGGGGGGCTTATCAGAATCTGGAAGCCCCCTTTAACAAGGGGACCCCCAGATCCCGCCCCCCCTGTTTGAAATGGTAAGGGGGTACAAAAGTACCCCTACCATTTCACAAAGAAAGTGTAAAAATGGTTAAATAAGACAAACACACTTTTGAAAAATTCCTTTATTAAAAAAAAAAAAAAGATTCCAGCGGTGCTAATCCACTCTTGCTATCCAGCGACGGATCTCCGGGGTCCAGCGATGAATGATCATATCCAGCGAGGGGGATCTCTCAGTCCAGCGCTGTCCATACATCCGTCCTCTGTCTCCAGTGCGGAGACACTGCGGAGATCCCAGCGCTGACGTTTCTTATATTAGGAGGGCGGGGCCACCGTCACCTGACCCCACCCCTCTGACGCTGGAGAGGGAAGCCAGGGGTTCCCCAGTGACGTGTGGGTGACCCCGCCCCCTCTGATGTAACGCAGGTTTCCGTTACATCAGAGGGGGCGGGGTCACCCATACATCACTGGGGAACCCCTGGCTCCCTTCACCAGCGTCAGAGGGGGCGGGGTCAAGTGACGGGTGGCCCCGCCCTCCTAATATAAGAGAAAAAAAAATCCTTCCTGATCCACCGAGAGGATATCGGATTTTCCCCGGATCAACTTTACCTATAAATGTCAGTACCCAGTTATATAATGTACATTTAGGAAATAATCCAGGCCCTTCTTAAAGCAATCCACTGAGCAGGCCAGAACCACCTCTGCAGGGAGTCTATTCCACAATTTCACAGCTCTTACTGTGAAGAAACCTTTCCGTATTAGGAGATTAAATCTCTTTTCCTCTAGACGTAAAGAGTGCCACCTTGTCCTCTTTGTTGACTGTAAAGTGAATAACTCAACACCAAGTTCACTATATGGACCCCTTGTATATTTGTACATGTTGATTATATCCCCCCTTAATCTCCTCTTATCAAGAGTGAATAAATTCAGTTCCTCTAATCTTTCCTCATAGCTGAGCTCCTCCATGCCTCTTATCAGTTTGGTTGCCCTTCTCTGCACTTTCTCCAGTTCCCCGATATCCTCTTTAAGAAATGGTGCCCAAAACTGAACTGCATATTCCAGATGAGGTCTTACTAATGATTTGAACAGGGGCAAAATTATATCTCTCTCTCTCTGGAGTCCATACCTCTCTTAATACAGGAAAGGAGTTTGCTCGCTTTGGAAACCACAACTTGACATTGCATGCTATTATTGAGCTTATGATCTACCAAAACCCCAAGAACCTTCTCCACTATGGATTCCCCCAGTTGTACTCCCCCTAAAATGTATGACACATGCTTATTCTTAGCCCCCAAGTGCATAACTTTACATTTATCAACATTAAACCTCATCTGCCACATAGTTGCCCAATTAGACAGAGCATTGAGGTCGGCTTGTAAATTGAAGACATTCTGTAAGGATGATATTCCACTGCATAGCTTGGTGTCATCTGCAAAGACGGAAATGTTACTTTTGATCCCAGACCCAATATCATTTATAAAGATATTAAAAAGTAAGGGTCACAGCACTGAACCTTGGGGTACACCACTGATAACCTTAGACCATTCCGAGTAAGAATCATTAATCACTACTCTCTGAATTCTGTATTTTAGCCAGTTTTCTATCCATTTACAAAGTGATATTTACAAACCTATAAACTTTACCTTACACATGAGCCGTGTATGCGTAACTGTATTTAACAGTTTATATTTACTAAAATGATTGCATTTCCATGTTCTGTGTAATGTGGGAGACCAGATATAGTGAATGCAGGGTCCTGGGTTTAGTAACACTTTAATCTACCCCATGAAAGCTCACTCTAATAGGTGACAATGCTCATAACTACAGCTCATAGAACATGAGGTGTTGTAAATCCACAGCATTATATACTGTGAAGGAAATATTCGGAAGTACTGAAAAACATTGCTGTGGGTCCATAGCATCGGATTATTCCTTTAATCCTTTCCCTGCTGAGGAGCCAGCAACATGCTGAGCAATACATTGCAGGCCTCTGGCTACAAGGAGTTCAAGAGAAACGTTCACCAACAAACACAGGGGAAAAAACAAATTTCTCCATTTCTGGTAGCTGCGCAAGAAGTATTATAATTAAAGCAGAAGTCTAAAGGACCGTGCAAAAGTTTTAGGCAGGTGTGAAAAAAATGCTGTAAATTAAGAATTTAAATTTAAAATGCTTTCGGAAATAGTTTAATTTTAACAGAATAGAAAGTAAATGAACAGAAGAGAAATACAAATCAAATGTGACTGCCCTTTGGCTGCAAACCAGCACCAATTCTTCAAATCTAGGTATACCCGCACACAGATGTTCCAAACATTTTGGAGAGCTAACCACAGATCCTCTGTGGATGTTGGCTGCCTCAAATCTTTCTGTTTATTCATGTAACCCCAGACAGACTCGATGATGTTGACCACCAGAGAGAGCCCCCTCTCCAGCATAACCCCTCCCTCATACTTTTCTGGCTCCAATGTCCCACCTGCAGGCCCAAAATCCGCATGGCGGGTATCACAGGATGCTTTTTACTGAAATTCTGAGCTTAATAAACCATTGCGCAAATCTCGTGTAACATAAACAATTTGTACTACCACCATTTTATTCTACAGGCTGCCAGGCTATTTTCAAAAATGATATAGGAGTGGATTTACTAAAGGCAGATAGACTGTGCACTTTGCAGGTGTAGTTGCTCCAGAGATTAGTAAATGAGATAAAGCTTCACTTTGCACAGAACTCCCAAACACATGCAAGGAAAAAAATACATAATTTTTGCTTGCACGTGATTGGATGATGAAAGTCCCAATCTCTGGAGCAACAACACTTGCAAAAGTGCACAGTCTATTTGCCTTTAGTAAATCGACCCCTTAATGTTTGGGGGTGTGAACTAATCTTTACACCTAAAATTATTTTTTAAATGTGTGCAAAAAAAAAACGCAAAAAAGGTGGTTGTACAGCCTTGTTTGTAACCCTAAAAAAAAACAACAAGAGAGAAATCCTGTTCCCTTATATCAGGTTAAACAGCATAGTGCTTGTGCTGTCCAACTGCTCCACTCTATGCTATAAAATACCTGCCTGATACTGCCAGTTTCTGCCCTCCCCTCTGTAAACTGACCACGGCTTATCATGGCTGCTGAGCCCTGACACTGTGGTCAGTTTACATGCCTCCGTCATCTGCTGTGTCTCCTCTCTCCTCCCATCCCTGCCTGTCAACTCCTGTGTCTGTCTGTGTAAGCCATCTCCACCACAACCCCCCCGCTGCTATTGGTATTAAAAGTTTAACAAATGTCACTGGCAGCCCCTCTCTTGTATACAGCGATAACACATTGGGGGTTATTTACTAAAGGAAAGTCCACTTTGCACTGAAAGCGCACTTGGAAGTAAAGTCGCAGTAGATCTGAGGGGGACATGCAAGGAAAATAAAAAACAGCATTTTAGCTTGCACATGATAGGATGATAAAATCAGCAGAGCTTTCCTTCATTTCAGATCTACCCCTTAGATTTAGAGCGACTGCACTTCCAAGTGCACTTGTAGTGCAAAGTGGAGTTGCCTTTTGTAAATAACCCCCATTGTGTGCATTTTTGTTTTAAACAAAACCTCTAAATACCTTTTTTACCATAACTTTAGGTCACGTGAGTCCCTGTCGTCCATTTGTTATTAACCTCCCTGGCGGTATGATTATTTCGGATTTTAGGTGCTGAAAGCGGTACAATTATTATATTGTAGTCCTGCAATTCTTAGGAATAACTCACTTAAATCTGTCCAAACCAGAGTCTAGCAGACATCCCGGGTATGATAAAGTTTGAAAAATGAAATCATAAATTATAATATAATAAATAACTATAAATAATTATACCAAATAATAATATAACAATAATAAAAATGATTCAATAATGTAATCAAATCAAAAACACTGAAATTTGCTCAGTTGCAGAATTGTCACTGTCATTACTTTCAGTGTTTGATGACGGATCTCCCCACAAATCGCTATACCTCAATTCTGCAAGTGATTCCAATTTATTATCGCTGTTTTCTAGCTGGTCTAAAATCATTTTTGATGTAAAGGGACAGTTTTGGTTGCTATGGACAATCTCCAGTCTCCAGGCATAAAGAACAGTTTTTATCTTATAAAACTGCATGCAGGTCACCGGACAGACCACTAGGGACAAAGGGGATGTGACATAATTACATACAGCAATGTAATCTGTAAGATTACATTATACTGTATGTATACTGTGTGTGCCACTTTTTGAATTTGGCGCCGATCTCCGTCCCCGTGCATCGCAACGCTCGCAGGGAACGGAGATCGGCTCTGTGATGAATTGAGAGGAGGACAAGCCGCTCATACAGCGGGGGGGGACATCGCTGGATCCAGGGGAGAAGGTAAGTAAACCTACTTCTGCATACAGCGATGTGGTCCCGAGTCTGGCTCTGGGTTACCGCTTTTGGTACAAAACTTCCACCATGAGCCAGACTCGGGAACACCGCCAGGGGGTTAACAAAGATGTGCCTGCTTTTATCTTACTTTGAGTAAGTGCATTAATATTTAATTAAACACGTTATTCATTACTGCTGCACTTAGATTGGCACTGATTGTCCTTCTTGTATGACTCCCGGCCGCCCTCCTACTCTGATCCAGGGCTACAGCGGGAGGGGCTGAGTGACCAGCACAGCGGTAACGTGAGCTCCCCGGCTGACGTCAGAGGGAGGTCTCAGCTCCTCACTCTGTAGCCCTGGATCAGAGTAGCAGAGCAGCCGGGAGTCACGTGACCGGCCTGAAGATATGTGAAAAAAGGTATTTAGAGGCATTGATTTAAAAAAAACACTTATAAGTGTGATATTGCTGCATTCAAGAAAGGGGCTGGCAGTGAATCACTTCTTTGGGTTACAAACACTTTAATGCATTCTATGCATTAAGGTGATAAACCTTTTGTGCTGCAGCCCCCCCCCCCCCCCCAAAACCCCACCTTTTTCTTACCTGAGCCCAATCCGATCCAGTGATGTGCAAAATCTCAGCGGCTCTGGCCGCTATCGCTCTCCTCATTGGAAAGATTGAAAGCAGCAGGAGCCATTGGCTCCCCCTGCTGTCAATCAAAAGCTGTGAACGGGATTGGGGGGCAGGGCCGAGTCCCCTTGTCTGGGGCACCCGATGAAGAGGAGGAGCCTGGAGCGCTGGCGAGGAAACCCCAGAAGAAGAGGATCGGGGCTGCTCTATGAAAAACCATTACACAGAGAAGGTAAATATAGGCATGTTTGTTTTTTTAATCAAATGCTTAGAAACCACTTTAACCACTTCCCGACCAGCGCACGACGATGTACGTCGACAGCATGGCACGGGCAGGCATATTGGCGTACATGTACGTCCAATATTCGTTGCCGCCGTGCCATCGGGAGCGCGCCGCCGGCGGCGCGCTCCCGTGCTGGTCGGGACCCCCGTGAGTCCGGTCGCGGGACCCGCGGACTCGATCGCCGCGGCCATCCCCGCGATCGTCTCACGGAGCGGCCGAATAGAGCAAATGCTGTGTAAACAACATTTGTCTATTCTGCCTAGCAACTAGTGACGCTGATCTCTGCTCCATGTGATTGGAGCAGAGATCAGTGTACACTAAATGAAAGCCCAACCCCCCCACAGTTAGTAACACTCCCCTAGGAACACTTAACCCCTACACTGCCACCCACTGGTTAACCCTTTCACTGCCAGTGTCATTTACACAGGAATCACTGCATTTATATAGCAGTGATTACTGTATAAATGACAATGGTCCCAAAAATGTGTCAAAAATGTCCGATGGGTCCCCCACAATGTCGCAGTCACAATAAAAATCGCAGATCGCCGCCATTACTAGTAAAAAAAAAAATAATAAAAAATTATTAATAAAAATGCTATAAAACTATCCCTATTTTGTAAACGCTATAACTTTTGCGCAAACCAATCAATAATCGCTTATTGCGATTTTTTTACCAAAAATATGTAGAAGAATGCGTATCGGCCTAAATTGAGGGAAAAAAATGTTTTTTTTATATATTTTTGGGGGATATTTATTATAACAAAAAGTAAAAAATAATGCGTTTTTTTCAAAATTGTCGCTCTATTTTTGTTTATAGCGCAAAAAATAAAAACCGCAGGGGTGATCAAATACCACCAAAAGAAAGCTCTCTTTGTGGGAAAAAAAGGACGTCAATTTTGTTTGGGAGCCACGTCGCACGACCGCGCAATTGTCAGTTAAAGCGACGCAGTGCCGAATCGCAAAAAGTGGTCTGGTCTTTGACCAGCAAAATGGTCCGGTCTGAAAGTGGTTAAAGCGTATGCAAGAACACAGGAACTATCCCAAAGAAGACCTACAAGAAGACCTACAAGCAAAGCAACTATATATGCAATGGTGCTGTACAGAACATTACATGCCTGCAAATTATACAAACACAATACATGTTCAGCTAAACAGGAATTCCAAAATGTATTTTGTTATTGTTTTCTGTTAGAAATTATTATTTCAACATTATTATTTTATTCATCTCAATTACAATGTACACCGTTTCAACAGTTATCAACAGTTATCTAGAACTGACCATTTATAGAAGGCTCTTTGTAGGATTTAAAGAGGAAGTAAACCCTGATGGGTTTACTTCCTCTTTCATTCCCTGCAAAGGTAAAGCATAATGGACTACTATGCATCGCCGTTGATCGCGGCATGCTCAGTGCGCCTGCGCGCCGCGGCCTACGGCGCATGCCTTAATCTAGGCTTACCTGTAGGTCAAAGTGTGTTGTAAGGGTTTACAACCACTTTAAAGGAGTTGTAAAGGCAGAAGGTTTTTTTTATCTTAATGCATTCTATGCATTAAGATAAAAAACCTTATGTTTGTAGCAGCCACCCCAGCACCCCCCTAAATACATACCTGAGCCCCTTCTCTCTCCAGCAATGTCCACGATCCCCTCAGATATCCAGGACACTCCTCCTGATTAGCTGGGACAGAGCAGCAGCGCCATTGGCTCCCAAGGCTGTCAATCAAAGTCAGTCAGCCAATCAGAGGAGAGAAGGGAGCGGAGCCAGGTTTGGGCTCCATGTCTGAATGCATATATGGAGCTCTGACTTGGCTTGCTGGCAAGCTGCTGGCTGAGGGGCGCTCAAATGAAGGAGGGGCTAGAGGCAGCAAAGAGGGACCCAAGAAGAGGAGCAAAAGCAACTACACAGAGGAGGTTAGTATAACATGTTTGTTATTTAAACAAAAACAAGCCTTTACAATCACTTTAAGTGTCTCAATGAAGATTTGACAGATCTGAATACCTTCATGTTGATCTGTGAGAATCCCAAAGAATCCCACATTCCTGGAATCCAGGCTATAGCAATTGGTGAATGGTATAATTCTCTACATACTCTCAGCTGAATCCAAAAATGTGCAAGTTGCTGATTTTAGAATCGATTTGCTCATCTCTTCTTTCGGGGTAATGTCGGAGAAGGGCTGTACAGATAACAATGGGCGAATAATGAATTGAAACATTAACAATACTTTTTTGAAATGCCTGTTTAAGCCAACTCACAGACAAAAAAATCTGCAATTTACAGCCTATCTTTCTAATTAGCAGATAGTCTGTTTAAATAAGAACACAAGAGCCAGACACCTCACACTGAATTGCTTCAGCAGTACAAATCCATCTGCCTGACAAGTAGACAGCTACTTGTAATGTTAATGCACAAAACATATCAAGAGAGAGGAGTTCTAATATCAGTGGAGACGTATGTTTGAAGAATTTCCATTATCTCCATAATTCAAGAAAATAGCAGATGAACCGGGAAGAGAAGAAGTGCTGGTTACCCAGAGCAACCAGTATAAATCTTCCTTTCAGAAGTATAGAAAGATTCTGACTGGTTAATATTGAGAATACCAGCAGACCCTTTTTCAATGTACAATATCTCACAAAAGTGAGGACACCCAACAAATTTTTGTAAATATTTTATTATATCTTTTCATGTGACAACACTGAAGAAATGACACTTTGCTACAATGTAAAGTAGTGAGTGTACAGCTTGTATAACAGTGTAAATTTGCTGTCCCTTCATAATAACTCAACACACAGTCAATAATGTCTAAACCGCTGGCAACATAAGTGAGTACACCCCTAAGTGAAAAATGTCAAAATTGGGCCCAAAGTGTCAATATTTTGTGTGGCAACCATTATTTTCCAGCACTGCCTTAACCTTCTTAGCCATGGAGTTCACCAGAGCTTCACAGGTTGCCACTGGAGTCCTCTTCCACTCCTCAATGATGACATCACAGAGCTGGTGGATGTTAGAGACTTTGCGCTCCTCCACCTTCCGTTTCAGGATGCCCCACAAATGCTCAATAGGGTTTAGGTCTGGAGACATGCTTGGCCAGTCCATCACCTTTACCCTCAGCTTCTTCAGTGGTCGTGTTGGAGGTGTGTTTCGGGTTGTTTCTGAAGATAGTGTTTGGGGTCCCAGTCTCCCAAGAGAGGGGATCATGCTCTGCTTCAGTATGTCACAGTACATGTTGGCATTCATCCTCAATGAACTGTAGCTCCCCAGTGCTGGCAGCACTCATGCAGCCCCAGAACATGACACTCCCATTACCTTGCTTGACTGTAGGCAAGACACACTTGTCTTTGTACTCCTCATCTGGTTGCTGCCACACACACTTGACAAGTTTATTTTGGTCTCATCAGACCACAGGACATGGTTCCAGTAATCCATGCCCTTAGTCTGCTTGTCTTCAGCAAACTGTTTTTGGGCTTTCTTGTGAATCATCTTTAGAAGAGGCTTCCTACCGAGAAGACAGCCATGCAGACCAATTTGATGCAGCGTGCGGAGTATGGTTTGGGCACTGGCAGGCTGACCCCCCACCCTCAACCTCTGCAGCAATGCTGGCAACACTCATATGTCTATTTCCCCAAAGACAACCTCTGGATATGATGCTGAGCGCGTGCACTTAACTTCTATGGTTGACCATGGTGAGACCTGTTCTGAATGGAACCTGTCCTGTTAAACCCCTGTATGGTCTTGGCCACCAGGCTGCAGCTCAGTTTCAGGGTCTTGGCAATCTTCTTATAGCCCAAGCCATCTTTATGTAGAGCAACAATTAATTTTTTCAGATTCTCAGAGAGTTCTTTGCCATGAGGTGCCATGTTGAACTTCCAGTGACCAGTGAAAGCAATAACACCAAGTGTGAAAGCAATAACACCAAGTGTGAAAGCAATAACACCAAATTTAACACACCTGCTCTCCATTCACACCTGAGACCTTGTAACACTAATGAGTCATGACACCGTGGACGGAAAATGGGTAACTGGGCCCAATTTGGACATTTTCACTAATGAAACTCGGATGGTTTTTCCAACGGAATTCCGCTCAAGCTTGGCTTGCATACACACGGTCACACAAAAGTTCTCTGAACTTTCGAACATGGTGATGTACAACATTACGACGAGGCGAGAAAATGAAGTTTAGTGCTTCCCAGCATGCGCCAAAATGGTTTCCAAGCCTGCATTGAATTGTTTCCGAGCATGCATAGGAATTTTGCACGTCGGAATTTGTACAGGTGATCGGAATTTCGACCGAAAAATAGAGAACCTGCTCTCAAGCTTTTGCTGGCTGGAATTCTGCCAGCAAAAGTCCGATGGAGCATACACACGGTCGGAATTTCTGACCAAAAGCTCACATCCGACTTTTGCTGGCAACATTTCTGATCGTGTGTATGGGGCTTTAGGGGTGTACTCACTTTTGTTGCCAGCAATTTAGATATTAATGGCTGTGTGTTATTTTGAGGGGAAAGCAAATTTACACTGTTATACAAGCTGTACACTCACTACTTTACATTGTAATTTCTTCAGTGTTGTCACATAAAAAGATAGAATAAAATATTTACAAAAATGTGAGGGGTGTACTCACTTTTGTGAGATACTGTATGTATTACATTTTTCATTAAATTGTTTATTAATGTGTTTTTCTGCCTCTTTGTAATGTCCTCCATGAGCTTTAGAATGGATGTTTGGAACCAGCAGCACACATTAGTTGCAGTCATGTACACTACTCTATGCACACTATACATCCCAGAGTGCATAGTTTATCACGAGAGTGAGCAAGAGATGGTGGCTATATTCCTACATACAGTGGGACAATGGAGAACAAACATAGCCACCCTCTAACAGAAAGTAGGATCATAGCTGCAAAGAAAAAAATATATATTGGGGATGTTTTATTAAAACTGAGAGGTGAGGAAAAAGAAATATAATCTATATTTTATATATATATATATATATATATATATATATATATATATATATATATATATATATATATAGTATACAGTGGGGAACATACCATATTTTTCGGCGTATAACAAGCGCCGGCATATAACACGCATCACAAGTTTAGGAGGGAAGTTTAAGGAAAAAAACTTTTTAGGAGAGAAGTTCAATGCAGCCTTATCAGCGTCCATCTGCAGCCTTGCCCAAAATTGCAAAATTTATGGGTTTTTAAATTTAGTGTCAAGATACACAGATGTCGTGTGTATTTGGCTCCTCTCGGCTCCTCCCCGCTGTCTCTGAGGGCAATAGGAGCGCCGCCAACATATACCGAGCGAAGCCGAGTGCACTGTGTACTCGGCTCCACTCGCAGTCACACCCCGTCCCGACATTTATACAGCGATCAAAGCTATAAATTGATAAACTGATTACTGTGTAAATGTCACTGACGGGGAAGGGGTTAACACTAGGGGGCGATCAAGGGGTTATCTGTGTTTCCTATGAGTGTTTCTAACTGTGGGGGGGATGGGCTTACTGGGACATGACAGGGATCACTGTTTCTGACCACTGTCACTGTCCTATCAGAACGAGGAAATGCCTTGTTCTGCCTGTGTACAGGGCAATCTCGGGGGACGCTGGAGGACATTGAGTCCTCCCAACCCGCAGGCACGCTCCCGCAGTGTGCAGCGAGAGTGCACCGCTGGCGGCGTGCACCCGCCCGCAGCAGAGCCTGCCTGAGCCGCCGTACACCTAAGGCAATTCACGCAGGAGAGCCACTGTGCTGCCGGTCTTTAAGAGGTTAAAGTGGTTGTAAAGGCAGAAGGTGTTTTTTATTGTAATGCATTCTATGCATTAAATTGGATGTAAACCCCATTCATGAAATCTGACGTGGGCACAGATATCTGTAGTGTTTACTTATCTCTCTCCAAAGCCCTAAGTCCTGTGTCTTTCTGATGCTCCGTTCCTCTGTTAGAGAGCTTGTCAGAAATTATCATGCTGATAACACAGGAGATACAAGCAGCTGAAAATTTCTGTCGGGGAGGTAACTTAGAGACAGATAAGCAGAGAGCTTGTCTATTCACAGCACAGCTCTGCAAGTTTCTTCGTTCCTCTACCTATGTGGAGAGAGGGGGTGCGTTTTATCCAATCAGCTCACACACAGTGTATGCCCAGACTCCCCTCCCACTGCTGAAACAGGAAGAAAAATTTCTAACATGATGTGCACTTTCTAAAGAATGCAGAAAGTTGAAGACAGCAGATATACATGTGAAACTTATGTAGAGAGGTTCTTTGATCTCTGAGTGTCATCTGAGGCTGTTCATTTTACTGGGTATATGTGAGGGTTTACATCCACTTTACTGAACAAGCTGAAATTAGAAGCTAATTGGCTACCATGTACAGCTGCACCAGATTTTGCACGCTCCAGTTTTAATAAATCAACTCCATAATGTTAGAAGCTTTGGAGCAGGCTGAGAGCAATCGAAGGTACATTTTCAAAGTTATGCATACATATATAAATATATATCATTTTGTTTTAAACCAGACTTTAGTGTCAATTTAAAGTGGTTGTAAAGACTAAAGTTTTTTTTTTTTTTACCTTAATGCGTTCTCTGCATTAAGGTAAAAAATAAAAATAAAAAAAAATAAAAATAAGGGAGGGACTTTGAATATGCCTCTGAGAACCACACGACCTCCAGTTATTTAATTACATTGGAGATATATCTCATTATATTTGGCTTATATAGATCTGGGTCTTTCCCATGGGGAGACAGGTGTGACTGTGGAGACTTACTCTGTCCTTTTTGGTTTTATAATTGATATTCCACATACACGTTTCTCAACATGTGGCTCAAAATATATATATATATATATATATATATATATATATATATATATATATATATATATATATATAAAATATGGTTATGGGTTATTTATATATATAAATAAGAAGGGGAAAGGAGCGATAGATGGACCATAGGACAGGCGTGTGTCTGTTTATTAAAGGTCTGCAGCTATACTTTTTGTAGCTGATGACTTTTAATAAACAGAAAAACAAGTGGAACTCCGCTTTAATACAAGTTCTGTTCTTTGCCAGCAAAGTCTGTGTAATTACAGCCACTGCACCACACTGTACCTCCCAACAAGCAGGGGCCATTGGTTCCTGCTGCTGTCAATCAAATACAGTGAGGGAGAGGGGGGCTGGGCCGAGCCACGTTTGGTATTGGGACAGACAATGAAGAGGAGAAGTGGACAGTGCCAGCAGGGGATCAGTTTGGGGCTGTTCTGTGCAATACCATTGCACAGAGCAGGTAAGTACAGCTTGTTTATTACTCTAACGAAAAAAACAATAGCCTTTAGTAATGCTTTCAGCATTGCAGAATACAATATACAAATACAATATCATACAAGATATACAATATAATATAAAAAACAATAATGAATCTCAGAGTCATGTTTCAAGGTTTGAACTAGAGCGGTATCTATCCAGTGCTGTTGAGCCGGTGTCAATTCATGGCTACCCCTTGGATATTGGATATTCTTTTATTGCACAAACTGCAATTCAGATTCAATTGATGGAATACTTTAGCACTTACCACTTTCAAAGCAGGCATCAAATATTAGGTGCCCTCTTTTTGGTTGCCCAGAATAGCCTGGAGGTGTTACAATCAACTTGTTAATGTTTCTAGACATGGCAGCTTCATGTTCCAGTCCGCGTCCTGTATTAAACAAAGAAAATGCATAGTCAGACTATTTTGGTTCATTGCTTACATCAGTTTTGTGTAGTAAGAAAAGCTCATTAATTACTAAAGATTAATGCATGTCACTGCTGTTTCCATGGTGATTAAATAAAACCTTGTTCTTAAAGTCAACGTTTCACAGGTTTTGGAAATTTAAACTAAGCATACAATATAAAAAATTCAGAAGCATTAAGCACGGGTATATAGGCAGCTGGACTTACTGTAAATGCAAATCTTGATTTTTCCAGTTAAAAGTTTAAAGTGGTTCTGCCCCTTTAAAAAAAAATATTAAAAGCCAGCAGCTACAAATATTGCAGCTGCTGACTTTTAATAAATTCACACTTACCTGTCCCAGGGTCCAGCGATGTCGGCGGCAGATGACGAGCAATCGCTCGTCTCTCTGCTGCCCCCGCCACCATCCTCTGTCAGGGAATCGGGAAGTGAAGCGCTGTGGCTTCACTGTCCGGTTCCCTACTGCGCATGCGCGAGTCGCGCTGCGCGTCTCTGCTGGTCCCCGTTGTGTCCTGGGAACTGTGTGTTTCCCAGAACACAATGGGGGGGCGGGGCATCTGCGGCGGTCTGCGGCGGTCTGTCCCGGAAGTGGGTGCAGATACCTGGATTATCCATTTTAGGGTGGAGAACCGCTTTAACTTAGATTATTACATCATAGGCCTCCCTATTGCTCCTTTAAAGCTTTATTTTAGGGGAAAGGGAAGAAATAAATGGACTAGCAAAAAAAATTTTACATAAAGAAATACTGTAAAAGCTGATCATTGTAATCACTCCTATCAGTGGTAAATGGTTTGATCACTGGGTGAATTGGTAAGCTGCAATATATTATATTTTTTTGGGAGGGGTTTAATACCGCTTTAAAGTGGCTAAAAAGGCAGGTTTTTTTATCTTAAAGTATAACTAAAGGCCAAACTTTTTTTTAGTTTTGGATAGAATGGAGAGGGATTAGAACACCTGTCAGTTTTTATTGCTGTCTGGGCACCCTCTTTATTTGTCCTGTTTACCATTATCAGTGTAAGTGAAAGTGAAAGAAAACCCCAAATTTTGGGTTGTCCCCAGAAAAGATGGGGGGGCACTAATTCTGGTGACCTGAAGGTCTTAATTTCCTCTCCCTTCCTGCTTGGCTATGGGACAGAAAGTGAAGGTAAATCTTCACAATGGGATACAGATGGCGAAAAAAAATGTGACACGGGTTATAACCCTCTCTTTCTCTATCCAAAATGAAAAAAAAAAAATTGCCTATAGTTCTACTTGCATTCTATGTGCACAGCAGCCCCCCTAATACTTTCCTGAGCCTGCAAAAGGGATTATGCTGGTGGCAAAAGGTGGGCCTACTCAATATTAGGTGGGCGATCACAACGGTATGGCTAATCGGTGTATACTGAATAGAACGTATCATCTTCATATCTCAAAAGGAGACCCAGGTCACTTAGTAGAAGACCTAAATATGAGGCTGGGTTCACACCTCCTAGAGATGCGACTCCTAGCAGGGGTCCGGTGTGGCCCTGTTCTCCATTTCAGGGGCACATTTTTGCCTGAATTCAGCCCTGAAATGGAGCAAAAGACGCACCCGTGTTCCTGTGCAAGCCGCTCCACAGCTGCAACGCAGATATGTGAACCCGCTCCATAGAGAGCCAGTCTCAATCTCCTGCCATGTGAATTGGAAGCCTTTTTCTTCATTTCTTTTTCTTTCAGCATCTTAGTAGATACCCCCTACGTATCCGTATGTGGTAGTGCAGTGTTAATTTTGAAGTCAAATTTTTGATTTAATTCTAGTCATAGTCTTTTGACTACAATGCCGTTTTAGTTGTGTTTTAGTCATCTGAATTGTTTTCATTTTAGTTGACTAAAATTGTATTGATTTCACAAATTTTGCTTCGCTGAAAATAACACTTCTTAGATAAGCTGATTTTTGTGTTACAAATGGATCGGACGGAGACAACTCAGCAGATACAAAAGTCCTTTGAAGTCTGGGACTTGTTAACATATCAACTTTTAGGAAAAATTCATACAAGGTTTTGCTCTGACTTCTTGGTATGCCATTAGTACACTTTCCAATGTTATCCTGGTTCACCTAAAGTCCTGCACACATGGGTTGAATATCAAAAATAAGCCGGTACAGTAGATAACCGGACAACATTTGGCCTGTGTGTGCAGTTCTTTGTTTGACAGAAGCCAATCTCACAACCAAGTTCTGTGGAATGAGCATGCTGGAAAACCAGTAGCCGATAGGCGCTCTCAGCCAATGGTTGTGAGTGCTGACCAGTGTGTTCTGGTGGAGGGGTAGTCTCTCTATCAGAACACGATAGCACAGCAGGGAGATCACCATACTAACATCGAATACTTAGTACAGAGACCTCCTTGTGAGCTGCTCGGTTCTGTTTTTCGTTCAGCCCAGTGGCCTTACAGTGTGTACTAGGTCTTGGTATCCTCCAGATCTGTCTCTTGAGCGATCTCTTCCTCGGGACCCTGAATTGCCAGCCAACTTTACCAACTTTTACCTGTGAAAAAGATCATGCAAAGTTGTCTTCCTGGTATGAGTTAATACAATGTTATGTACCAGAAAGTGGTTACCATGGGTAACAAAGGTTTCTCTAGCAGCCTATCATAAGCGTGTACATGTGACAGATGGGATAGCTTCTTGCAGTGAGGGATATGTTGTCAGCGCTCCCTCCTTGAGCAGGTCCATCTCCCAGATTAGCACCGCATAGGTCCCCAACCTGCACGCAGGTATAGAAGAGGAGAAGAGGAAAAGTTACGTGAAGTACATGCATGGAGTCAGCACTAGGTGCAAGGCGGGACCACATACAGCTACTGGGAGTGAGGTAGCAGAGATACGTTGGACAGTTGGGAAGGGCAAAGGCACCGCTTGTCCCTCCTAATTGCACAAGTAAAAATGGTGATGTACATTACACTGATAGTTTATTAGAGGTAAGTCATCTGTTCAAGCAAAGGTACCCCGTGTGTAAGACAGTGACTTTGTACAAAGTGCCTAGTGTAGCCCAGAAGAACCAACCCTGGTGTAGGCCTCTCATGGAACCCTTTGCATGGTGCCCAACAAGGAGGAAAATATGGAGGACACGACAACCACCCCATCACCTTACCCCTTACATGTGCCACTTTATATTGTGGAAAAAAACATCTGCGTCAAATTCAAGATAACATACCGACAGATTGATGTCTTTAAAAAATGTAGCTAATTAAGACCATATCTTTTTTGGCATACAGAGGGAGACCCTGGCACTGACAGATTTTGCGAAAGTGTCTTGCGGGAGTTCTAAAAGTGGCACAGCGTGAGCCAAATCCAAGTACAAGTTCTAGACAGGTACATGAATTTGGCACACGCTGCACCACTTTTAGAAAGCACCTAAGGCACAAAATCTGTCAGCACCAGTTTTTATGAATTCCAGGGACTATATTCTAAATACTTCGGAAAGTTATGTTAGAAGTAAGACATAAATGCTTAAACACAGTGACCATTAGGTGTTGCAAATTTGAGCACTACATGCTACAGAACACTAATAATTTATATTTAGGTCCTGTGTTCACCTCTGTCTTAAAAGAGAACCCCACTAGAGAAGGAAAGCACAACAGTTACACAGGCTTGTATTTATAAAACAGTTGCGTAGCAATTCGCCCAATGAAAGTGCATGTAAATTCATTCAGTGTGGATAAGGCAATAAATACATTTTATTAGCAGGGCTCAAAATTGCAGGTCCTTAGCTACTAACCAGGCCTTAAGGGTTACTCGTCACCAGTTGCCCCACCCAACCCCTTATCCTGTCCTGCCCCCAAACACGCCCTCATAAATGATCTCATGAAGTGACATTGGTAAATGCTTTATGCAGGATTAAGTTACAAAAATAAATATAAACAACAACTTTATCAGTGCCCATCAGTGCAACCTATCAGTGCAGCATTTCAGTGCAGCTCCATCAGTGCCCATCAGTTGAAGCCTCTTCAGTGCCCATCAATGCAGCATATCAGTGCCCATTAATGCAGCCTCACCAGTGCCCATCAGTGCAGCCTATCATTGCCCAACAATGCAGCCTTATCGGTGCCCATCAATGCAGCCTCATCAGTGCCCATTAGGGATGAGCTTCGTGTTCGAGTCGAACGCATGTTCGACTCGAACATCGGTCGTTCGTGCGTTCGCCGAATTCCGAACGTTTGGGCCGTTCGCGGCAAAATTCGTGTGGCCCACAATGCACTGCGATGGCGCAATGCATTGCTGTCTCACGATTGGCCAAGCATGCACTGTGACCCCGCATGCTTGGCCAATCGCAGTGCCAGCAGCGAGGAGAGCAATGGTTGGACACAGGCATCCTGCCTGTGGCCAATCATAGCTCAGCCTGTGTAGTGCACGCCCCACACTATATAAAGCCGCCTTTCAGGCGGCCTTGTGTAGTGTTTGTTAGCATCTGAAGCAGTGGGTGTTCTGTGTACCTTCAACACAGTTACACACCAATCGTTTTTGGCTGATTTACTATTTTGCTCTTGTGTAGTGGTTACTGTCTGTGCCCTGACCGCAGTATACACCACTATATTCACCTCACCTATATAGCTAGTGATCTAGCTTTAATAATAGAGCTTGCAGTCAGTAGTGTTAGTGCGTGCTGTCTGCGTGCTCTGTACCCAGTACATACCACTATATACACCTACATAGCTGTTCTCTATTTGAGCCCGATTGTCATCTGCTGGAGTTATTGGAAGTTGTGCTGTGCTTCCAGCACAGCACAGTATACATCTGTATATACCCCTTTAACTCTGCTGTTTTCTGGTTATTGTCTGCGTGCCCTGACCGCAGTATACACCGTGATATTCACCTCACCTATATAGCTAGTGGTCCATCTTTAACAATAGAGCTTGCAGTCAGTAGTGTCACTCAGGAGATAGTGCGTGCTGTGTGCGTGCTCTGTACCCAGTACATACCGCTATTATCCACCTACATAGCTGTTCTCTATTTGGGCCCGATTGTCATCTGCGGGAGTTATTGGAAGTTGTGTGTGCCTCCAGCACAGCACAGTATACATCTGTATATACCCCTTTAACTCTGCTGTTTTCTGGTTATTGTCTGCGTGCCCTGACCGCAGTATACACCGTGATATTCACCTCACCTATATAGCTAGTGGTCCATCTTTAACAATAGAGCTTGCAGTCAGTAGTGTCACTCAGGAGATAGTGCGTGCTGTGTGCGTGCTCTGTACCCAGTACATACCGCTATTATCCACCTACATAGCTGTTCTCTATTTGGGCCCGATTGTCATCTGCGGGAGTTATTGGAAGTTGTGTGTGCCTCCAGCACAGCACAGTATACATCTGTATATACCCCTTTAACTCTGCTGTTTTCTGGTTATTGTCTGCGTGCCCTGACCGCAGTATACACCGTGATATTCACCTCACCTATATAGCTAGTGGTCCATCTTTAACAATAGAGCTTGCAGTCAGTAGTGTCACTCAGGAGATAGTGCGTGCTGTGTGCGTGCTCTGTACCCAGTACATACCGCTATTATCCACCTACATAGCTGTTCTCTATTTGGGCCCGATTGTCATCTGCGGGAGTTATTGGAAGTTGTGTGTGCCTCCAGCACAGCACAGTATACATCTGTATATACCCCTTTAACTCTGCTGTTTTCTGGTTATTGTCTGCGTGCCCTGACCGCAGTATACACCGTGATATTCACCTCACCTATATAGCTAGTGGTCCATCTTTAACAATAGAGCTTGCAGTCAGTAGTGTCACTCAGGAGATAGTGCGTGCTGTGTGCGTGCTCTGTACCCAGTACATACCGCTATTATCCACCTACATAGCTGTTCTCTATTTGGGCCCGATTGTCATCTGCGGGAGTTATTGGAAGTTGTGTGTGCCTCCAGCACAGCACAGTATACATCTGTATATACCCCTTTAACTCTGCTGTTCTATAAAAAAGGCATCTGCAGGAGTTAGTGGGTGTTGTGTGCCTCCAGCACAATATAAACTACCCAACCACTGTTTTACCCAACTCCCTTCAGGCCATTACCATGTCTGGAAGGCCAGCAAGGGGAGGCAGACAGGCGCGAGCCGATAAAAGAGGGCAAGCAGGCTCTGTGTCTAGAGACAACAGTGCTGGTCGTGGACGCGGTGCATTGTCATCAGCACGTGGCCATGGGACATGCTTGTCCTTCTTTTCTGCAGCTGGACATGTTGAACCGCAACATGCCAACGACTTGGTAGAGTGGATGACCAAGCCCTCTTCATCCTCCTCATCCTCTCTCACCCAGTCTCAGGGTAGTAGAAAAGCAGCTGCCAACACATCGTCGTCCCTCCTCTCAATGTCATCATCAGTGACTCCTTCCCTAGACCCACCACGTCCTCCTGAGGAGTCTCCTGAACTCTTTGAGCACAGTGTTGGGTACATGCTCCAGGAGGATGCCCAGTGTTTGGTGGGCTCTGATGATGACACTCAGCTAGAGGAAGGCAGTAGCGTGAGCGCAGAGAGAGAGGATGCTGAAGAAGCACAGCAATCTGGCAGTCATGTTCCACAAGCTGCAGCATACTGCCAGGTTTGCTACAGTGATGAAGAGGGAGGGGATGATGAGGGCACTGACTCCACGTGGGTGCCTGGAAGGAGGGAGGAGGAGGAGGAGGAGGAGGAGGCACATGTCCAACGAGGCAGGATGCCCTCCGGGGGCCAGCTTAGGGGCAGCACACCGACGGAATCACACCGCAGAGCTCCGCCTGCGCAGAGCGCTTCCTCTGCGCGTTATTCTAAAAGTTCTTTGGTGTGGGCCTTTTTTGAGACGAGTGCATCAGATCGCACCGCTGCTATTTGCAACATATGTCTCAAGCGTATCTCACGTGGCCAAAACATCAGCCGCTTGGGCACCACATGCTTGACCAGACATATGTTGACCTGCCATGCAGCTCGTTGGCAAGCGTACCTGAAAGACCCACACCAAAGAACAAAGCGGACCTCTCCTTGCTCCTCATCAGCTGGCATCTCTAACCCCACTAGACCTTCAGTCCTCTCTGAAACCTGCTCTGAGAGGAATGAAGGTGTAGAATTAGGTGTGTCACAGCCAAGTGCTTCCGGGAACTCTGCTAGTGGTACATCCACATCCGATTATAGCAGGCAAATGTCCCTGCCCCAGCTGCTGGACCGGCGGAAGAAGTTTACTCCCAGCCATCCACATGCCCAGCGGTTGAATGCTAGCTTGGCTAAATTGCTAGCACTTCAACTGCTGCCTTTTCAGTTGGTAGACTCGGCCCCCTTCGGTGAGTTTGTACAATGTGCGGTTCCTCAGTGGCAGGTCCCCAAACGCCACTTTTTCTCACGGAAGGCGATTCCGGCTCTCTACCGGCATGTGGAAGGCAATGTCCTTGCCTCGCTGGACAGGGCGGTCAGCGGTAAGGTGCATATTACCGCTGACTCATGGTCCAGCAGGCATGGACAGGGACGTTACCTGTCTTTCACGGCCCATTGGGTCACCCTTCTGGCTGCTGGGAAGGATGCAGGACAAGGTGCAGTAGTGTTGGAGGTTGTTCCGCCACCACGCCTCCAAAATGCTACTATTGGTTGTGACACACCTCTTTCCTCCACCCCCTCCTCTTCTTCTTCCTCCATGGCCTCTTCCAGTGCTCTGTCCTCAGAACCAGCGGTGCTCCGTAGGCGTTGCAGGGGCTACGCAAGTACGCAGGCAAAACGATGCCATGCCGTGCTTGCGCTGGTTTGTTTGGGGGACAGGAGCCACACTGGGGCGGATGTTTTGTCAGCTCTGCAGGGGCAGGCCGAGAGGTGGTTGACGCCACGCCAGCTTAAGCCAGGAATGGTGGTTTGCGACAATGGCATCAACCTCCTCTCCGCCCTCCGACAGGGACAACTGACCCATGTGCCCTGTGTAGCTCACGTCCTTAACCTGGTGGTGCAGCGGTTCTTGGGCAGGTACCCCGGCTTACAGGATGTCCTGAAACAGGCCAGGAGAGTCTGTGTGCATTTCCGCCGATCATTTAATGCCTGTGCTCGGCTGGCTGAGCTCCAAAAGGAGTTGAACCTGCCCAAGAACCGCCTTATATGTGACATGCCCACCAGATGGAACTCAACATTGGCCATGCTGCAGCGGCTGCACACGCAGCAGAGGGCCATCAATGAGTACCTGTGCGACTACGGCACCAGGACAGGGTCAGGGGAGCTTGGTTTTTTCTCACCACGCCAGTGGGGCATGATCAGGGATGCATGCACTGTCCTGTCACCGTTTGAGGAGGCCACAAGGATGGTGAGCAGTGACAGTGCATGCATCAGTGACACTGTACCTCTTGTCCACCTCTTGGAGCATACGCTGCGTGGAATAATGGACAGGGCACTTGAGGCAGAACAGAGGCAGGAAGAGGAGGACTTCCTTGCCTCTCAAGGCCCCCTTTATCCAGACAGTGTTCCTGCTGTGCCACCCATCACACAGGAAGAGGGTGAGGAGGAGGAGGATGATTGTGTCAGCATGGAGGTGGAGGCTGGCACTCAGCATCAGCATCAGCAGCAGCAGTCTTATAGGGATGATTTACAGTCCCAAGAAACACGTGGACTTGTACGTGGCTGGGAGGAGGTAGCTGCGGATCATGTTGTCCTTAGTGACCCAGAGGACTCCGGACCGAATGCCTCAGCTAACCTACGCTGCATGGCCTCCCTGATCCTGCAAAGCCTGCGGAAGGATCCTCGTATTCTTCGGATCAAGGAGAGGGACCATTACTGGCTGGCCACTCTCCTTGATCCACGGTACAAGGGTAAGGTTGCCGACCTTATCTTGCCATCGCAGAGGGAGCAGAGGATGAGACATCTCCAGGAGGCCTTGCAGAAAGCTCTGTGCAACGCGTTCCCAGAGACTGGGAGGTCACAAACTCCTGGTCCTGGACAACGTGTTGCTGAGGCATCAGTCAGAAGGAGCGGTGGAGAAGGTGGCCGTCTGACTGATGCTTTCAGACAATTTTTTAGTCCGCAGCCCCAAGGTATGATTGGTTCCAGCACCCATTGCCAGCGTCTAATTTACATGGTGCAGGAATACCTAGGGGCAAGGTCAGACTTGGACACCTTTCCCACTGAAAATCCTCTGGCTTACTGGGTCTTGAGGATGGATCACTGGCCAGAGCTTGCACAGTATGCAATTGAGCTACTGGCCTGTCCTGCATCCAGCGTTCTTTCGGAACGCACCTTCAGTGCTGCTGGTGGCTTCGTTACCGATCACAGGGTGCGCCTGTCCACCGAATCAGTTGATCGACTGACCTTCATCAAGATGAATCAGTCTTGGATCACCCACAGCTACCAAGCACCTGAAGCTGATGTAACCGAATAATTTTTTTTGAAATACCACATCCCTTCAAGACTGCCTATGCTGATGCTGAGTGACTGTCCTGTTATGTTGATTGTCTATCCTTTTCCTCCTCCGCTGATATGTTGGAAGAACATTTTTGGTTCTGGGTGATGCCAGCAGCCCAATTTTTCTGCCCCAGGGGCGTTTAAGTACAATTTTTGATGCAATGCTTTGCAGCAGGGCTAATTCCTGCAATAAAACTAGAGTGTATGGCAGAGGTTGCAGTGTGATGGCACCAGTGCCTAAGGCCCAATTTTTCTGCCCCTGTTTAACAGGGGCGTTTAAGTACAATTTTTGATGCAATGCTTTGCAGCAGGGCTAATTCCTGCAATAAAACTAGAGTATATGGCAGAGGTTGCAGTGTGATGGCACCAGTGCCTAAGGCCCAATTTTTCTGCCCCTGTTTAACAGGGACATGTAATTACAATTCTTGATATAATATTTCACAGGAGGGCCCCTTCCTGTGCCCACCCAGAGTAACGGTGAGGACTTATAGTGTTGTGGCACCAGCACCACAACCACCAAAGGTCAATTTTTCTACCACTGTTCAACAATGGCATGTAATTACAATTCTTGATATAATCGTTCACAGCAGGGCGCTCCAGCGCCCACCAAGAGTCACTTTGAGGGCTTACAATGTTGTTGCAAAACCAACACCTTGTTCCGCCATTTCTGCAGAGCATATAGGGCAGGCCCCTACTTTCAAACATCCAATTTACAAACCTCTCCTACTTGCAAACGGAAGGAGACAACAGCAAGTGAGATGAAAAAAGATGGACGACAAAACAAATTATACAGGGGTGATAACCCTTCCCTATGTTTTCCAAAAAGCTTAAAAATAGTTTTTTTGACTGGAGATACACTTTAAAAATGTACCAGTTGAAAATTACAAACAGATTCAACTTAACACAACAAACCTTCACAGTCCCTGTCTTGTTTGCACCGCCTGTATACTGCTGTTCTGAGTATATAGGGCCTGGGGGCCACACGCATTTCCTTTTTTTTAATATGGGTACGGGGTTCCCCTTAATATGCGTACGAAACCCAAAGGGGCTGGTAATGGGCAGGGAGGGCTACCCATGCCATTTTTCTGAATGATTTTCAACCATATTGCAGGAACCAGATATAAGATTAAAACCGCAAGCAGTTTTAAATGGTGTTATTTCCGTTTAATGTCATTTTGTGCAGGGACTGTTCTAAACACGGGAAACACGTGGCACTTCACAGGCATACTACAGACACCCCCCAGGCACCATATTTAAAGGAATATTTCACTTTTTTTTTTCACTTTAATCGTCATTAAAATCAGTGCTCCCGCCAAAACGGTAGTTTTTAAAACTTTTTTTTGCAGTGACCCATGTCCCCTGAGGCAGGAGGCAGGTCGCCAAACCCTTTTTAGGACAGTATCTTGCATATTAGCCGTTAAAATTAGCACTTTCCAATTCGAACGTTCGAGTCCCATAGACTTCAATGGGGTTCTAACGTTCGTACCGAACGCAGGGGTCGTTCGCAAGTTCTGGTGCGAACCGAACCGGGGGGTGTTCGGCTCATCCCTAGTGCCCATCAATGATGCCTGATCAGTGCCCATCAATGCAGACTCACTAGTGCCCATCAAAGCAGCCTGATCAATCCCTATCAATTTCTAAAAAAAAAATTGCGGGGGAGGGGGAAAAGAGAAGGAAAAGAGAAATGAACCTTCACACAAAAGACCTCAGAGAACAGTGTTGGTTCTAATGGACTTTTTAGGCAAAATTAAAAGTAAATAACCATATATTCAAAAATATTATTTATTTAAAAAAAAAAAAAAAAAAAAAAATTTTTAGAACAGAAAAAGAAGGGATTATAAAAACATATCAAGTATCCTGTCAATGTTGGCATAGTTTAGACAAAATCCATATTCATTTTCATATATATCCAAAACATGACAGATAATACATTAATACAGAAAGTAAGTACGACAGGGTATCATATACAGAACTACAACTCAGATATGTTCTGGCGTTCTACATGTTTCGCGTTTTCGAGCAACGCTTCCTCAGGAGCTTTAACAATTTTGTTTCTTCATGGGTATACCCCAAGAGAAATGTGCAAGAGGGGGAGTAGTAAAAGGAAAATATTTTTCCAAGTGGATAAACAACAAGTTTGTACTTTGGCAACACACTTTAGTCTGTATAGGAGCCTGTAATTTAGTATATAGGCTTCAGGTGCTATATAGTCTAAGGTAGCCAAGAGGAAGAGGGGGGAGTTTTATGGTACCCCATATTCTTCAGATTTGGTTGGTCGTTCCTTATAGTGTTTTTGAAGCAGGCAGATTCTCCCAAATGAACCCAAAAAGAAAGGGGATCCTTCTAGCCCCTATAGTTTTACGTCTGGTAAGGGAATGGGACCGCTGTCCCTATCAATGCAGCCTTTCCAGTGCACATCAATGCAGTCTCACCAGTCTCCATCAATGCAGCCTGATCAGTGCCCATCGATGTAGCTTGACCAGTGCCCATCAATGCAGCCTCACCAGTGGCCATCAATGCAGCCTCACCAGTGCCCATCAATGCAGCCTGATCAGTGCCCATCAATGCAGGCTCACCAGTGCCCATCAGCACAGCCCATCAATGCAGCCTTACCAGTGACCCTCAATGAAGCCTCATCAGTGTCCATCAATGCAGCCTCACCAATGCCAATCAATGCCCATCAGTGCAGCCTGAATGGCACACAGGGATCAGAAAGAGGAGAGATGGAGGAGCGCCGGCTGGATCATCACACAGAGTGGGGATCTCTCACATTTGAATTGCCCGGCGCTCGCAGAACCTCCTGGATCGGCTGCTATGATAGACATCACACATCCCAGCATTGAATCAGTGTCCTGTCTATGAAATCAAAACTGTCACAGCGGGAGGTTCCCGCTCTGTCTGATGATCTGACTGGCTCTCCTCTTCCTCTCCTCTCTCTTCCCTAGGTTCCTGAGAGAATGGCTCCCATTCAACCCCGCCTGCTGCTCACATACCCAGTACGCGATCTGACAGTTCCGGGTCTAGAGTGCACACGTGTGCCACTGGTGGTGTCGTGACGTGGTGTCCATCCCCACCAACCAATTGTGCAGTACACAGGCAGAATGGCAGTCTGTTCTGTCAGTAGGGAAGGCATTGATCCTGTGTTTCTGCAAAGCAGGGACACGTGTCTATGCCTTCCCTTAGCAAAAGCACATACCCCACAGTGCACAAGCACTGGCTAGGAACACAAATACCCTTTGATTGCTTCTGATGTTAACCCCTTCCCAGCCAGTGTCATTAGTACAGTGACAGTGCATATTTTTAGCACTGATCACTGTAGTAGTGTCAATTGTCCCCAAAGTTAGTGTCCGATTCGTCCACCGCAATATCGCAGTCCTGCTATAAGTCGTTGATTGCCACCATTACTAGTAAAGAAAAAGATATTCCATAGTTTGTAGACACTATACTTTTTGCAAACCAATCAATATACACTTATTGTGATTTTTTTTTTTACCAAAAATATGTAGCAGAATACATATTGGTCTAAACTGATGAAGAAATTCGATGTTTTTCATTTTTTTTATTGGATATGTTTTATAGCAGAATGTAAAAAATATTTTTCGTTTTTTTTTTAGAAAATTGTCGGTCATTTTTTGTTTAAAGCGCAAAAAATAAAGAACACAGAGGTGATCAAATACCACCAAAAGAAAGCTCTATTTGTGGGAAAACAAAGGACATACATTGTATTTGGGTTCAGCATTGTACGATTGTGCAATTGTCATGTAAATAAAAGAACTTTATTTTAAGCCCGAAAGCTGATTTTATTTTTCGAATGAAGTCGGTTTCCCAGTGGAGGAGCTGCACCTTCTTGGTTTGTGCTGGTAACCAATGTCACTGAGACAAATAGAGATAGACATTTAAGCCCTTGTACACACGGTCGGAGATTCCGACGGAATGTGTCCTATCGGACCGTTTTGTCGGATAATCCGACTGTTTGACTAATTCCACTGTTTCCGTCGCAGTATCCAACGGACCAAGTTTTCCAACTTGTCCGTAAAATTTTCCGACAAAATGCTCCGATCGGACATACTCCGATCATGTGTAGCCTACTCCGACGGACAAAGTGCCATGCATGCTCAGATCAAATTCCTAGACCAAAGCTATTGGCTACTAGCCTGAACGTAGTCCTGTCGTAACAAAATAACGCCATCACGTTATGTACAATCGGATTTTCCGACAACTTTGTCCGACCGTGTGTATGCAACAATTTTGGACAAAATCCGTCGGACAAAATCCAACGGATTTGGTTGTCAGAACATCCGACCGTGTGTACAAGGGCTTAGAGTTGTCATTCAAAGTGGTTGTAAACCCACTTTTTGGACTTCTACCTATAGGTAAGCCTAGAATAAGGCTTACCTATAGGTAGTGGAAATATCTCCTAAACGTACGCCGTTTAGGAGATATTTCACTTTGTAGTCTGCCGAAAATTCCAAAGGCGTATGCGTGGGGAAGAAACAAAACTAAGTGCCATTTTTTCCCTAGCCCGTGCCGTTAATCGCGGCTCCCATGCGCATGAGCGACGTTACGAGGCTCTGGCGAATCACAGAGCGGAGCAGAGAAGATGGACGCTGCCTACACAGGGGACATCGCTGTATTCTTTTGCAGGTAAGTGGCACATAATGGGCTAGTATGCAACGCATACTAGCCCATTATGCTTTTCATTTGCAGTCTTTGCAGTGATCAAAAGAGCAAGTAAAACCCATCAGGATTTACTTCCTCTTTAAGCAGGTGGTGAAGGGGCACCTTCAGATTGTTGCAGTGACAACTGTCTAACTTTGGAGAGATGTCCTCTCACTTCCTGTAGTATCTTTGAGACAGGAAGTGAAGAGAAATGTCATCAATGGGATACAACAAGAAGTGGTCAGGGTTTAACCACTTGCTTACTGGGCACTTAAACCCCCCTCAGTCCCAGACCAATTTTCAGCTTTCAGCGCTGATGCACTTTGAGTGACAATTGCGCGGGCATACAACACTGTACCCAAATGAAATTTTTATCATTTTTTTCCCACAAATAGAGCTTTCTTTTGGTGGTATTTAGTTACAGCTCGGAGTTTTATTTTTTGCTAAACAAACAAAAAAAGATGCAAAAAAAAAAAAAAAAAAATCATGTTTTAATAGTTTGTTATAAAATTTTGCAAACGGGTCATTTTTCTCCTTCATTGAAGTGCGCTGATTAGGCGGCACTGATAGGCTGCATTGGTGGGCACTGATGGGCTGCATTGGTGGGCACTGATGGGCTGCATTGGTGGGCACTGATAGGCTGCACTGGTGGGCACTGATAGGCATAGTTAAGGCGGCACTAATAGGCACAGATAAGGCGGCACCGATGGGCACAGATAAGGCGGCACTGATGGGCAAAGATGGGCACAGATAAGATGGCACGGATGGGTGGCACGGATAAGTGGCACGGATGGGTGGCACGGATGGGCACTGATAGGTACCACAGATAGATGGGACTGATGGGCACTGATAGGTGGCACTGATAGGTGGCTCTGATAGGTGGCACTGCTGGGCACTGATGGGCGGCACTGCTGGGCACTGATGGGCGGCACTGCTGGGCACTGATGGGCGGCACTGGGGTGCAGCACCTGAGGCAGATTTTGGGTGGCACTGTGGGTGGCACTGCTGGGTGGCACTGTGGGTGGCACTGTGGGCACTGCTGGGTGGCACTGTGGGCACTGCTGGGTGGCACTGTGGGCACTATGGGCACTGCTGGGTGGCACTGACAGGGGGGCACTTACTTTATTCAGGATGGCACTGCGGGTGGCAGGTGGGCACTGGCAGGGGGCAGGTGTCCTTTTATATTGCTGGCCGTGATCGGGACTGATGTCCCGAACACGGCCGCCGGCGATCGGCTTTTTTTTTTTCTCCTCGCGCTGTCAGCGCGAGGAGGAATACTAGCCGATTACCGGCTCCGTTTTATCACATGATCAGCTGTCATTGGCTGACAGCTGATCACGTGATAAGGGGTCGGGATCGACCCCTTACACGGATCGGTGATCAGGCGAGTCTCACGGACTCGCCGATCACAGAGCGCGCCGCGCGCGCCCCTCAGGGGGCGCGCAGGCCGCTCGTAACCAGGACTACGTCAATAGACGTAGTCCCGGAAATGTGGGTCCGCGCTATTGCCGTCATTTTGCAATAGCGCGGATCCCAAGTGGTTAACCATGTTCTACTCTATGCAAAACCAGAAAAAGAAAACAAAATGTTTTGGTTGTAGATACACTTGAAGATTTATGGTCAGTTTATACTTTCTGCATGGAGATGAAATAACTAGATTGTGCAGTTGCGTAGACTGATTGCTCCGTCACACAATCAGTAATCTCCTGGGTGCAAGGTCACATTGAAATCAGTGTGATACAAACAAAGTGATCAGTCTTGGCAATGATTTACATTTTGTCTATTGCAGTATAAAACTTTATATGATTTTCTGCCTTGTGTGTAACGGAATTTGTCTGATAAGGGATTGTTTACAGGTTTGTGCTTGAAAAGTATGCATATTCATTTAGATTTTTAATTGATTTTTGATTGGTTTTCAAGTGTTGTGCTGTACTTTGAAGCTGAGCTCCGGCCTTCCCTTCAGTCTTGCAGTTGTACAGGCTCCTCTCCTGTACTGAAATTGCTTACTCTGGTTTCACGGTGAGCTTCTCTCAATGTGGATTAGAAGCTGCAGCCCCCTCCATGTACTGGCTGGAGGATGTCCAACCTCATCTAGCCCTTTTCTTCCCAGCTTTACTGTCCCTAGCTTTCCCCTCTCATTAATTGGATATCAGTTCTTTTACCCAGGGAGGCTCAGCATCACATGTAAACATCACCTAAGTCTTGTCTCCATATGCAGTTTGCCTAGGAAGGCCCACTCCTCAGACTGACATGCAAAGTTATTTTCGAAACCCCTTTTGCAAGAGCCACCCACTGCTTGCATCAGGACCAAGGGCTCTGGAGAGGAGTACTAAGGCATGATGTAGTGATGTTTTCAGGAAGCTATGTACATCATTCTGATGGCCCCTCCACCATTCATGATCCACCTACATTCAATAGAGAGCACAGAGATCCAGAGATGACTTCACTGGGTTCAAAATGAGGTGTGTATTGGAAATGGAAACTTTTTAAATTAATTTTACTAGCATGTTAACAAGAGTGGAGCAGGAATCAGGGAAGGCAAAATATAGGCAGATTAACCATTCCCACATATCCCAACATCCCTTTAAAAAGTTCTGAATGCTCAGGGGGTGGGAAGGATCGGCAGTCATGTGACCACTGTTATTGGTTGTTACTAGGGATGAGCTCGGTGTTCGACTCGAACATCAGCCGTTTGTGTGTTCGGCGAATTCAGAACTCTGTGGACTGTTCGCACCAAATTTATGTGGCACGAACGACCCACAATGCACTACGCCATCGCAGTGCATTGCTGGCTCATGATGGACCAAGCATGCACTGTGACCCCACATGCTTGGCCAATCACAGCACCAGCAGTGAGGAGAGCAATAATTGGCCACAGGCAGGATGCCTGTGGCCAATTATATCTCAGGGGGTTTAGTACACGCCCCACACTATATACGGCCGCCAGCCCAGTGGCCTTGTGTAGTGTGTTCCGGCGTGCAGGGAAAGAGCAAGATAGGCAGGGACAGTGTTCTTTTCTCAGGCATCTGCAGGCGTTAAAGTGGGTGTTGTGTGCTTCCAGCACAGTATACACCTGTATCTACCCTTTTTTTCTGGTGTTCTCTAATACAGGCATCTGCAGGAGTTAGTGGGTGTTGTGTGCCTCCAGCACAGTATACACCTGTAGCTACCCTTTATTGCTGGTGTTCTCTAATATAGGCATCTGCAGGAGTTAAAGTGGGTGTTGTGTGCCTCCAGCACAGTATACACCTGAAGATACCCCTTATTGCTGGTGTTGTCTGCTGCATATCTTGCATATTAGCCTTTAAAATTAGCACTTTTGATTTTGAACGTTCGAGTCCCATAGACTTTAATAGGGTCCTAAAGTTTGTACAAATTTTTGGTCCGTTCGAAGGTTATGGTGCGAACCGAAATGGGGGTGTTTGGCTCATCCCTAGTTGTCACCATGGTCCCATGATCGGGAGCCAGTTCTACTGACTACTGATAGTTAGTGAGGAGGACTGTCTTGTGTTCTGTCTTGCAGGCATCATATATATCATTTATCATGACGGATAAATAAATAAATAAAGATAAATTACTGCGCCTGATTTTCTACCACAATTCATTGACCTGTACCGAGAGCTGCCCTGTCTCTTAAAGGTCAAGAGTAGAGACTACTCCAATAAAATATTGAGGAAGGCAGCTTTGGAGAAACTGCTAGAGTTGGTGAAACCAGTGTACTCCAGGGCAGACAATGTCAAGACAAAAATATTAAACCTGTTTTTAAAAGGGAGTTAAACAAGGTCATGGACCCAGAGAGATCTGGAGCAGCAACAGATGACATATATGTCCCCAAGCTGTGGTATTACAACAGCCTGCGGTTTTTGACTGAGCAGACAGAACCCAGGCCATCAATTTCTACACTCCCTTTGACATCTGCTGAGGCCACCGCTCCAGAGGTCCACCCAGGTCCTGCTGCACAGGAAGAAGATGTGGAGGAGCAGAGCTTGACCCATGTATAGCATTGTTGAACATATTTGTATCTAAAAATACAATATAATAACTAGACATTATTTTGGCCTAAACAAAGTGGTTTCCATATCAATAGACAGTAGTGACCAAAAATGATTTGAACAAGAATTAAAAATGCTGGAGTCAGAATCATAGACTTTTCTATTTGTCCACATTCATTTTGCAACAGTGAAGAGATCAAAATTGTGTGTGATTGATGAACAAACCCTAAAAAATATTGTAATTATGTTCCATTTTCATACACAGGAAAGTGTCAGTCTGGAGGAGCCAGTGGTCAGCAGCCAGACAGAGTCCCAGACCCCCCCCCCCCCCCATGCCCTCGTGCTAAAAGGGCCAGGACGAGCAGGAATCTGAAGGAGGCCACAGCTGCCTTGCTCAACCAGGCCACTACTGCCATCAGACTCAGAAGAGGCTGAGGGATTTGCCGTGGTGATGGCCAATAATTTAAAGGAGATGGCTGGTGAGCAAAGGGGCAGGTATGAGGAACTCATCCCGCAGCTCCTTGACAAGGGGGTGGGGGGTCAAATCTCTGAAAACACAAACCTGTGTGATTTTGTGGCCCCACATCCACCACCTCCACAACCAACCCACACACCACAGCCAAGCCACCCACCACAGCGGCATGGCGGTGAGTGGCAATAACCAGCCGCAAGACCCCCAACAAGCCCACTGAACTGGGGATTTTCACCACTTACTATTTTTTTTTTTTTTTTGGTTGAATAATTATTTTATTTGTTATATTTTCTATATTTTTGTATGCATAGAATGCACTTTTTGGTTAAGTTCTTTGTATTTGGATGGCAGATAGCATCTCTAATTAATTTTTTTTAATTTTTTATGCACAATAAAAAAAATTGTGGAGAATAATACTTGGCTATGTGTTTTACTTCAAATGACAGTTTGGGAGTAGGCAGTTACAATTTAAAAAATACAATATAAAATTAATATGGGACACCAACATAGTTGTATCTTTGATCTAAAAAACTACAGGATAATGGTGTTGTGGTAACTTCCCCAAAAAATAAAACAACAAGCATTATAACATTCTTGATATCACTAGAAAAAAAAAGCCTTTTAAAATACTTTTACCATAACTACAACGGTGTCACCAGCAAAGCAGCATTATTATCCCATTAAAGAAGAAGAGAATGTGCGCTGCATTTCGATATTTCACAATTTGCCGCGTCACGAATGTTAATTCTCCATTATGAACGCTAGTTTACAAGATCGATCGCTTCCAGCTCGTCCTTACTTCCGATCATGCGTGTTTGTACTTTCGACTTTTGTGTGACGGACTTGTGTACAGACGATATGAAAATCAGACAACAGACCAATCAACATTTGTTGGTCGAAAGTTGGACAACAATTGTCCCAAGGAGCGTACTAACGTTCAGACTTTAGGTTAACAGTCTGTCAACAGACAATCCCCTGCCAACAATCGGATCATGTGTGCGAGGCTTTACACTAATTTTTAATGCTGAAAAATGTGCAAGCCAGTTAAACATGTGTAAAAACCTGAATAGGTAATACTAAGCCCACTGAGCATCAGCTTTAAAAGTGAAGAAAAAAAAGACGCAATTGTGGATCATACACAATTCTTAAAAATATCCTCAAAATGCCCTGTTTTTATCCTGTGCTATTTCATTTCAGTCCCGTATATTTGACTTTGCTGTGACTTTCAATTTTCAATAGCTGTGCACAAATACATGTTTTCAGGTTCTCCCTCTAGTGGTTATTTGTATGCAAACTTCTTGAAGGAAACCTGCCAAGAGAAAATATGTGAGCTGCTACGACTCGGCATCTTCTGGTAATGCTAGTCACATACCTATTGTGATCCTATGGTTTTAATGCAATCTTATTCGGTCGCTTGAAATAAATATGCAAATCAAGAGGTTTGACTTTACATAATGCATTAGAAGGGCAGCAGTGGCAGCATATTTTTCTTATTGTGAGTTCCCTATAAAGTAGATCTTGAGTGTTTTCATATAATACAAAATAATGCTAAGGTGGCATAGCATCATACGGTGCAATAGTATACCTTGCCTCCCATATTGTTTTCTGAACCCCCTGGAGAACCCATCATTACTGGCCATAAATAGGTTGGTTCCTGGCAGGGGATCCAAATATACAAATAAAAGGTACCGCACTTAAGAAAAGAAGGAAATGTAAAAGGAGGTTGCAGCCTCCCCTAAAAAAACAAAAACAAAGGAAGCTCTTAAAAGTGAAAGTGTACCAAAGGTGGGGTAGTTGGCGCCAACTATGTGCAAAGAGGCAATCTGTCAGGTCACCCTATATATAACCCAAAAAGACTCTACAGCTAATAGGGTCAGTGTGGTATAAATAGGTCCACACCCTATATAAGAGGTAAGTGGGTATGTAAGTGCGCTAAATAAGGGCAAACTAATACCTAAAAAAACACTATAGGGTGAATACACACTGATTAAATTACACCAATACCCCGAAGAGTAATCTCCCAGGTCACTCTTTATATGCCATGGGAAATTGGGTCACAATTTTATATGATAAAACCCCACCCTGCATATGGGGTGAGAGGATGTATGGGTCCACCTCTATCTTAACTTCAAATAAGGATAAGTGTACAATAGTGCTGCTTATGACACCTCTAAAAACATACTCGAAAAAAACAAATTAAATAATCAGTAGTATTAGTGAATAAACTCTGGTATTAAAAAAAGAAAAAAAAGCATATTTGTGATATAAAGTCCAAGGTTCATATATATCCCATGGCTGTAATGTTGTAAAATGTCCAAACACCACTAAGTGATAAAAAACAAAAAGTCCTTCAAAATTATGTGTAGTGGGAAAAAAGAAAATATGTAGTGACCAAAAAAAACAAAAACATTTTTTTTCAAAAATATATAAAAAAAAAATCAAAAAATATATGCATCAAAAGAGAAGAATCGCACCAGTTGCACCAAAAATAAGAGTTGCATAAATTGCAAATAATGTTTGTGCTTAAAACAAATAATTGCAGGTGATTATAGTGTTCATGACTCTTGACAGGTGAGTTGCGCGGTCCCCTTCATGGGTCCACACTCACCAGCTCCTTTAACCCCTACAGGGGTAGTGTGCATATAGATCCACAATCTAGGCTGATGTTCTCAGGTTCCAGGTTCCAGCCTCTGCAGTATCTCAGACGTCTTTTATATTTCCAGGCAATGGCAGATGTATCCAAATAATTTCCTCATGGAAAGAAGAGATTGGCTCCTATAGTGTAGTATCCACACAGTTCAATTTATTAAAAATGTTGGGATGCTGGACCTGTGCAGAGGTACTTCACCATTTGAGACATGTTGCTGCCATCAATTTCAAAATAAAATTTGTCTTTTTAAATTAAAACGGTACATTTACTCAGTTTAAACGTGATTTATTCCTATTTTCTATATGAGTTTATGAGATCTGGAACGTCACTCACTGGTGTTTCTCAGGCTTACTGTTTCCACCAGCGCGCCCGTGAAATGATCCAACAGTGAAGGTAAATGAAAGGTATGAGATCTTTTTGACCCCAGATGTCTCCATAAAGAGAATCTGTCATTGTTATTTCTTTTACAAGGAATGTTTACATTCTTTGTAATAGGAATAAAAGTGATCAAAAAATTAAAATAAAATTAACCTCCCTGGCGGTATGATTCAGTCTGGAATTAGGTGCTGAAAGCGGTACAATTATTTTGCACAGAAATCTGGCTTTTATTTTGTAGTCCTGTAATTCTTAGGAATAACGCTCTTAAATCTGTTCAAACCAGAGTCTAGCAGACATCCCGGGTATGATAAAGTTTATAATATAATAAAGAATAATAAAAATTATTCAATAATGTAATCAAATCCTAAAACACTGAAAAATTGACACTTTTTGGTTGCTATGGACAATCTCCAAATTCCAGGCAGAAAAAACAGTATTTATAATATAAAAGTGCATGCAGGGCATTGCACAGACCACTAGGGACAAAGGGGGTGTGTAATTTTTAATACAGCACTGTAATCTGTAAGATTACAGTGCTGTGTGTGTTTTGTGTGTTTTTACTTTTTTGAATTTGCCGCCGTTCTCCGCTCCCGTGCGCCGTAACGTCACAGGGAACGGAGCTCGGCGGCATTCGGCACTGTGAATCGAGCGGAGGACAGCTCGATCACACAGCGCGGCGGACATCGCTGGATCCAGGGGACAAGGTAAGTAACTCTCCCTGTGTCCTCCCCTGCATCGAGCGAAGCCATCCCGAGTCTGGCTCGGGGTTACCGCTCCTATCAGTAAATTCCTAACCCGAGCCAGACTCGGGATTACCGCTAGGGGGGTTAAAGTGGTTGTAAACTCTTACAACACACTTTGACCTACAGGTAAGCCTAGATTAAGGCTTACCTGTAGGTACAAGAAATATCTCCTAAACCTACACAGTTTAGGAGATATTTGCCCGAAGACAGGCACCGCTGTCTACGGCGCATGCGCCGTAGACAGCGGCGTGCAGGCGCACTGAGCGCGGCACCGTCAACGACGGAGATGCCGTGCGTGTCGGCTTCCGCGCGCATGCGCGGGAGTGTCGTCATCGCGGCTTCGCCGAATGACATCGGCGGAGCTGCGAGACCCCACCGAGAAGATGGATGCGCCGGACTACAGGGGACAGCGGTGACTTCGCTGGCTCCTGTGTCAGGTAAGTGACACATAATGGACTACTATGCGATGCATAGTAGTCCATTATGCTTTGCCTTTGCAGGGAATGAAAGAGGAAGTAAACTCATCAGGGTTTACTTCCTCTTTAAAGGGACAGCGTAAAAATAAAAGATAAAATAAATAAGAAAAACTAATTTAAAGCAGAAACGAGCGCATACATGTAAACAGTGTTTGCACCACACATGTGAGGTATTGCCCCAAATGTTAGTTCTAGTGCTAGACTTTCTCTGTAACTCTAAACAGGTAACCTGTAAACATTTTTAAAGTGTCGGGTATGGAGATTTTTAAGTACTGTAGTTTGTTGCCATTCCACGAGCGTGTGCACAGAGACATGTTAGGTATGTATTTGCTTGGTGTAATACCATCTTTCGTATTTAAAAAAAAAAAAGTGGTATATTTTGTGTTTAATTTTTTTTTTTATTCCTGAAAGCGTATTTTTTTCCAAAAAATTGCATTAAAAAAACTGCTGCGCAAATACCACGTGGCATGAAAAATTGCAACAATCGACATGACTGGCATGCATACTCTGCCTTTGTTTTTGGCTCTGACAAAAGGATACCAGCACAGAAAAAAGCAGGAAGGTTCTACTACATCACTGCACACTTCCAGGTCCACATGATTGGTAGACCCAGAGATATGCAGTGATTTTGAGACAAACAGGTGACTGCTGGGAATAGGATCCCCTGAGCTTGCACATCAGCAAGGATGTGGGGCACAGTTTGCATCTTTGCCCTGGTTCACCTTGTCCCAGCACTGACTGTAGGTGTTACCATTAAGGTGAGGGTACAGAGAGAAATGTCTCAAATGGTTTAAAAAGATCATTTCTGAACTGCAGAGAGACCCATATTACATCATATTAATCAAGAAGTGAGAGGCCAACGAGGCCAAAATAAGATAAAAAACAGAAGAAATCTGAGCTTTCATAGCGCTGAAAGCCAAACCCACTCCATTTTCCCACCTGCCACCATTATTTTGTATGTTTTTCTTTATTTGTTTGATTATATTATTTACAGTTTTTTTTTTATCATTTGATTTTTTCTATTTGTTACATTTTTATTTATTTATTTTCATTTTATCTCGTAAGGCTGTCTCTGCCCTGGCCATGCAAATATTGCTTACAAGTGACCATATCTATAGACTACTGGGTGATAAGGATATACCACTGGCTGGAGGTGGTCCTATATGAGCTTGCCTGCCTTGCTGAACCTGTCATGTCAGAGGGAGCCTTCACTGCAGTGAAGGAATTGAGTGGCTGAGAAGCTGAATTTTAATAATCAGGGGTGCGGATGTGTGGTGTTTTTAATTTTTTTTCCAAAAATGCAGTAAGGTAACAATGCTCTGCCCTTCCATACTCACCTACCTGTAAATCACCCTGTTACATACTATTCCAAAGGAGAAAAAATGGCTTATTTGCTAACGTGCACTGCCCAAAAATATTACACTGTTTTTCCAAAAAAAGTTCTTTAACCACTTGGGATCCGCGCTATTGCCAAATGACGGCATTAGCGCGGACCTACTTTTCCGGGACTACGTCTATTGACGTCGTCCCGTGCACGAGCGGCCTGCGCGCCCCCTGAGGGGTGCCCGCGGCGCGCTCTGTGATCGGCGAGTCCATGAGACTCGCCTGATCACCGATCTGTGCAAGGGGTCGATCCCGACCCTTATCACGTGATCAGCTGTCAGCCAATGACAGCTGATCATGTGATAGAACAGAGCCGGTAATCGGCTATTATTCCTCCTCACGCTGACAGCGCGAGGAGAAAAAAAAAAAGCCGATCACCGGCGGCCGTGATCGGGACATCAGTCCCGATCACGGCCAGCAATACAAGCGACCACCTGCCCCCTGTCAGTGCCCACCTGCCCCCTGCAGTGCCATCCTGAATAAAAGTAAGTGCCCCCCGTCAGTGCCACCCAGCAGTGCCCATAGTGCCACCCACAGTGCCACCCACAGTGCCACCCACAGTGCCCACAATCTGCCTCAAAGGTGCTGCACCCCAGTGCCGCCCATCAGTGGCCAGCAGTGCCGCCCATCAGTGCCCAGCAGTGCCGCCCATCAGTGCCCAGCAGTGCCACCTATCAGAGCCACCTATCAGTGCCACCTATCAGTGCCCATCAGTCCCATCTATCAGTGGTACCTATCAGTGCCCATCCGTGCCACCCATCCGTGCCACTTATCCGTGCCACCCATCCGTGCCATCTTATCTGTGCCCATCTTTGCCCATCAGTGCCGCCTTATCTGTGCCCATCGGTGCCGCCTTATCTGTGCCTATTAGTGCCGCCTTAACTATGCCTATCAGTGCCCACCAGTGCAGCCTATCAGTGTCCACCAATGCAGCCTATCAGTGCCCACCAATGCAGCCCATCAGTGCCCACCAATGCAGCCTATCAGTGCCGCCTAATCAGCGCACTTCAATGAAGGAGAAAAATGACCAGTTTGCAAAATTTTATAACAAACTATTAAAAC
Source organism: Lithobates pipiens (assembly GCF_037356315.1). Lineage (NCBI taxonomy): Eukaryota > Metazoa > Chordata > Amphibia > Anura > Ranidae > Lithobates > Lithobates pipiens. Next base: position 283,832,307 of record NW_027507785.1, on the reverse strand, counting down.
ATGATTTTTTTTTTTTTTTTTTGCATCTTTTTTTGTTTGTTTAGCAAAAAATAAAACTCCGAGCTGTAACTAAATACCACCAAAAGAAAGCTCTATTTGTGGGAAAAAAATGATAAAAATTTCATTTGGGTACAGTGTTGTATGACCGCGCAATTGTCATTCAAAGTGCATCAGCGCTGAAAGCTGAAAATTGGTCTGGGACTGAGGGGGGTTTAAGTGCCCAGTAAGCAAGTGGTTAAAATAGGAGATATACCTTGTGAAAAAACACATGTGGTGTGCTATGTCTGTAGTGCATGTGGAGAGGCTGTAAAGGGACAGTAGAGCACACATCAGCAGCAGAATTAGGATGTAAAAATACGTCCCTTCCCCCACCCCAAAATGCCCCAAAATATACAGCAATTTACTAATTAAACTACATTTAGTAAAGATTTACTTTAAAAGATAGTGGGGGTTATTTACGAAAGGCAAATCCACATTGCACTGCAAGTGCACTTGAAAGTGAACTTGGAAGTCCAGTCGCTCTAAATCTAAGGGGTAGATCTGAAATGAGTGGAAGCTCTGCTGATTTTATCATCCAATCATGTGCAAGCTAAAATGCTGTTTTTTATTTTCCTTGCATGTCCCCCTCGGATCTACAGTGACTTTACTTCCAAGTGCACTTTCAAGTGCACTTGCAGTGCAAAGTGGATTTTCCTTTAGTAAATAACCCCCAGTGTCTACACCAATCTGTGAATCTATTCTATGAATTCTATCAGCAGTGTTTCCTAGCATTTCCCTTTTACAGCTAAGCATATTGTCAAAATGGCTGCTTTAAAACCAGACGTTTATAGTGAGGCTGACTTATTCATACACTCCCTTATTGGCTCTACTAAGCCATCTAACCAAATTTCAAAGGCCAGGAAGTTCATTAGTTGTTGATTGCTATGGCAGCAAAATCATGCATTGATTTAGCATGTCCATGATTCATGGACAAGCTGGATTTAAATTTAAGCCTAACTGGATTTGTCTTTGACTCAAACTTAAATCTCATCTTTAGTCTGGATACTTTTGTAACTATCAACAAGTTTTTCCATTATAGACATTCACAGAGCAAAAAGTTGTTTTCCTCCAAAGGAGCCGTTGGCTGTACTGGTTCCCTTCGGCCCTAAGCCTGTGATGACCTGCCCTTACCTGGACCCAAGACTAACTTGACACACCTTAGCCCTTGTACACACGGTCAGAGATTCCGACAACCAAATCCGTCGGAGTAATTCTGATGGATTAATTCCCGGAAGAGGTCCGGAAGTGATGTTGCATACACACTGTCGGACTAAGTTGTTGGAAAATCCGATTGTACATAACGTGATGACGTTATTTCGTTACGACAGGACTACGTTCAGGCTAGTAGCCAATAGCTTTGGTCTAGGAATTTGATCTGAGCATGCGTGGCACTTTGTCCGTCGGAGCATTTTGTCGGAAAATGTTACCAGCAAGTTGGAAAAGTTGGTCCATCGGATATTCCGAAGGAAACAGTCCGATGCAGACCACACACAGTCGGAATATCCGACAAAACGGCCCGATACGATAACCTTCCGTCGGAATCTCCGACCGTGTGTACAAGGGCTTAGACAGCTTAAATGGGTTTTACTTAAAGCGGACATTGAGTCATATTTTCATCTTTCCATCTATAAACACTGCACCCAAATGAAATTTTTATCATTTTTTCCCCACAAATAGGGCTTTCTTTTGGTGGTATATGATCACCTCTGGGTTTTTTATTTAAAAAAAAAAAAAAAAAAAGAGTATTAAAAAAATAATAATAGAAAACCGTTTTATATTTTGTTAATAAATTTTGTAAACAGGTAATTTTTCTCCTTCATTGATGTATGCTGATGAGGCTACACTGATGGGCACTGATAGGCTGCATTGATTGGCACTGATAAGGCGGCACTGATGGGCACTAATAGGCGGCACTGGTGGGCACTGATGAGGTGGCACTGGTGGGCAATAAGAGGTGGCACTGATGGGTGTCACTGATGGATGGCACTGATGGGCGGCACTGAAGGGCACTAACAGCTGGCACTGATAAGTGGCAGTGATGGGCACTGATCGGCACTGGTAGGTGACACTGATAGGCAGCACTGCAAGGTGGCACTGATGAGGCACTGATTGGTACCACTGGTGGGCAATAATAGGTGGCACTGATGAACTGGTGGGCACTGACTAGTGGGCACTGTGGGCAGTGATTGGTGGGCACTGATTCATGGCACTGGCAGGCGGTACTTGTGGGCACATATGAGGCCGCTTTGCCTCTCCCTGCTCGGGACGCTGTCAGCGTGAGGAAAAAAATAAATGATTACCAATCTTCTGTTCACATCACGTGATCAGCTGTCATTGGCTGACAGCTGATCACATGGTAAGGGGTCGGGATCGCCCGAGTCTCATTGACTTGGGTGATCACAGCGCACGGCGCGTGTGCCATTCAGGGGGGAGTGGCCAGCTTGCAAAGGGGAGGATGTCTAAAAGCAGATCCACGCTGTAGCCGTAATTCAGCTATAGCACGGATCTGAAGGAGTTAAACTTTGGATAGTAAAACATTTTTGTTTCTGCCAGTAAATGCCTTTTACAGCCCACTTCCTGTTTCTTGTCTGGTAAAAAAGCCTAGGCTTATAACATCATGCACAGCTCTCTCTCTCTCACTCTCCTGAGAGTTTGCCAGGAAGGGAAGGGAGGGGGTGAGTCATAAGAGGGTCAATGAGAGCTGCAGGGCTGCAGAGATGGAGGTGTGCCCCTGTGTGTCTGTGTGAATCCAGGAAGTGAAAAGGCAGCAGCTTCAGCTTCCCACACTAAAAATGGCTTCAGCCAGACTTAGTGGAGGGAGATTTCTGCAGCATGTTTGGCAAGTACAGAATCACAGTATATATAAAATATAATATATAAAATAATATGTAAAGTGGTTTGAGGGAAGCTTCAGAATGGCAAAGATGTTTTTATTACAAATTATGTGAGCAGACTGCAGTTCCTCTTTAAAGCGGAGTTCCACTCGTTTGTAAGTTTATTATAAGTCAGTAGTTGTCAGGTGATCTATTGGGGCCTGTGACGTGTCCAGGAAAATTGCACAGAGAGCAAGGGAGAGGAGGAGTCACCTACGGGGAGAGGAGGAGTCGCCTACGGGGAGAGCTAGAGTCGCCTAGGCAGCTAGGCGACAAAAGCAGGAAGTGGGAGCTGGGTACCCACTCTCCCCCCCAAAAAAATTACATGCCAAATGTGGCATATAAGGGGACGAGGGGTGCTTAAAGTGGAAGTTTCATTTTTAGGTGGAACTCCGCTTTAAGAGCCAAAGCCCTGTCGATGAATTAAACAAGTAGAACAGTAGAGCAAATACAGTTTGATATGTGACACCAGATACAAATTTAGGTCGGCCACAGCTCATTAAGCCGGCATAGATGAGCAATGAAATTACAGTATTAACAGAGGTAGTGTAAGGTGCTAATGGCCAATAGAGCTCTATATCAGTTCTGCTGACAATGGGGCCTTTGTGTTGGAGCACTTAACTGTATGAACAATATGGTGGCCAGAAGCCCCTCACCACTGATGTCTCCAGTTCTTGTCACACAAGCAATCTCCCATGGCTGTCGAAAGGGTCCTCCCTTTTGAGCCAGGTTTCTGCAGCTGTAGCAGGTGGTGTTGACTGGAACACTTGTTGCTCTGGATAACTGGAACACAAGATATAACTATAACACACTAAAACAACAGTGTAACACATGGTCCTCTCAGCAGACAGTCTTCCCTGCAGCACACCATGTCTCTGAGGCCATGTCTCTCACTCCAACTCAGTAGCAAAGTCCTCTTGCTGCTTTTTTTCTTCAGCACACTAACAGCAGATAGTCCTTCAACTCCAGAGCCCAGTACACAGACTCTCAGATTCACACCAGTCTGCACAAGGTCCTCACTGGCAGTCTCTATCAAAAGCAGTCTTGGTCAGCACTGTACACTGGCTCACAGTATGGTCTAGCAGCAGAAACCCTGAGTCATTCTCTCCTTCTCTGAGCCCCTGGCAACACAGTCTGTGCTCACACACCCTTGAACACCTCTCCTCTCCCTCGAAGTCCTGGCCAAACTCTCCTTGAATTCCATATGGTTCTATGCTCTTCTGCCAAGTGCCAGTAGCCTGCCTAGCCAATCCCTCCTATTGCCACAGGTAAATTCTCTTCAACCATTCCAACAGCCAGTCCAACCTCCTCTCTCCCTAATCTGGGGAGGGAAGAGGAAATACTAGTCCTTGCTGCTGATTATTTGTCAGCTCTGCTGGGCTGAAGTTAAAGGGCCCAGCCCAATCAACCCTACAGATGTGTGACGTACCTGGTGGAGATTGAGCTGGAGAGGGGGCTTCTCTTTCACCTCTCATCCAACACCCCTAGTAGTGATGAAAGGAACCATGAGGGCACAGAATGGCACGAGGGCCTGTGTAGCAGGTAGCGCCAGCTAGAGTTTGCAGGAAGCAGATGACCGTAGATCACCAGGCAGAACCACAAACTGGAACACAGTGACGCTTGATTGGCAGACATATCATCGCATCACACTAAGCAGCACTAAAAACAAGTTTCCATCACTAATGTAAGAAAGTGATCACTGCTGTGCTTCTGCAATAGTATTACAGTGGGGCAAAAAAGTATTTAGTCAGCCACCAATTGTGCAAGTTCTCCCACTGAAAAAGATGAGAGAGGCCTGTAATTGTCATCATAGGTATAGCTCAACTATGAGAGACAAAATGTGGAAACAAATCCAGACAATCACATTGTCTGATTATTGAAAGAATTTATTTACAAATTATGGTGGAAAATAAGTATTTGGTCACCTACAAACATGCAAGACTTCTGGCTCTCACAGACCTGTATCTTCTTCTTTAGAGCCGGTTCACACAGGGGCGACTCAGATCCGACTTCAGGTCGCCCCTAGTCACCTCGCACTACATGTAAAAATCAATGTAAGTGAATGAGAGCCGTCTTAATGCACACTACTGAAGTCGCTCCGACTTCAAAAAAGGTTCCTGTACTACTTGTATCTGACTTGTAGGCAACTGGTACCCATTGATTTCAATGGAAGTCACCTCCAAGTCGGATCTCCGTATATATTGAGGCGACTCTCACAGAATTATCAGCTCTCGAGAGGGAACTCCAAAAAAAACTTAAAAAAAAAAAAACCCGGCGTAGGTTCCCCCTCCGGGAGCATACCAGGCCCTTAGGTCTAGTATGGATTTTAAGGAGAACCCCCTATGCCAAAAAAACAGCGTGGGGGGTCCCCCCCAGATCCATACCAGACCCTTATCTGAGCACGAAGCCTTGCTAGTCAGGAAGAAGGTGGGGACGAGCGAGCACCCCCCCTCCTGGACCGTACCAGGCCACGTACCCTCAACATGGGGGGGTTGATGCTTTGGGGAAGGGGGGCGCCCTGCGGCCCCCCCACCCCAAAGCACCTTGTCCCCATGTTGATGAGGACAAGGGCCTCTTCCCGACAACCCTAGCCATTGGTTGTCGGGGTCTGCGGGCGGTGGCTTATCGGAATCCCAGATCTCGGCCCCCCACCCTATGTGAGTGAGTAAGGGGTACATCGTACCCCTACCCATTCACCTGGGGAAAAAATGTCAATAAAAAACACAACACAAGTTTTAAAAGTCTTTTATTAAGCAGCTCCGGGGGTCTTCTTCCAACGTCGGGGGGTTTTCAGACGACTTCTCCGCTCTGTTCAGCCTCTTCTCCCGGTCTCCGGGCTCTTCTCCCGCTCTCCGGCGTCTTCTCCCGGGCTCCTCCGCTGTCTTCTTGCAGCTCTTTTACTTTTGAATCATACTTTTTTGCCCCACTGTATAAGCAAGATGTCCAGCAACACAGCTTGTCCCAAATGGCTGGGTAAAACGGAAGACTAGGCAAAGGAAAGAATATTAAGGCATGCAGGAGTGTGTGCAGAAAGAAGCAAGGAAGCAAGGGGTTATCAGAAAGAAACTGAAAATGGTAAAAAAAAAAAAACCATTGGCAAAAGCCACCAAAAGTTTGCAGATATCCTCATCACACAAGTGGGTGTTTTGTCCAGGTCAGTTTCTGGTCCTCTCAAATGAGTGCACTTAGCACCTACTACTGCAGAGATAAAAATTGTATAAAGGATGAGACTGACCATAAATTACACAATTTTGCCCTAGTCTGAAAGGTAATAATAAGCACTTTCATTGCTAAAAACCTAATTTTGCACACATAGATTTTATAACCTGAAGGAAAATGTATGTAAAAACTGGGCGGTTTATCCAATCCCAAGGACAAAAAATAAATATATCACAGCTTACAACTACTAGCTTCAGTAGTTGTTTTTCTAGCCCCTTTTACTTTATTTTTACCAGGTGATCTGACCAATAACATACCTCCTGTCATTGGGTGGCTTGGTTTACTCCATTTTACGTATTGAGGAGCAGTGTAGCCAACAAACAACTGGCCACAGCCCCTACCTATAAATGGCCTTCACAGCAAGAACACATGCAAAACAAAACCAAAGAAAATTCCCAGCTCAACGCGCCAGCCAAACTTCTACTAACCAAATTACCCTGTCTAACAGTTTGCTTTAACTAAACCCGTTTTTAACGCAAACCGTTAGACAGGATAATTTGGTTGGTAGCAGATTGGTTGGCGAGTTGAGCTGGGAATTTTCTTTGGTTTTGTTGAGCAGTGTAGCCACCCTTGGACAGCAACATTATCAACCTATGCAGAGGTTAGTGTTAGATGGCCTAGTTTGTAAGCAGCTACAGAAACTTTTTTTTCCCTTTGGATAAAAGGTTTACATAAATCAATACAAGCTGACTAATGTAAACACCCCTATTAGTATTAAATGGCTTGTCTCAACCCTCTAAAAAACACTTTTATGGACAGCTGACCTGTTAAAATGGGATAAAAAATAGCAGACAGGTCAGATCAACATGTAATACAATGTTATAGGGAAGGGGTGCTCAGTAAAATGCTTTGTTAGCCCTCATTCACACTTGCGTATGGGGCTGACTATGGTTTCCTGTGAAGAGCTGTGGGCTGGAAGCCCCATTCTAAGCAATGGGAGGCTGACAGCGCCTGCAGTCATTCGCAGGTATTTACATGTACATGAACTTGTAGCGATCACAGATTATTTTCCATCAGGGCTGATCAACCACTGGCAATCACGGCATGTTTAATTACATGAAAATGGCCGTGGGCACTACTAACCTCTCATTGCTGTTTGCTGAAAACTCTGCTGAGTCCCCAGCAGGAAACCACACCCGATCACATATGCAACTTTAAATGAGGCCTAAATGCTAGTAATAATCTGCATTATATACAGGTACATCTAAATAGCATAAAAAAGTGAATTTATTTCAGTAATTCAACAAGTTAAACTTTGATGATCACAGCTAGTGAAAACCCAAAATTCAGTATCTCCGAAAATTAGAATATTACATATTATGACAAATAAAAAAAAATATTTTTAATACAGAAATGTTGGTTTACTGAAAAACATGTCCATGTACAGTATAGAATGCATTCAATACTTGGGGCATGAATTACTGCATCAATGCGGATTGGCATGGAGGCGATCACCCTGTGGCACTGCTGAGGTGTTTTGAAAGTTGCTTTGATAGTAGCCTTCAGCTCGTCTGCATTGTTCTGTCTGATGACTCTCATCTTCCTCTTGACAATACCCCACAGGTTCTCTATGGGGTTTAGGTCAGGCAAGTTTGCTCGCCAATCAAGCACAGTGATAACATGATCATTAAACCCATTGGTACTTTTGGCAGTGTGGGCAGGTGCCAAGTCCTGCTGGAAAATGAAATCAGCATCTCCATAAAGCTGGTCAGCAGAGGGAAGCATAAAGTGCTCCAGAACTTCTTGGTAGAGGGATGTGCTGACTTTGGATTTAATAAAACACAGTGGACCAACACCAGCATATGACATGGCTTCCCAAATTATCACGGACTGTGGAATATTTTGCATTTCATTTGGAAATCATTGTCCCAGAGTCTGGAGGAAGAGTGGAGAGGCACAGAATCCAAGTTACATGAGGTCCAGTGTGAAGTTTCCACAGTTAGTGAGAGTCATGTCATCTGTTGCTGTTGGTCTACTGTGTTTTATCAAGTCCAAAGTCAGTGCAGCCCTCTACTAGGTAATTCTAGAGTACTTCATACTTCCCTCTGCTGACCAGCTTTATGGGGATGCTAATTTAATTTTGCAGCAGGACTTGGCACCTGCACACACTGCCAAAAGTACCACTACCTGGTTTGATGCTCATGGTATCACTGTGTTTGATTGGCCAGCAAACTCACTTGACCTACACCCCATAGAGAATCTGTGGGGTATTATCAAGAAGATGAAAGCCACTATCAAAGAAACCTGGGCTCCCATAAAACCTCAGCAGTGCCACAGGCTGATTGCCTGCATGCCACGCTACACTGATGTGGTAATTCATGCAAAAGGAGCCCTGACCAAGTGTTGAGTGCATACTATACTGTACATGGACATACTTTTGAGTAAGCCAACATTTTTGTATTAAAAATCCTTTTTTTATTGGTCTTATGTAATATTAAAATGTTCTGAGATACTGAATTTGGGGTTTTCACTAGCTGTAAGCCATATTCATAAATTAAAAGAAAGACTAGCCTGAGATATATCACTCTGTGCGTTTTGAATTTCTATAATATATGAGTTTCACTTTTTTAATTGATTTACGGAAATAAATTAACTTTTTGATTATATTCTAATTGTATGAGATGCACCTGTATATATAATTTCTGATCTAGCCAATAGTTCCACTTTGATTGCATATGCCTCACTTCAGTCTGTTTGGCAAGCCTTGGGAGAAATAGTGGTGGGTCCCAGCAGCTCAGCAGGAACTCACTAGTGAAGTATTAGTGAGCAGGTGGAACCACAGTGTGCAGAGAAAGAGGCAGGCATCCAACACACACAAGACGTGCGGGATGCTAAAGATCATAGCGGCACTTCCAGCTTCTTTAGCAAAAGAGACAAAGACTGTATTTACTAGCAGTGGTACTGCTAAGATATGTATTTTAAATAGACACTATCATGAGGATATGTACATGTATCCTAACTACGTTGTCTGTTTAAGCAATAGAAGGTTGAATCAAAATGTATTCCTAGATCTTATGGTTGTTTACATGTAGCATGACCCAAACAATAGGCCCACTGGATGTACTGTATATAGTGACTTGAGTTCTCCCCTACTTGTACAGAGGCTGCCAGCCCACCAAAGCACAGTCTAAAGCACACTGAGGAATATCTTTTTATGATTCATTGCCCGAAATTTAAACAGTGGGAGAGGGTACAGGGTATGGGATACTCTGAACTGTGAAATTCAAAAAAAGGAGTGCCTTTTTCATCTGTGCTACACTCCTCAGAGATAAATGTACTACTAATCTTCAGAATACAGTTACCTGCAAGAAAATAAGGGAAGATTAGAGGTAGAGGTACCCATAAAAGAAAAACTACTTGGCTCGGGTATCCCAATAGTACTTGGTCACCAGGATCTTGAACAGACAGTACTCATAAAAACAGGGAGCAGCTGTGCCCATTCAGCTTCCTCCAAATGCCATCTAGACTGGATTAGTCAGTTTAAATCTCAGGGTGATGCAGACAACTTTAGGAGTAGCCCCCCCCCCCCCTCCAGCTCTGCCAAAGTTGAGACCTTGAAGAGCAGCAACTTGTTCCAGTAGTATCTTCTACAAGGGAAGGAGGTAGCCACCAACCCCCCCCCCCCCCAACCCCCTTTCCCCAAACTAGTGGAATCCCTTCAACAGAAAGACCCTGCTATTCTGGAGTTTACACTATATAACCACCTCTCCAGCCACCTACTGGGCCACCCTCCCCCAGAGATTGGCTGGGACTCAAAAATTATTCAGGCTACCTACTTGGCCCCTCCCACACTATGTTTTGGAAACATCCAGAAAGCAGGAGGGAGTAATCAAATTTGCAGCCTGTGAACTCCAGGTCAGCCCAAAGCAATTGAGCGGCATATAACTGATTACAGTTGGACCAAAATTTACCTACCACTTAGCAGCCTACCTAGAAGGATGCTACATGAATTTCATTCTACAATTTAGTAATTTTTTCAATTATTTCTGAAGAAATTTTTTTTTTTTTTGTGAATATATTATATGTACAGAAACCTCTCACAGATACAACTAGTAAAAACATATAGTCAAGAGGGGATGATCCCTTAAAAAATTTGAACAGTGATGCTCCAGTATTTTTTATAGAATACTCCAACAGAGTCTGTCAGCTTACATGACAAGCTGTCACTTATAAGTATTCATATTATTAAGGTGCCAAATAAATTCACATTTTATATTCATCTTTTCGTCGCATAAATACTGAAGTTTTGACATGCTTAAATCAAAACTTGAAGCAATGTAGAATTAAATTATATTAATATTCTCTGTAAATCCATGTTTACGCTACAGCCCCTGCCAATATGTTTACAATATTGCTTCGTCACTTGTGGCTCTCCCTCTGATTTTTACAGTAATCGTAGCCCAGGACGGATTCATTATTGGAATTAATACCACTGAGGATGAAGTTTATGAGTCAGCTGAGAGTAAGTAGTCAGAGGGAAATATTTCAAAGAAAATAATACAGACACAGGGGAAAGAAAAAGAATGTACACAATAAAATTAACAAAAAAAAAATACATTTTGAATTGAACAGAAGGTAGTATAGTAAAAGAGAAGTTTTTCAGCAGAATGTTATTGTTCATTTCCAAGGTCTAATTGGATCAAAACTATCTATTTTTTCTATTTCTTTTTTATGGAGACATCAGACATGGGTTTTTGTGCTCCTTTCCCTCCATACTTTCTTAAAGCTGAACTCCAGGCAAACAGCTTAATAAACAGATGAAATACCTATGTTTACCTATTACCTTTACCAAACACTGATCACTTAGTGAATTCTTCAGATGAGCCAAATTTTGAGATTTCACTATGCCAAGGTCTTGCCAAGTTTTGAGACATTTTGCTGCAATTTTACCATTGTGGTAATAAATGTTTGGGTCAAGAAAACATTTATGCTGCTTATACACGATCGGACAAACCGCCGGACTTTGCAGCGGAGGTCCACCGGACTTTCCGAAGGAGCGGACCTGCCCACACACGACATGACTTTTCTGGCGGACTAGGTCCAACGGACAATCCGCTGGACTATGGCGGGAGTCCGCCTGACTTTTGAAATGAACGGACTTGCCCACACATGGAGAAAAGTCCGTTCATTTTGAATGCGGCTCCAGGTAGACGGGACAAGCGAAGGAAGTCAATGTCGCCGCCTCCATCGGCGAGATTGACACGTAGCTAGCCCCGTCACCTGGTATGGACTTAAAGGGGAAGCCCTACGCCCAAAAAAACGTTGTGGGGGTCCCCCCATAGTCCATATCAGACCCTTATCCGAGCACGCAGCCCAGCCCGTCAGGAAAGGGGGCGGGGATGAGCGAGCACCCCCCTCCTGAGCCGTACCAGGCCGTGTACCCTCAACATGGGGGATGCTTTGGGGAAGGGGGGGCCCTGCGGCCCCGCCACACCAAATCACCTAGTCCCCATGTTGATGAGGACAAGAGCCTTGGTTGTCGGGGTCTGCGGGCGGGGAGCTTATCGGAATCCAGGAGCCCCCTTTAATAAGGGGGCCCCCAGATACCGACCCCCCACCCTATGTGAATGAGTATGGGGTACAATGTGCCCCTCCCATTCACCTGGGGAAAAAAAAGTGTAAATAAACAAACATAACACAAGTTTTTAAATAAATTTATTAGACAGCTCTGGTGGTCTTCTCTTCTTCCGTCTTGTGGCGTCTTCTCGCTGAACTCCTCCGCTATCTTCTGCTAGCTCTTTTACTAGCGGAGGAGCCTGGCTTTCTTCTTCGTCATCGTCACCATTCGGGGGCCTTCTTCTGACTTCAGGGTCTTGTCCCGCTCTTCGGGGGTCTTGCCCCCCTCTTTGTTTCTTCTGCCGGGCCTCCGCTATCTTTTGCTAGCTCTTTTACTAGCGTTGGCCCGGTCTTCTGTCGCTGCCGGGACTGTGACATCATAAGGGGGCGGGGTCACCATGTGACATCACCCGGTGACCCCGCCCCTTGCCCCTATATAAGTTGCCGCATGGCCAGAGAGGGCGTCATGTCAACATTACAAGGGAGAAGAAGAAGAAAAGAAGAGAAGAAGGCGGCAGCGGCGACAGAAGACCGGGCCAACGCTAGTAAAAGAGTTAGCAGAAGATAGCGGAGGCTCGGCATTTGTAGATGCTATAACTTTTGCGCAAACCAATCAATATACACTTATTTCTTTTTTTTTTTTTTTTTTTTACCAAAAATATGTAGAAGAATACATATTGGCCTAAACTAAGGAAGACATTTGTTTTTTAAAAAAATTGGGGGATATTTATTATAGCAAAAAGTAAAAAATATTGTTTTTTTTCAAAATTGTCGGGCTTTTTTTGTTTATAGCGCAAAAAATAAAAACCGCAGAGGTCATCAAATACCTCCAAAAGAAAGCTCTATTTGTGGGAAAAATAGGACATAAATTTTATTTGGGTACAATGACTGCGCAATTGTCAGTTAAAGAAATGCCATGCCGTATCACAAAATATATATATTTATTTTGAAGATTACTAGTCCTTGGATGTGGTGGCTGCAGTCATTTTCATTTTACTTTTTTTTTCTTCTACTGCCACCTGGTGATCCTGTTAGTAACACGTTTCCTGCCCCTATTGGGACTACAAACACCTTCCCATCTCCATTGCCTAGGGAGGAGGTGTTTTGTGGTTTACAGAAGATAGCTAACCACTTCTCGACCGGCGCACGACGATGTACGTCGGCAGAATGGCACAGACAGGCAAATGGGCGTACAGCTCCGTCCCTTTAAATTTGCACCGGTTGGGACCTCCGTGAGTCCGATCGCGGGTCCCGCGGACTCGAACGTCGCAGGGATACCTGCAATCGTCTCACAGGTAGAAGAACAGGGAGATGCTAAAGTAAACAAGCATCTCCCTGTTCTGCCTAGCAACAGTGTCACTGATCTCTGATCCCTGTGATTGGAGCAGAGATCAGTGATGTGTAAAACACAGCGACGCTCCCCACAGTTAGCAACACACCTCTAGGATACACTTAACCCCTACAGTGCCACCTAGTAACCCATTCACTGCCAATGTCATTTACACAGGAATCAGTGCATTTGTATAGCACTGATTGCTGTATAAATGGCAATGGTCCCAAAAATGTGTCAAAAATTTCCGAAGTGTCAGCCACAATGTCGCAGTCAGTCATAATAAAAATCACTGATCGCCGCCATTTATAAAAAAAAATATTAATAAAAATGCCATAAAACTATCCCCTATTTTGTAAACGCCATAACTTTTGAGCAAACCAATCAATAATCGCTTATTGCGATTTTTTTTACTAAAAATATGTAGAAGAATATGTATCGGCCTAAACTGAGGGAAAAAAATGTTCTTTTATACATATTTTATACATATATATATATATATATATATATACATATTTATTATAGCAAAAAGTAAAAAAAAATATTTTTTTTTTTCAAAATTGTCGCTCTTTTTTTGTTTATAGCGCAAACAATAAAAACCACAGGGGTGATCAAATACCACCAAAATAGAGCTCTAGTTGTGGGGAAAAAAGAACTTCAATTTTGTTTGGGTGCCATGTCACACAACCGCGCAACTGTCAGTTAAAGCGACGCAGTGCCGAATCGCAAAAAGTGTTATGGTCTTTGGCCAGCAAAATGGTCCGGTCTAAAAAGTGGCTAACATTGTTTCAGATAACATTTTAGTGCATGAAGTTATAAGGACACTGGAATTTTGACAAGGTCAACAACCTTGGAAAAGTTCACATATCCTTGAACACAACACACACAAACATTTTTTAATAGGAAATATGAACATAAAGAATAGAAGAAAAAAGACAGGGAAGGGAAAAGACATCATGTTGCATCAGAAAATTCTATTGGATATAAGTTAGGAGCCTGGAAGTCTTTTGCAGATAAAATATTGTATCCTGACAAATACTGCAGAAACCCAGGATACAGCTATTACTTTTCCATGCCTGAATATCTGTAGCTATAATTAACCAGTATTAGCGCTCGCAAACCACCGGCTCTGCCCCGACAGGTAATGCATTAGCCAAGGGAAAGGCCATATAAATGTTAAAGCATACATGATAATTCGGGGCTGTGCGAAGTGTGACAGCAAAGTGCAGTAAACCCCTAAATTGCCTATAAATATGTTACATAAATAGATGCAACGAAACAGCTCAATGCATTGTGTTTCTTGCTGTTCATAAGAATACAGTACTTGGCATTTAAAATGTAATGGGCAGGAGACTTGGTTATTACAAAGAGCAGTAAATGCTAGGTATATTAAAAGCTGGTGCTTTAGACTGTTTTTAGGCTACAGTGAGTGATCCAGGGATACTGCTGTTAGGTCTAACAACATTATGCAGACAAAATTGAGCAAAATTCCAAAAGTAATGGACAGGAGACATTCTCCTGGATGAACAACAAAAAATTTATATATCTACTACATTGCACTTATGTTGTTAACAAATGATGTTATAGGTCAGCTCTTGAGTTCCTTCATAAATGGATAGGGGTTCTGTGAGAAATAAGCAGTTTCTGTCTCTCAGATATAGCAAGTACCCATTGACACCAATGAGCTTTTTAGCCGTTTGTAAGGGTAGCATTCTTCCTCAAACCTCCCAACTTTTTGAAATGGGAATGGGAGACACCTATTAGCAAAAGTATGTAGGCATAGGACACACACCCTGCCACACACCCCTTAGCTCTTGTACACACGGTCGGAGAATCCGTCGGGAATGTGTCCTATTGGACCGCGTTGTCGGATAATCCGACTGTGTGTGGTATGCATCAAACTGATTCCGTCGGAATATCCGTCTGACCCAATTTTCCAACTTGTTGGAAATATTTTCCGACAAACTGGTCCGATCGGACATACACTGATCATGTGTAGAGAATTCCGATCGGACAAAGTGCCACGCATGCTCAGATCAAATTCCTACACCAAAGCTATTGGCTACTAGCCTGAACGTAGTCCCATCGTAACAAAATAACGTCATCACGTTCTGAATGATCGGATTTTCCGACAACTTGGTCCGACCGTGTGTATGCAACAGTTTCGGACACAATCCGTCGGACAAAATACGTAGAACAAAATCAAACGGATTTGGTTGGCAGAATGTCCAACCGTGTGTACAGGGGCTTATAGGAGAATTTAATAAAAAAAAGATTGGTTAAACCCACCCAAACCGCTACTATTCCTTTATACTGGCTTTTGCCATTTATAAATGTAGCCATTTAGAAACCGGATGAAAGGTTTAACACTTTTTGAAAGATAAAACGTGCATTTAATATACAACTATATAGATCAGACCAAAATAATGGACAAATGAGGAGGAAGGAAGGACAGAGGGACTTTGTTCCAAATAAGAGACAGTCCCTCAAAATCAGAGACAGTTGGGAGTTATGCTTCTTGCTTACCACTAATGTCGGAAGCATTCTTGCCACTGATCACCAGTGCAAGAACCTTTATTCTCACTGAATACTAATGTAAAAAACATTCTTCCCAGATCACCAGGCTAATGTATCAAGAGCTGCAGATTTAGTCATTATTGGCTGGCGGTTCCCTGAGACCTGAGCGTTTTTTCAAGTGTTTCTCCATGTTAAAAAAGATGAGAAATGTCATCATAGGCAATTGCAAGTTAAGCTAAATTTGATCTAAAACCTTTTTGCCCCTGCGATTCATTAAAGTGGACTTTTCAGTAACTTGTCAGCTAAATGTACGGTAGTTCTAAAGGATACACTTTTTTTAAATGAATGAATTCACAGTATCTATCAGCGCACACTCCCCAAACCTCCTGGATACTTAGTAGACACAGAGGGCAGCAATGCAATAGTCCTGCTCCCAACATTCAAACAGTGTGGCATGGCTTGCTGGTGGTGTGTGTGTCTATGGCAGCACTGGACAAGGTCATCTAGAGCCCAAATTCAACACAAATCTGCATGCTTATTACCTAAGCATAATGCCCCCCTCCTCCCAGGACAAATCCACCCCCCTGCTGAAATCCCCCCCAGCACAAATCTTTGCACCTCATCCCCCAGCCACACAAAACAAATGCCCCCTCCCAAAAAAAAATCACCTCTCCTAGTGCAAATCTTCTACCCCTCCTTCTATTGCGATCAGCCTCCTCCAAAACTCCAAATTCCTTTTTTTTTCTTGCTGCTGTGAACTGATTTCCTGTTAGAGGGCAGTTACTTTAGTTCTACATGGTCCCCACTGTATACAGGAACATGCCCCCCCCCCCCCTCTTATTTCAGATGATTGCAAAATTAGCAAACAGTGGGACCCGGGCAATAATGAAAGCAGATAGAATTCCAGGATGCATCACTAGAGGGGTCACCAGCAGGAGGAAGGAGGTTCTGATTACCCTATATAGATCTTTAGTGGGACCTCATTTAGAATACTCTGTCCAGTTCTGGAGACTTCAATTACTGAAAGATAAGATAAAACAATGGTTAACAAAAATGGTGAAAGGTCTGGGGGGTTCTTCACTTTTAATGAAGAAAAAATATATATATACAAAACAAAACAAAAAGGACAGACTTGATGGACCACTCAGTCTTTTTTCTAAACAAAACATGGGATTTGTAGGTTTTGTGGAGTTGCTCCTTATTTAATTATTGCTATGACTAGCAATCAGGTGTTTTATACAGGTGTTTTATACGTACTGTTAGTATACTGTATATATATATATATATATATATATATATATATATATATATACCGTATATACTCGAGTATAAGCCGAGATTTTCAGCCTCTTTTTTGAGGCTGAAAGTGCCCCCCTCGGCTTATACTCGAGTCATCGCCGTCTGACTGCTCGATCAGCGTATCGAGCAGACAGACGGCGGACATACTACAATTCGAAAGCCGCGCCTCCGCCTCCGCCTGTGATAGGCGGAACACTGAATTTCCCAGCAGCCTGTGTTCCGCCTATCACGGACATCGTCTCATCCTCGTCCGTAGTACGAGGATGAGACGATGTCCGTGATAGGCGGAACACAGGCTGCTGGGAAATTCAGTGTTCCGCCTATCACAGGCGAAGGAGGAGGCGCGGCTTTTGAATTTTAGAATGGCCGCCGAGGCGCCGACGAAGAGCGGCGATCCTGGCAAGGCACGGGACGGAGGCAAGGCAAGGCACGGCACGGGACGGGACGGAGGCAAGGCACGACACGGGACGGAGGCAAGGAGGCAAGGCACGGCACGGGACGGAGGCAAGGCACGGCACGGGACGGAGGCAAGGAGGCAAGGCACGGGACGGAGGCTCGGGACACAGGCTCGGGACACAGGTAGGCTGGACACACACACACACACACACACACACACACACACAGGGATGGATGGATGGATGGAGACACACACACACAGGGATGGATGGATGGATGGAGACACACACACACAGGGATGGATGGATGGATGGATGGAGACACACACACACAGGGATGGATGGATGGATGGAGACACACACACACAGGGATGGATGGATGGATGGAGACACACACATACAGGGATGGATGGATGGATGGACACACACACACACAGGGATGGATGGATGGATGGACACACACACACACAGGGATGGATGGATGGATGGACACACACACACACAGGGATGGACGGACACACAGGGATGGACGGACACACAGGGACGGACACACACACAGGGATGGACAGGCATGTCTCACCCTCGGCTTATACACGAGTCAATAAGTTTGCCAGTTTTTTTGGGGGTAAATTGGGGGCCTCGGCTTATATTCGGGTCGGCCTATACTCGGTAATTGTTATCGTGATCTTGACTAAAGTGTTTCACAATTCTTTCTATGCAAAGAATTCTCTCTGCTCTTCCGAAGACACATCCCTCAAAAGAAAGGAAGACGAAAAAATGGCCAGTCTGCCAAGAATCAAGACATTCTTTATCAGTTGAACTTAAGTATAAACATTGTAACAATTTGTCAATGTAAATGGGATATTTACGAAAAGGCAAATCCACTTTGCACTGCAAGTGGATTTGGAAGTGCAGTCGTGCTAAATCTAAGGGGTAGATCTGAAATGAGTGGAAGCTCTGCTAATTCTATCATCCAATCATGTGCAAGCTAAAATGCTGTTTTTTATTTTCCTTGTGTAACACTGACCCCCGAAGGAGCGGCTAATTTTTTTCTGGGCTTATCGATTACCTCCTCCAGCTCGTAACTCAACGTTCTTGTCTAGGGGTTCCCAGGGTTGATGGCCCAGTAACTGCAGAGACCACACTTGCAGTCCATTTTAGGGTTTTTATTTGCATAAAACAGTTGAAAAAACTCAGTCTCTCAGTTAAGAATAGAGGGTATAAGGATGAAGTATAGCTCAGGTACTTTGGAACTGCTGACTTCAATAAAAGTCTCTCTTTAAATAATCCAGGGAATAGCCACTCGCAACTGGATTCTTTAACTGTTGGATAAATCCTTGTTTATGGATACTAGCAGCCAACAAGTAATTTCAGCTTAGCAAAGTCTCTGCCACAGACTTTTTTGAAAATTTAGATGCTCACAGGAACTTAGTTGCAAATGGAAGGATAGCGGTAGAAACATTCTTACTGTACCAGAATCTTGCAGCCGGTCCAGCGATACCATAAGAAATGCATATTCAATTAGTGTCCTTAACAGCTCAGCTTCCAGGCTCTTATCGAGCAGCCAGCCTCGTGCATGGCCCTCTTACTGAAGAGTCCTACCCTAGTTGCATGTAGAGTTGTTGGGCCTCTCCAAACCCCAGACGGCACCGAAACACCTTAGAATCCTCCTTCCAGTTACTGTGCCTCGGATTAACCAGTTCTGAGGCTCGGAAATGGATGGATGGATCTGCACCTAAGGCCACGAGGGCCTCTGGGGGCTAGTCAGGAGGACCAGGACCACGGAGTCAGCAACAACTTCTGGACCGGAACCCAGAACCACGTGATTTCAGCACCTTAAGCACCCTCTCCCGGAATACACAGCGGAACCAACGCGCCCACTGATTTGCTCAGAGAGAGAGAGACCGGTACCAAATGAGTCCAACCAGAGTGCGTTCTGATGCCTCTCACAGGTGAAAACCCCACCTATGACCAGGCAGAACACTGATACAGCCCAGCCAAACTGATGCTAAAGCATAATTTCACACAATTAACCCCAAAACTCAACTACAGTTTTGGGAAAAAAATAAATTTACATACATAGCACGTAGTCTTCATGAGTACCATCGCTACACTTGCATGTCCCTCTTGGATCTACAGCGACTGAAAAGTGCACTTGTAGTGCAGAGTGGATTTTCCTTTAGTAAATAACCCCCTTTGTGTAAGTGGAAAAAGTTTAACCACTTAAACACTAAACCTTTTTCTGACATTTGTTGGCTTCGAGTTAAAATCATTTATTTATTTTTTTGCTAGAAAATTACTTAGAACCCCCAATAATTCTACATATTTTGTTAGTAGACACCCTAGAGAATAAAATTGTGGTTGTTGCAATATTTTATGTCACACTGTATTTGCGCAGCGGCCTTTTACAAAAAAATTACTTTCATGAATTAAAAAAAAAAAATAGCTAGTAAAGTTAGCCCATTTTTTTTTTTTTTTTTGTATAAATGTGAAAGATTTTACGTTGCAAGAATCGAGAGAGAATCGTGATCTTTTTATTCTAAGCAAAAAAATTGTGATTCTCATTTCGATTCTCATTTTGGCCAGAATCATGCAGCTCTAATATATATATATATATATATATAAACATACATGCATCTATATATGTAACTGTGTTTATAGAATGATGGACGACAGTAAGACAAATCTGGTGCCCACACAATTGTATACAGAAATAGTATTTTAACTCCTACAAGTTTATAGTTGCAGCATGCTTGGCAGATGCCCTAGCATGTATATCTATCTTTCTAAAGAATATACCCACTGAAAAACCACAGGAAGTGTGTTTTTGATAAGGCTAAACAGATTTTTAATAACAACTGTTGGGGGAGTAGATGAGGAACAGTTACCATGAATACAGCTTTTAAATCTAGAAATAGGGGACAAACGTTTAATCAAAGCTGAGCCGGGTAAGCCACTGGGCAAAAGATGAATGTAAAACAAATTGGGATACTTCAGAAAGTATGTATGTGTTAAGCATTGTACATCACTTTTCAGTTACCCCTAAAAAAAAAAACTGGTGGGGAGGTGTTTGACCATCTATACATGAGTCTAATGAGCTCTATAAGGCGCAGTCCAATACCTGGTTGATATTGATGAAGGTGCATTTAATCCAAGAGCATGTCTCCAGTCTCCAACAACACCTTTAGCATGTTCATAGTCTCTGACCATCTACTGTATCATGTCGACAGTCTCTGACCATCTCCTGTATCATGTCTACAGTCTCTGACCATTTCCTGTTTCATGTCTACAGTTTCTGACCATCTCCTGTATCATGTCTACAGTCTCTAACCATCTCATGTATCATGTCTCCAGTCTCTGAACATCTCCTGTTTCATGTGTACAGTCTCTGACCATCTCCTGTATCATGTCTACAGTCTCTGACCATCTCCTGTCTACAGTATCTGACCATCTCATACAGCATTCTCACAATCTCTGATCATCTCCTATACCAAGTCCATAGTCTTCTATTATATTTCCCTGGTCTCTGAGAGCATTATATTAACTGAATATTAGGTGCAGCCATTTGGTGATCTCAGGGGCTGCACTTGAGATTGCTTTATTAAAATGTTGTCACTGCTATAGCACAATGGAAATGTTCCAATACTTGCAAATAATGTTTAAAATCAGATGCATAGCTTGTTTTTATAAAGCAGCAATTTTTGGCCAACTTTAGTACTTTCTTTGAATTCCATATAAATGAATTCAAAATATGAACCAACTTTCTTGTAAGCAAAAAAAAAAAAAAAAACTTATTTCATGAAGACCATACAAGATATGCTAGAATGCCATAGCATTTTTCAACAAACTTTTACCAGAAACCCCTTATTTCTTCTCAAGATAGACCCGATGTGTGGGATTTCTGTACACCCCAAACTTTAGCTGAAGCTAGAATTTCCTGAAGTTGAGAATGACTGAAAACCTCTACTTTGAATTTGATTCCCTATGAAAAGCAATTGGTTGTGGTGTCACCTTTCTGGTGTTACTTATGCTGATTGGAGACATGTCAATAAAAAATGCAGTGATTCTACTAAAAAGCTAGATTATTTAAAAAAAATGTTTGTTCTGAGGAATCCCAGGAACCTAAATAATGAAAGAAAGAAACTATTCTCACAATCACAAAAACTGCCATTGCGGTTCTTACAGAAAACACGGCTTCTCAGCATTTCATTTTTTGGTCCTCCCTGTTAACTGATTCACGGTCGGAACGCACTTCCTTTTTGTTTGTGCATTTTATTTATGTTAATTATATTATGTTATAGTGGTTACAGATCTTGTTTTGAACATCTGTATTGATATGTTATGAAATGTCATTGTTAAAATTTATGAGAATTGTTACATCTAATTATATATATCTGATTTAAGATTTTGATCAAAATGGTATTAGCACTTTATAGATGTTGTTGTTCATAGCTTCTTTTTTTTTTTAGACCTAATGCCACGTACACACGACTGGACTTTCCGAACGAACGGACTTGGCCACACACTAACGCACTAAGTCCAATCGAAAGTCCGTTCGTTTTGAAAGTGATGACGTAAACGGGACTAAACAAGGAAGTTCAATAGCCAGTAGCCAACAGCTTCCCTTGCATCATATTTGGTCCGTCAGGCCAGCACACAGACTAACGGTTTTCACGATTTTATTCCGTTGGATAGATTTGAAACATGTTCTATTTCTAGGTCCGTCAGATTTTTTTTTTTTTAGTAAAATTATCTGATTAGCCCACACACGATCGGATTGTCCGACGGACTAATCCCTTTGGACCTAGTCTGTCGGAAAGTCCGGTCGTGTGTACGCGGCATAAGTCTTCCCTCGTTGACTAATATAATTTCATTTTAACTTTATAAGCAAATATATTTGAGGGGCACATATATATTTCATATCATTTTTGAATTAATGGTTATTGGAGTAACAACAACATTTGTATGTTAATATACTTTAGTTTACTTTACATTTTTGATTATTTGATGCTGTCTTCAGTTTTGACAGAAACCCATCTCTTCAATATGAAATCCCTAGGATGGCTTTTTGCAGCTATCTACAAATTTGCCACTATGCTGGTTAATTGGCAAAGGAATTTACTTTTAGCAAATGTACACTATTTGAATGTGTCTGCACTGGCGGACTATCAGTAAAACATATTTTTTCACAAATCTATAAGATTTTGATAAGCAGGGCTTTTTTTCTCAGAGAATAAGTGCAGGAATTCCCCCTTCTGAGTCACTTCTTTTCTCCGCCCCTTACCTACCTCTGAGCACCGTCCCTTGGTTCTTCCCCCTCCCAGTACCGCCCCTTTTAGAGAGTACAGAACCAAGAATCATTTTGTGGTGCTAAGTCCTATGCATGGAATTTGTTAATAACAATAAGAACAGCAGTAAAGTAGATCCCCTGCAGCCAGTGGTAATAGACTCTTCCCAGCCACAATAGTTTCCCCTAGAAACAATGGACCCCAACAACAATAGGCTCTGACAGCAACAACAGATTTGCCAGCAGCCAGCCCAGCACCAATAGACCCTCCAGCAGCCAGCAACAATAGACCGCTTCCTCAACAGTAGATCCCTTCCAGCAACAATTAACCCCCGAGCAACATAAGCCCAACCAACAATAAATCCCTCCCTAGCAACAACAGACACCGCCCCAGTGTGAAAGCATCCCTTGAAATGAATGGGCACCTGAAAACCACCTCAGTATGAAAGGGGCCCTACTGTATGTAGGTATATACTACAGTATATCACATTGGTTTAGATGGCCAAAATAAACTAAAGTACATTGAAACATGGAATTATACTTTCAATATAACAAATAACCTTCCGAACCACATCCTTTCCTTCCGAACCACATCCGACCGAGTCTCTTGTGCCACCTAGCAGAGTTCTTTAACTGCTTATGATACTACTTAAACCCCTTCCCGACCAGCTGCCACAGTTGTACTGTGGCAAGTTGGCTCCCCTGGGCAAACCAACGTACGTTGGTTGGCCTTTTGACCACTAGGCGATCGCTCCACACAGAGACAGAACAAAGATCTGTCAATGTAATCAGACAGATCACCGTGTTGTTAGGTGTGAGGAGAGTGATCTGTTATTCATACAACGATCGCGCTCCTCACCCAGGTAGTCCCACCCCCCACAGTTAGAATCAAATTAAATCACTCCTTAGGTAACACAGTTAACCCTTTGATCGCCCCCTACTGTTAACCCCTTCCCTGCCAGTGACATTTACACAGTATTCATTTTTATAACACTGATTGATGTGTTAAAATTGTCCGATCTGTCTGCCACAATGTTGCAGTCCTGATAAAAAATGCATTACTAAGTAAAGTACATTAATAAAGAAAAATAAAATAATAAAAATTCCATAAATCTTTCTTTTATTTTGTAGACGCTATAACCTTTGTGCAAACCAATCAATATATGCTTATTGCGATTTTTATTACCAAAATAATTTAGAAGAATACATATCAGCCTAAACTGAGGAAAAAATTTGCTTTTTTATTTTTATTATAGCAAAAAGTACAAAATATTTTTCAAAATAGTCTGCCTATTTTTGTTTATCACGCAATTTTCAGTTAAAGTGACGCAGTGCCTTATCACAAAAAAATGGCCTGGTGATTGAGCAGCCAAATCTTCCAGGGATGAGGTTTAACCACTTGTCGACTGGCCTATAGTAAAAGTACGTCATTTGTTTGACATTAAATAGCTGCCATAACCCCCAGTATTTTTATTTTTTTACTACAAGTGATTCTCTTTCCAATAAAGGTGGTGCCATGGGCAGATTCAAGAGGGGTGGCTACCCTCCTGCCACTTCCCGATCGTTACCTGACCCACCGGTGAAGCCCGGGAGTGATCTGATGCTGGCGGCAGCTAGGTAAGGAGAAAAGTGACAATAAGATGTTTTAATAAAGAGGACCTGTCATCTTTATTTCTAGTACAAGGGATGCATTCGTAAGTCATGCAATCATATGTCAATTGTGTTCAAACCACACATGTAAGGTATTGCCGCAAGCGTTAAATTGAACCCTGTAAATAATGTTAAAGTGACATCTATGGCGATTTTTTTTAAATACCGTAGTTTGTCTCCATTCCATGAGCGTGTGCAATTTTAAAGCATGACATGTTAAGTATTTATTTACTCAGCGTAACATCATCTTTCACATTATACAAAAAAATTGGGGTAAATATTGTGTTTTGGTTTTGGAGAATTACTGTCCCTCCATCTTGCATTTTTTGGGTCTCCTGTAAAGGGGATCCCTAAACTCCCTAGAAAACCCAATACTCATGAATTGACAGAAAGCTGCTACTTTATAGACTCACCTGAAAACTAACTACTCTGTTCACAAAAGCAGCTCTATACAGCAGGATTACCAGGATCAGCTGATCAAAATGCTAACTGCCAGAATGAGCAATAAGCTGGATAGACATCATGAAGTTGGACACAGTGGGATCTCCACATTACCCATAGATGACTTAGCTCTCATCATGGTAGCCAGACATCCAGATCTTCTTTTCTCCAAATACCCTAACCCCTCACCCTTCTCCTTGCTCCCTTTCCCATTCAATGTTTTGTTCTCTTTCAATTGTTATTCTTCTCGGGTGCACCTTAAGAGCATATGGACATGCCACAGCAACTTATATCCCAGGGACCAGATCTGCAATCAGCTTTGCAATCAGGTGCAAGGATGCAGGTGCTAGCTATGAAAGAGGCTTTCAAAATTGATCAACTACCCTTGAGAATTACAATGCAGGCCCCTGATTTTTAGTCTTTTTTTTTTATTCAGCACTTCTCCTCCCTGACTCCCAGTGTCTGGACAATTATCCTGTATTGTGATACCATGTGAATTTATAACATTCTGTAACAAATATTGTTGACACCTTCTGCTTATCTGTTTTTTTGTATGGTGAAAAATACTAATAAAAGTAGGAGAAAGCCACCTTTTTGCAGGTTCCCTTGGTATCCAAAAAGTTAGTTGACTGCTGCATGCCAAATCAGGCCCCTGATACCGATGTCACTGATTAAGTGTTTTTTGGATGTGGAATCTCTGCAAGACTGTCTAGGATGCCTGTGGGTGTTGATTTTATCTGGAAGAAATTTTTTGGTATAGGTTTCATGGGCACAATTAACACCCAGGGACCAATTTTTTCACTCCGGTTTGACAGGTGCATATAATTTAAATTTTTTACAGCAAGGCCAATTCTTGCTTTCATTGAGAGTACCTCTATAGTTATTGTGTGAAGGCAACACCCAAAGTCTAATTTTTCCACCATTGTTTCGCGGGGCATATCATTTCAATTTTTTTACAGCAAGGCCAATTTTTTATATCATCAACAGTACCTCTATAGGGTCAAGGGGTGAAGGCACCAACACCCAAGGCCCAATTGTTCCACATCTGTTACTTCTATCCAAAGTCTGCGAAACAGACACCAGAATGTATCCAAAGAATCTCTAATCTTTTTCCGAGTGCACTCAATTGTGGCCTTCTCAGGTGTACTTTCTTATCTATTTTTTATGATAAAAAATACTAATAAAAGTTATTTAAAAAGAAGAACGTCACCTTCTTGTAGGTTACCTTGGTATGCAAAAAGAAAGTTGACTGATGCATGCCAAAAGGAGCTCTATAGAACCATAGCTATAGTCAGGCATTGTTTTAGTTTAGACCACATGATTATTGTATTCATAGCTGCAATTGCACACAAGGTAACTGCAGGATTCAAGCAGCTTTCATCTAGCAGAGAAACCTTCATTTATCCCACAGCCAAAAAGCTGGCAGCCAGCCTCGGGCCACAGATCAAATGAGGGCCACGATTTTAAAGGAAATGTCAGATGCTGTGGGCCAAACAGTTCTTATCTGTTGTTAAATTCTGTTTCAGTAAGATGTGAAATAACAGAGGGCAGAACATTTTACTACGAGGTGTTCCATCAATAGAACACAAGGGTTAAAGATAGCAAACATATTGCAACACATTAATATACCCCTGGACTGCTTCATCCTTGTATTTCTACTCAATTAAGTGGCAGGTGTGCACCATATGCCATGCTAAAAAAAAATCTGATGTTTTGAGAAAACGAAGAGCAAACTGTGTACATATGTAGGTGCTAAAGTATACCTGATGAAACCGCATTACAAAAATATCATTCTCCTCGTCCACAAATCTGTTTGGAACGCCATAAATAGACCTTGTTTTTTGTTTTGTAAATGTTGCCTCTTGAAATATAATGCATATGGACATGGATCTAACAACAAACAGGATAGGGAGGGAAGCTTGCAAAGATCCAGGCTGTACTAAAATAGCATGTTTGGGTCTAAAGCAGATCTTGGATGGGAAAAGAAAGGCCCTAGTGGCTTTACAAATTAATTAACAGATGTAAAAATATTATTTTTTGCCTGCAGAAGGGCTTTAAAGTTGAACCAAGAGCAACTGAAAAAACTACCCTTACTGCAAAGCAGAAGCATAATGCTGTGTACACACGACCGGACTTTCCGGCAGACTAAGTCCGGTTTTCCCGATGGACTTTCGGCAGACCTCCGACAGACTTTCCGAACGAACGGACTTGGCCACACACAATCACACCAAAGTCCGACGGATTCGACCATGAAGACGTACGACGGGACTAGAATAAGGAAGTTCATAGCCAGTAGCCAATAGCTGACCGAGCGTCGGTTTCCATCCGACTAACATACAGACGAACAGATTTTTCGACCGGACTCAAGTCCCTCGGAAAGATTTGAAACATGTTCTAAATCTAAAGTCTGTCTGATTTTTTGACAGCAAAGGTCCGATGAAGCCCACACATGGTCGAATTGTCTGAGGGATTCGTTCTGTCGGACCTTTGCTGTCAAAAAAAGTCCGGCCGTGTGTACACGGCATTACTAGAACCTTCAGGGCCCCGGTGTAAGAAACCTTGAAGGCATACCTCCCAACATTTTGAGATGGGAGAGAGGGATACCTATTAGCAAAAGTATGTAGGCATAGGACACACACCCTGCCACACCCTCTTAAAGGAGAATTATACAAAAAAAAAAAAAAAAAAAAAAAAAAAGAGTCAAACCCACAAGTGCTTTTATTTACCACTACTATTCCTTTATATTGGCTTTTGAAATTTACAAATGCAGCAAATTTTGAAAATGGATGAAAAGTTTAGCACTGGGAAATACTTTTTGAAAGATAAAAAGTGCATTTTATTTACAACTTTATAAATCAGACGAAAACGATTGACAAATGAGGAGGACAGTGGGACTTTGTTCCAAAACAGGGACAGTCCCTCAAAATCAGGGCCATTCCCTCCGAGCCTGGTGGTGGAATGCCAGGGCCAGGTCGCAAGAGTGACCTTTGCAACCCTGGCAGTTCCGCCACTGTCAGTCGTTTTTTATTTTTGTTATGTTTTTTTTATTATTTTTACAACTGTATTAAAAAAAAATTGGAACCCTGCTGGGGAGCTTTGGTGAAATATCAGGGGTCTAAACAGACCTTTTGAGGTTTTACCTTTGAGATAGAGAAATGAGATTGCAGACACAGCCCTCAATCTCCAATCTCTACAGCCTCAGCTGCACAGAATGAATGGACAGGATAAGCTCTGTATAGATCCTCCCATTCATTTACAAATTCCGCTATGAATGGACAGAGTCAGTGATTGGTACTGAGTGGTACTGTCCATTCAGAAAAGAAAGGGGCCGGTAAATTACATATTTACCGGCCTCTTCCCTGCTCTCCATCCTGACACATCCCCCACAGCAGCTAGAAGGAGAAGGGAAGGGGAAAGCTGGACCTGCATATGAGAGGCAGTGGGAAGGTATTTAAAGCAACTGATCCCCCTCCATTTTTCTCCTGCAAGCACTGAATGCCTATGGGAGGGTGAAGAGGAGAAGCAGACTTTCAGGGCTGCAGGGGAAAAATGGAAGGGATTGGTTTCTCTCTATGCATCTCTCGCTGCCTTTCCTATCCAGGTGTACAGGGGGGCTGCATGGGCCCCCTGGACCATGGGGCCAGGTCGCAATTTTTTATGACCCCTGTTGCAAGGTATAAAGCCCAACTCAGGGCCCAATGAACTTACTTATGTTAAATCAGTTGAAGGCTCTGCTTATTTTTAATAAAAAGACACCATCTCAGGTATCCAGCACATCATCACCCAAGCTGTCACATTGCTAGTTTTTGGGCCCCCAGCCCCGCCTGCTTCTGGGAAGCTGGCTGTGACTTCCTATCACAAAAAAACACTGCGCTATCTAAACGAAAAAAGCAGCTAACACACTAAAAATTTATATTTTAGTTCAGATAACATATATAATGGAAAAATGTTGCGCTAAAATGAAAAAACATATGTGTACAAATCCGTAACCAAATCTGTCTGTCACTTATGTGTCCTGTATAATTTACGTGACATAAATTATCATAATTATTGACAATTAACACAAATAATACTTAAACAATTTCAATGTGAACATGTATATGAAAAAAGAAAAAAAGGGAAATAAGTGCCCCTCATTGAACTCAATACAGTCCTTTCGCAAAGAACGATCAAGATCCCCCTTGGTGCAATAAAGAGGTATTTATGACCTCCAATCCTCAGGGTTAAAAAGTGCAAACACCCTCGTGCCAGTACCACCACCTTAGACGGATGTAGGCTTACTGAATATCTCTGACCCAAAAGGAACATATATTCCAAGGGTGAATCACGCTTTAGTCTGAGGCGACTGTGGATCACTCAAGCCAACGAGCACTGGAACCTGGAAGCCAATAGTGAAGATCTCTTCCAGGACAAAGACAAACCAGTAGCAGATATAGCAGGTAGGGATCAAGCAGAAGAGTAGTCAGTAAACAAGCCAAAGAACGGTAACTAGCGGCTGCAGGTTGGGATTAAGCAGAAGCGTAGTCGAGGAACAAGCCAAAAGTCGTTAACGAGTGGTAGCAGATATACGGAGAGCAGCAGGAGTGACAAGAGCAAGTTATTGGCTGGGGAGAGCATGATAATCTGGCAAACATGAAGTGCAATGACCTGGCTTAAATTAAGAAGTTAATGGGAGGAACAAAGAGTTCAAAGTTCAGTAGAAACAAGGCAGAGTTGTCCAATGGATCAGACAGGGTGCCATCCAACATCTCAGGTGGCTCAGCAACAAGAGACATTGCCAGGCACAGCAGAGTTCATAGGTTCAGAGTTGGGCCCTGACAATGTTCTATTGCAGTCAATGTACAGTTTGGCTCAATGCTGAATTACCATTGATCTCTATGGTATATTCTGTTTAAGACCCATTCACAAAAAGAGCAATTTTTGTGTAACTTAAAAGGAACCTCTACTAGGTCCTCACTGACCTCTGTAGCTGCTGTATTCTGATATCACTTAGTGATACTAAAGTCTAATTTTTTTTTCTTTAAAAATAATAAATATGTTATGCCGCGTACACACGACCAGACTTTTCACCAGCAAAAGTCCAACGGAACAAATAGGTCAGACAATTTGATCGTGTGTGGGCTCCATCGGACCTTTGCTGTCCAAAAATCTGACGGACTTTAGAAATAGAACATGTTTCAAATTTTTCTGCTGGAACTCCACCGGACCCATTTCCTATGGAGAAATCCGCTCGTCTGTATGCTGGTCCGACGGACGAAAACCAACACTAGGGCAGCTATTGGCTACTGGCTATGCACATCCTTATTCTAGTCCGGTCGTACGTCATCACGTTCAAATCCGTTGGACTTTGGTGTGATTGTGTGTGGCCAAGTCCGTTCATTCGGAAAGTCAGTCGGAACTCCGCCGAAAGTCAGTCGGGAAGACCGTCAGACCTAGTCTGCCGGAAAGTCCGGTCGTGTGTACGCTGCATTTATACTTACCTGCCCTGTGCAGTAGTTTTGCACAGAGCAGCCTGGATCCTATTTGTCTCGGGTCCCTTGTCAGAGCTCCTGTCCCCTCTCTCTTCTCATTGGCTAACTGACTTTGCAACAGGAGCCAATGGCGCCACTGCTGTGCCTCAGCCAATTACGACTCGTGCACATCGCTGGATCGAGATGGGGCTCAGGTAAGCATTAGGGGGGCTGAGAGGAGCTGCTGCACAAAGAAGGTTTTTTATCTGCATGCATAGAACGCATGAAGATAAAAAAACCTTCTGACTTTACAACCATTTTAAGCTGGACTTTCATCTGTAGAATTTTGAATGCTAAAACAAGAAAGTATAGAAATTGCTTTTCCTACCATTCAGTGGTGCCTTCATGGACTCAACTCATTTTGAATTACTTTTTGTTTACGTACTATGTCAAGGTCTTGAATTTCATAGAACAAAAATTCTACTTCCGGATTAACTTTGACAAGTACGGTACATACACATAAGACTAGTTATGATTATTCTCGTACGGGAGCAAATTCAACTACTAGAAATGTGTCCGATTCCATCAGACTCACTGCATCATTGCACTTTTTGTTGCTTTTAGGTTCCCAGTGTTATATGAGGGAATTAGTCCACGCCCCTCTAAACTGTATTTAAGGGCACAGCAGCCCACTTTTATCAAACAAAATGAAAGCTAAGTTCACAAACATGGATTTCCCATGCAATGGTCTTCACCAGCAAACAATAACAAAAAATGCTAGCCCATCTGGCTACATTTCAACAGCTCCACCGCTGTCTTTGGTCTCCCAGACCACGGCTATTCAGGCTCTCTTAGCCTTGGTTGCAGCTCCTTGCTGTACGGGCCTACTCCTGGCCTCTGATAAGGTTTACCCAGCACTCCTGATTCTCAAACACTTCTGGGAAAGTCAGACTTCCTCCAGCCCCCCTGGACTCGCTAATCACCTCAGCTTTCGCAGTCTCTCCAGGCACATGTACAGTGGGGAAAATAATTATTTGATCCCCTGCAGATTTTGTAAGGTTCACTTACAAAGAAATGAACGATCTATCATTTTTATGATAGGTGTATTGATAGAGACAGAATATCAACCAAAAATCCAGAAAAAACATGTGATTGCAGTTCAGTGAGTAAAATAAGTATTTGATCCCCTACAAGCCAACAATAATTCGGGCTTCCACAGACTGGCTACATTATGTGCTCATGTGGTACACAGATTAGTCCTGTCAATTTAGGAAGATGCACCTG
This sequence comes from Lithobates pipiens, assembly GCF_037356315.1. Classification (NCBI taxonomy): domain Eukaryota; kingdom Metazoa; phylum Chordata; class Amphibia; order Anura; family Ranidae; genus Lithobates; species Lithobates pipiens. The sequence continues at coordinate 283,800,967 of NW_027507785.1, read as the reverse complement.
TCCACAAAATCTCTGTCTTCCATTCAAACCTAACCATCATGGGCAAGACCAAAGAGCTGTCCAAGGACATCAGGGACAAAGTTGTAGACCTGCACAAGGCTGGAATGTGCTACAAGATCACCATCAAGAAGCTTAGTGAGAAGGAGACAACTGTTGGTGCGATTATTCACAAATGGAAGAAATACAAAATAACCATCAATTGCCTTCGGTCTGGAGCTCCATGTAGGTTTCTGCCTCATGGGGTAAGTATGATCATGAGAAAAGTGAGTTATCAGCCCAGAACTACACGGAAGCAGCTTGTAAATGATCTCAAGGTAGTTGAGACCACAGTCACCAAACAAACCATTGGTAACGTAATATGCTGCCATGGATTGAAATTCTGAAGCGCTCGCAAGGTCCCCCTCCTCAAGAAGGCATATGTACAAGCCTGTCTAAAGTGTGCCTATGAACATCTAAAGAAGGATTGGGAGAAAGTACTGTAGTCAGATGAGACCAAAATCGAGCTCTTTGACATTAAATCGATTTGCAGTGATTGTAGGAAGAAAAAGTGCCGACTATGACCCTAAGAACACCATCCCTACAGCCAAGCACAGAGGTGGAAACATTATGCTTTGGGGCTGTTTCTCTACTATAAGGTACAGGCTGATTTTGCCACATTGAGGGGCCAATGGACAGAGCCATGTATTGTAAAATCTTGCATGAGAACCTTCTTTCCTCAGCCAGAACACTGAAGATGGGTCATGGATGGGTCTTCTAGCATAACAATGACCCAAAACATAACGCAGAGGAAACAAAGGAGTGGCTCAAGAAATAGCACATTAAGATCATGGAGGGGAGGGAGCTGAGTTGCCAAGTGACCTTAAGGATTTAGAGGAGATCCGTAAAGAAGAATGGACCAAAATCCTTCCTGAGATATGTGCAAACCTGGTAACCAACTACAAGAAACGTCTTACCTCTTTGCTTGCCAACAAGGATTTCTCCACCAAGTACTAAGTTATGTTTTGCTTGGGGATCATATACTTATTTTACTTGCTGAACTGCAACTCAATTTATAACTTTGTTTTGTTTTGTATCGTGTTTTTTTCTGTTTTTTTGGTTAATATTCTGTCTCTGTCATTTAAAATACACCTATGATAAAAAATAATAGACTCTTCAGTTATTTGTAAGTGGGCAAATGTACAAAATCTGCAGGGGAGCAAAAAAATTTTCCCCACTATAACTGTCCTGACTTTTCCAGTCCTATGGGCCAGAAGTCCCCCAAAAATAGGGTCACATCTGAGTAGCCCCTCCTGGCTGCAGCACACTGCTATCTTTACACACTGACTGTGCGTCTGAATGGCAGCAACTTCCCTGAGTTCTCACCAAACCTGGTTTATAACGAGTGTGTGCACCTCGACACACATACAACCTGTAGAACTCCAGGAAAACCTGGAAACAGGATTGAAGATTCTGTTCCACCCAAGACACTTTAGAACCTTCAGCCAGGGTTCACATATATACTATGCAATTTTTATGTCAGTTTTCAGTGTGATTATCAAAGGTAGTTGTTTAGCAGTTCAGTGCAATTCAGATGCGATTCTGCCACCATTCAGTGATTATGAATACCAATTAGCTCAATTCCAATTTAGTGCTGCTGTGATTTTAAATCTGCCTTCATATGCTTGAAATGCCGTCCATCCTCTTCTCTACAAAACTGCTTTCCATCCACTTCTATGCAAATCTACTGTATCTTCTAGTCACTTCTATGCAAATCTGTTTTCCAGCCAATTCTATGCAAAACTGCTTTCTAGCCACTACTATGCAAAACCGGCTGTGAATAGCATCCTATGTAAACAGTTATCTCAAAATGCCACTATACTCTATGCTGTGCAAGGTGGGAACGCATCGCATCGAAGGACAGATGTGAATGTCCTTCATAGAAAACAATGTATTTTCAAGATGACATGCAAATCTATGCCTTTTGCATTGCATTTGATCTGCATCAGTGTCAACCAGGACTTAAAGTAGTTTTAAAGCCTGAATGTTTTTTTTACCTTCTTGCATTCTATGCATGAAGTTAAAAAACCTTCAGGTTTGCAGCTCCCCTATTACTTATCTAAGCCCGATCTTGAGCCACCGATGTGCATGAGACCTAAGGCTCTCCTGGCTCTTTCCTTCCTGATTGGGTGAGAGGTAGCAGCTGGAGCCATCCCGCTGCTGTCAATCACAGCCAGGGGGTGGGGCTGAACCATGCTCTCTGTGTCTTATGAACGCAAAGAGCTGGCTCGGGAGCGAGAATGCACGAGTGACCCTACAACAAGTGGCTTGCTAAGGGGGCACTCAGCAAGGGTGGGGGGCCCAGAGCGCCGGCGAGGGACCTGAGAAGAGGAGGATCGGGGCTGCTCTGTGCAAAACCGCTGCACAGAGCAGGAAAGTATAACATGTTTGTCCAGGCCCCAATCCAGGACTACCAAGCCCAGAGAAAATTGAAACCACAGTTTTCTCTGCTCACAAAGCACATGCTGGAGCTTTGCAAACTGCACCATGGGGTCGATTTACTAAAACTGGAGAGGGTAAATTCTGGTGCACCAATCAGCTTCCAGGTTTTTTTTTTGTCAACGTTTAATCGAACAAGCTAAAAATAGAAGCTGATTGGCACCAGCTTTTGCACACTCTAGTTTTAGTAAATCAGCCCCCTTGCATCATTTGTCTAGCCATTTCCACAGTGGCAGGGTGTCACGCTGTCACAACAGCTTCAAATAACCCGAGAACCATCATTTCAAAGGCTTTCTATTTCCAACTTTATTTTTCATACATGGCTAAATCATGGTTTTGAAAAAAACAACATGCACCACAAAAACCTCAAAAATACATTATATCCCTTAGAAGAGTCACATAATCAAATTGTAACCAGTAAAATATAACAACAAAATGTGATTATTATTACCAGTATTCTAAAAAAAAAAAAAAAAAAAGCCAAAGAAAAATGCCCATTGTGCAACTTGTGCAGAGACTGTTTCACAGCACACACAAACACGCACGCTATCTGTATTTTGCCTTGCAGAAGGTGTTCTGTTTATTGGAGATAGTGCAGGTAACAATGTAATGTACCAGTTTCCATGGCAACCTAAGCTTTGGAAATGAGTAGCAGATTAAACAGGCTCATCATGGGAGCAGGCATTCTTACAGCATCATTCCTACTGTCCCGAGACCGCAACAAATGAGCCACTTTTCTTTTTAGATATTTCATTTTCTCTCTCTCTCTCTCTTTTTTTTTTTTTTTCACTGTTTTTCCAAGAATAAATTCATCTGTAGAAATAACGTTTGCTCCCCTGGCTGTTTATAACCGATTCTTCCTTTTCTTGAATTATTCACCCCTGTTGTGATTAAATGACTAGTGACAAGTCAAAAGTGGAAATGAGAGAGAGTGACGGTAGACTAATAAATGGCAAAGAAAATAGTAAATTATCCAGAACAAAGTGTTCTGTTTTTTTAGCTCTAGAATTTTCGGAATCGGAAAAGATAATAAATGACTGAAAGTTCTATTTTATTTTAATCATCAAGCTTTATTTAATGGCTGAGCTCCTTCTGCATACAAAATAAGAGGGAAGGAAATAGGAAGCTGCTGCAGCAACCAATCAGATGTCTGCTTTTATTTTTTGCCCAGCACATACTGTAGGCTTATACTATACCAGAGCCAGATGGAGAGGTAGTCACCGATTCATCAAAGGAAATAAGATACTATTCATTATATTAAAGTGGAACGTTAGTGAAAAAATTAAGTCCTGCTAGATCACGTCAGGCTGACCCCTTCTGCAGATGCACTATATTGTCAAAAGTATTGGGGTGCCTGGCTTTACACCCACATGACATCCCAGTCTTAGTCCTTGTACACACATTCCAACGGAAACAGTCCGATCGGATTATATTGTCGGAAAATCTGATCGTGTGTGGGCTCTATCGGACTTTTTCAATCGGAAATTCCGACGGAAAAAATTTGAGAGCAGGATCTCAAATTTTCCGACAGCAAAATCCGATTGGACTTTTTCCGATTGTAGAGAATTCTGATCGGACAAAGTGCCAAGCATGCTCAGATCAAAGTACGAAAGCAAGACTGTTGGCTACTAGGCTGAACGTAGTCCCGTCGTATGTAACGAACGTCACCACGTTCCGAACAATCGGATTTTCCGACAACTTTGTGCGACCGTGTGTATGCAACACCAGTTTCAGACAAAATCTGTCTGAAAAAATTTCCGACCGTGTGTACAAGGGCTTAGTCCGTAGGGTTCAATATTGAGTTGGCCCACCCTTTGCAGCTACAACAGCTTAAAGTGGAAGTAAACCCTCCTATTGTTTTCAGATAAGGAAGCTGCCATCTTGGCCTCTAATAATTCTTCATCTGCCATAATGCTGCACATGTGATCAGTTATGACATCAGCCATTGGATGGTTTGAAAGTTTGGTTGAGAGCACAACCAATGTGAACACTAGCATTTCCGGCATGACGGGAATGTAAGTGTTTTTTGAAACTGGGTTTACTCCCGCTTTAAACTCTTCTGGGAAGGCTGTCCACAATGTATAGGAGTGTGTCTATGGGAATGTTTGACCCTTCCTACAGAAAACCATTTGTGAGGTCAGGCGCTGATGTTGGACAAGAAGGCCTAGCTCACAGTCTCCGCACTAATTCATCCCAAAGGTGTACTATCTGTGCACGTCAGTCAAGTTTCTCCACCCAAAACTCACTGATCCATGTCTTTATAGACCTTGCTTTGTGCACTGGTGCGCAGTCATGTTGGAACAGGAAGGGGCCATTCCCAAACTCTTCCCACAAATTTGGGAGCATGAAATTGTCCAAAATGTCTTGGTATGCTGATGCCTTAAGGGTTCCCTTCACTGGAACTAAGGGGCCAAGCCCAGCCCCTGAAAAACAACCCCACACCACAATCCCCCCTCCACCAAATGATTTAGTGCACAAAGCAAGGTCCATAAAGAAATAGATGAGCGAGTTTGGGGTGGAGGAACTTGACTGGCCTGCACAGAGTCCTGACCTCAACCTGATAGAACACCTTTGGGATGAATTAGAGCAGAGACTGCAAGACAGGCCTTCGCATCTAACATCAGTGCCTGACCTCACAAATGCACTTCTGGAAGAATGGTCAAACATTCCCATAGACACACTCCTAAACCTTGTGGACAGCCTTCCCAGAAGAGTTTAACCACTTGCTTACTGGGCACTTAAACCCCCCTCAGTCCCAGACCAATTTTCAGCTTTCAGCGCTGATGCACTTTGAGTGACAATTACGCGGTCATACAACACTGTACCCAAATTAAATTTTTATCATTTTTTTCCCACAAATAGAGCTTTCTTTTGGTGGTATTTAGTTACAGCTCGGAGTTTTATTTTTTGCTAAACAAACAAAAAAAGATGCAAAAAAAAAAAAAAAAAAAATCATGTTTTAATAGTTTGTTATAAAATTTTGCAAACGGGTCATTTTTCTCCTTCATTGAAGTGCGCTGATTAGGCGGCACTGATAGGCTGCATTGGTAGGCACTGATGGGCTGCATTGGTGGGCACTGATGGGCTGCATTGGTGGGCACTGATGGGCTGCATTGGTGGGCACTGATAGGCTGCACTGGTGGGCACTGATAGGCATAGTTAAGGCGGCACTAATAGGCACAGATAAGGCGGCACCGATGGGCACAGATAAGGCGGCACTGATGGGCAAAGATGGGCACAGATAAGATGGCACGGATGGGTGGCACGGATAAGTGGCACGGATGGGTGGCACGGATGGGCACTGATAGGTACCACAGATAGATGGGACTGATGGGCACTGATAGGTGGCACTGATAGGTGGCTCTGATAGGTGGCACTGCTGGGCACTGATGGGCGGCACTGCTGGGCACTGATGGGCGGCACTGCTGGGCACTGATGGGCGGCACTGGGGTGCAGCACCTTTGAGGCAGATTTTGGGTGGCACTGTGGGTGGCACTGTGGGTGGCACTGTGGGCACTGCTGGGTGGCACTGTGGGCACTGCTGGGTGGCACTGTGGGCACTATGGGCACTGCTGGGTGGCACTGACAGGGGGGCACTTACTTTATTTCAGGATGGCACTGCGGGTGGCAGGTGGGCACTGGCAGGGGGCAGGTGTCCGTTTAAATTACTGGCCGTGATCGGGACTGATGTCCCGAACACGGCCGCCGGCGATCGGCTTTTTTTTTTTCTCCTCGCGCTGTCAGCGCGAGGAGGAATACTAGCCGATTACCGGCTCCGTTTTATCACATGATCAGCTGTCATTGGTTGACAGCTGATCACGTGATAAGGGGTCGGGATCGACCCCTTACACGGATCGGTGATCAGGCGAGTCTCACGGACTCGCCGATCACAGAGCGCGCCGCGCGCGCCCCTCAAGGGGCGCGCAGGCCGCTCGTAACCGGGACTACGTCAATAGACGTAGTCCCGAAAATGTGGGTCCGCGCTATTGCCGTCATTTTGCAATAGCGCGGATCCCAAGTGGTTAAGCTGTTATAGCTACAAACGGTGGACCAACTCAATATTGAATCCTACGGACTAAGACTGGGATGCCAATAAAATTAATGTGCGTGTAAAGGCAGGTGCCCCAATACTTTTGATACTGCAAGACCAGTTGCTCCAGTGCTTAGTAAATGAGGTAAAGATTCACTTTGCAAAGAATACCCAATCATTGGCAAGAAAAAAAAAATGGATTTTTGCTGGCACACGATTGGATGATGGAAGTCAGCAGAGCTTTTGTTCATTTACTAAGTTCTGGATCAACTGCTCTTGCAGAGTTTATTTGCCCAACCCCATATTGTTTATCTAGGAAAAACATTAAAATGAAGTGCCTGTACTGTGTCAAACCCAGTTAAACACTGCCTCACCCTGCTCTGCACATGCTAAGTAGGTACTGCCAGATTTGTAGAGGCCAAACTGCTGATAGTCTTAAAGCAGAATTAAACCCTCCTATCCTTACAGCCCAGGAAGCTGTTTCTGTTTCATCTGCAACTGCCATGGTGCTGCACTAGGGTGTCCACATCCCAGATTGCCCGGGATTGTCCCTCAATTCAAATTTGTGTCCCAGGCACCTTCATTCCGGGACAATACTGCCAAACTGGTTGCTAGAGCCGCCCTGCCTTGTTTCTAGCAACCAGTGATGTCGGCTGAGCGAGTGAGCGAGGCCTTACCCAGAGCTGCCCTGTGCAGTGGTCCGGGTCCACCCACCTCCTCTCCTTCTTCGCTTCCGGCCGCACCACAGAAGCGAGAGAGAGCAGCCAGCGAGTCCCGCAGCCCAGGCCAGAGAGCGTCTTCTTTTACTGTATCTCCTCCTCCTCCTAACTCCAGTCCAGAGGCATTCTGCAGTGCTGGCAGTGGCACTGCTGGTAAGCCAGGATCGGATCCATGGCAGCCTGTGCCCAGTGCCTGCCAGTCTCGGCCGGGGCCGACTCCCTTCTGCCTGCAGCACATTTCCACCATTTGCCAGCAGCCCAACTTCTCGCCTGAGCCTCCCACCGCACACAAGGGCCGTGATTGTCACTCAAGCCGCCCGACTGAGTGCCTGAGGGGCCCCCAGCTAAACTTCCAGGTTTGTACTACACACTATATTGAGAACATGCATGCTTGCAATACAATCACGTATTGATTTTAACAATGTTTAACAGGGATTACAAAAAATGTTGTGTATATATAAGAGCCCATTTTCATTTATACAGCGATATATAAAAATAAACTGATTACTGTGTAAATGTCACTGGCAGGGAACAGGTTAACACTAGGGGCCGATCAAGGGGTTAACGGTGTTCCCTCAGTGTGTTTATAACTGTAGGTGGTGGGGACTGACTATAGGAAATGACAGACCGTTGTTCCCAGCTATTAGGAACTCACGATCTGTCACTCCTTACAGAACAGAACAGGGGGCACGAGCATCGGCACCCCCGCAGTGCAGCCTGCTATCCCAATCCCGCGAGCCGACATATAGCTATGATGGATGGTGGGATTGTGCTGACCTGCTGCAGTATAGTTTTTGAAAAATTGGCAAAAAAATTATCAAAAACCATCTTTTTTTGGGCAGGCACGGGTGCGGCGGGCGGGGGGGGCTGACGTGGTGCCCCTGAATGGCAGTTTGCAAATGTGGTCACCCTATGCTGCACATGTGTTTAGTTATGACACCAGTCTTTCATTGGTTTCACAGTTTGGTTGAGGACACATTGTGATAGTTAGCAGTCCTGGTATTATAATTACTGGTATTCCAGAAATGTAACTGTTTTTTGAAACTGTTAAATCGATGGGTTTAGTTCCGCTTTAGGATTTTGATGCTGTTCAAGTGCTCTGGGCTTCAGCAAAATGGAAACCTCCAGCAAGAGCAAACTGGAGGCAATTTACAGCACACACTAATTTTGGTACTTGCTAAAGAACATTATTTTTTTATCAAGGTGTTATGGGTAAAGTTCTGCTTTAAGTACTATATATATTTAAACTTGGCTCATTATAACTCATAAGAATACATTTTTAATGCAAAGAAATGAACTTTTGTTTTCATTTAGGGGTGAACTTCGTATTATGTTGACTAATCGGCAGTTAAAGTGGAACTAAACCCATTGATTTACCTGTAAACTCAAAAACAAAATTTTATATATAGAATCCAATCAATTCTTAGGTGTGGTGGTGTTTATCTATGTTTAGGCTTTTTTTCCACTTTATTTTTCACCTGTTGATCCAACCAAGTCTTTTTTTTCTCAACTTCCTGTAAAAAGCCACAGTCATCAACAAAAGTGTCAGTTAAAGTGTTGGTCACAGACCATTTAAAGAACTTAAAGCGGAGGGCCACCCTAAAGTGGACCTTCCGCTCATTGGAATCCTCCCCCCCTCCGGCGTCACAATTGGCACTTTTCAGGGGGGGGGGGGTGCAGGTACCAGTACAGTACAGGTATCTGCACCCACTTCTGGCGTAGATTCTGCAGAAAGGAACGCCCCTTTCCGCAGAATCCACGCCCCTTTCCGAAAGTCCCCCGCTGCCTGCTGGGAAACACACGGATCCCAGAGACAGCGGGGACCATCCTTATTGCGCAGGTTATAGGTTATCACATATCCTGGCCTAAATGAATCCATCCCTTATGCTCCCTTCCTGCAAGGTTTTGCAAAAGGTAAGACCCAATAGGATCTTTTATTTTATAGCATATATAACAATAATTCATAAAATCCAATTGTAAAAATGTAATCACAGAGAGGGAGATTTGTTGAACAACGGACAGCTCTAGTGTTAAACCAAGAAGTTAATAATTAAATGAATAAAATAGAATGTTTATTAGTAATGTATTTCAAATGTGATTAATTATGTTTTTTTGATCTGTTGTATATACAGATGGACATGCAGCGTGACCTTCACCCCCCTCCCCCTTGCGTTGTATTTTAGTGCATTTCGGCTTCCCGGTAAGAAAGGGGGAGTATGGTTCGTCCATTCAGAAACTTAGCTGCGGTCTAGCCCCGCCCCCTGTTTTTCTTAATTGGCTAACTGACTTGACAGAAGACAGACCTAAGGGCACCACTGCTGTGACTCAGCCAATGGGGGGGAGTCCCAGATGGCTGGATAGAGATGGGGCTCAGGTAAGTATTGGGGGGCTGCTGCACACAGAAGGTTTTTTTATTTTCATGCATAGAATGCATGAAGATAAAAAACCTTCTGTCTTTACAACTCCTTTAACTCCAGGAAGAGGGGCAGACTTCCTGATCACATGATTATTCTAACCATATGATTGGTCGTCACAGAGGTCACATGATCTGAAGCCATTCTGACAGCTCCCAATCATAAACAGAGACCAGGAGCTGCCTGTATTAGTTTTGTTACTGTGCTGGGAGTGTGGCGTGAGCACACTCTCAGTACAGAAACTGCGGCCGCAATGGAGGCATATTTACAGCATGTGGCTGTAAAAGCCCACTGTCCCTTCCACCCCACATACAGTGGTGTGAAAAAGTGTTTGCCCCCTTCCTCATTTCCTGTTCCTTTGCATGTTTGTCACACTTAAAGTGGTAGTATGGTCATTTTTTTAACTTTTACCTACAGGAAAGCCTATAATAAGGCTTACCTGTAGGTAAAAAAAATATCTCCTAAACCTGTACGGTTTAGGAGATATTCCCCTCGGTATGCGCCGCTGACTGCAGCGGCGCATGCGCACAAGGGGGTTCTCTCCGTGAAAATCCGGCAGCGCTCGTGCGGCCGGACTGAAATCTCCCGCGCGCATGCGCGGGAGTGACGATATTGCGGCTCCGGCCACTCACAGCGCCGGAGCCGCGATACCCGGAAGAGACGCCGAGGGAGCATGTCGGCTCCCTCGGCGTGGATCGGGCCAGATGTCGGGGCCTCGTTCTAAGGTAAGTATTTCATAATGAGCTAGTATGCGGTGCATACTAGCTCATTATGCCTTTTGCTTTGCAGGTTTAAAAAAAAAAAAAAAAAAACATTGCGGGTTTACTACCGCTTTAAGTGTTTTGGAACATCAAACCAATTTAAACAATAGTCAAGGACAACACATGTAAACACAAAATGCAATTTGTAAATGAAGGTGTTTATTATTAAAGGTGAAAAAAAATCCAAACCATCATGGCCCTGTGTGAAAAAGTGATTGCCCCCAAAACCTAATAACTGGTTTGGCCACCCTTAGCAGCAACAACTGCAACCAAGCGTTTGCGATAACGTGCAATGAGGCTTTTACAGTGTCCTGGAGAAATTTTGGCCCACTCATCTTTGCAGAATTGTCCTAATTCAGTTACATTAGAGGGTTTTCGAGCATGAACGGCCTTTTTAAGGTCATACCACAACATCTCAATAGGATTCAGGTCAGGACTTTGGCTAGGCCACTCCAAAGTCTTCCTTTTGTTTTTCTTCAGCCATTCGGTGGTGGACTTGCTGGTGTGTTTAGGATCATTGTCCTGCTGCAGAACCCAAGTTCGTTTCAGCTTGAGTACACGAACAGATGGTCGGACATTCTCCTTCAGGATCTCTTGGTAGACAGCAGAATTCATATTTCCTTTTATCACGGCAAGTCTTCCAGGTCCTGAAGCAGCAAAACAGCCCCAGACCATCACACTACCACCACCATATTTTACTGTTGGTATAATGTTCTTTTTATGAAATGCAGTGTTCCTTCTACGCCAGATATACTTGGACACACACCTTCCAAAGAGTTCCACTTTTGTCTCATCGGTCCACAGAATGTTGTCCCAAAAGTCTTGGGGATCATCAAGATGTGTTGTGGAGAAATTGAGACGAGCTTTGATGTTCTTTTTGCTCAGCAGTAGTTTTCTCCTTGGAACTCTGCCATGCAGGCCATTTTCGCCCAGTCTTTTCCTGATGGTGGAGGCATGAACGCTGACCTTAACTGAGGCAAGTGAGGCCTGCAGTTCCTTGGACGTTGTTGTGGGGTCTTTTGTGACCTCTTGGATGAGTCGTCGCTGCGCTCTTGGGGTAATTTTGGGCGGCCGGGCACTCCTGGGAAGGTTCACCACTGTTCCATGTCTTCGCCATTTGTGGATAATGGCTCTCACTGTGGTTCGCTGGATTCCCAAAGCTTTGGAAATGGCTTTATAACCCTTTCCAGACTGATAGATCTCAATTACTTTCTTTCTCAAGTGTTCCTGAATTTCTTTGGGTCTCAGCATGATGTGTAGCTTTTAAGGATCTTCTGGTGGACCTTACTGTGTCAAGCAGCTCCTATTTAAGTGATGCCTTGATTGTGAACAGGTGTGGCAATAATCAGGCCTGGGTGTGGCTAGAGAAATTGAACTCAGGTGTGGACAACCACAGTTATAGTATGTTTTAACAAGGGGGGCAATCACTTTTTCACACAGGGCCATGATGGTTTGGATTTTTTTTCACCTTTAATAATAAACACCTGCATTTACAAATTGCATTTTGTGTTTACTTGTGTTGTCCTTGACTATTGTTTAAATTGGTTTGATGTTCCGAAACACTTAAGTGTGACAAACATGCAAAAGGAACAGGAAATGAGGAAGGGGGCAAACACTTTTTCACACCACTGTATGCATTACGTAATCAGCAAAAAGTTGAAAAAAACCTTACTCATTAGTTGAGTGACATTTTATTTCACCCATATGAGACTAGTGCGTTGCTCAAAACAAATTAAATTTTTCAGTGAATGTCATAACTGCACTAGTATAGTTTCTTTGAAATGTTCATTCAATTTGAAACAGGCATTGGCTGAATGATAAGCATAAAAACAGCCTAACAAGAGGCTGTAAGAGCCATAACAAAATGCACAATAGCAAAATACCGCTCTACAGCCTGACATTGCAAAGGTTATGGCTCATTTGTTTTGTAGCGAGTGATCCTATTCAATGATCTCTAATTCTCCTTTCCAGACAGACATGGATGTGTTTACATGCCTGGAAGGATTCTTAGCTTGGAGAAATATTTCCGCCCAATAATAGTTCGGCAAGATTTAATCCCCTCTAATCCCATTAAATATGGCCGACATTGTAAATTTCTGTAAGTTTATAAAAAGCCGATCGATAACTCATTCCTGCTTTGTTGCTAAGTCATGTCGTGCTTGAGCTGGAGGTAGCTTTTCAACAATCCGGTGAAAGCTATACTAATATACTAATATAGAAAAAAACATAAACATAGATAGATAGATAGATAGATAGATAAAATAGATTAGATTAGATAGATTAGATAGATCAATAGATCTAGAGCTAGAATAGAGCTGGAGGTAGCTTTTCAACAATCCGGTGAATGCTATACTAATATAGAAAACAACATAAACATAGATAGATAGATAGATAGATAGATAGATAGATAGATAGATAGATAGATAGATAGATAGATAGATAGATAGATAGATAGTTAGAAAATGTATTTCTCAATTAAACATAAAAAAGTGTTGCAAATTGCAGTGTATAGTAAAAATAAAAGTACTTGCATTTGACCAAAGACAGTTTACATTATTAAACCATATGAAAGTCCAATAATCTGAAGTTTTAGACTAAATCTCCAATATTTAGACATGGTATATGAGTAAACAGGAAGGATATGTTGTACATTATGACTATCCAAATGGATATTGTTGCTGTATAACAGTGTTCAACTTTTTGTCAGGCAAAACAGTCAGAAACTTTGCTAAAAGTGATATTAAATCTCCAAAACTTTCTTTGATGTGATATATGTATTCCTTTTCTTTTTTAGGCTATTTTTCTTATATTTTGTCCTGGTGATCCAGTCAGCAAGTCTGTTATTATTCTACTTCCTTTAACAGACCGCTTTCCAGTAAAAATGGCTGTTAGAGGGTTGAGGCAAATCATTTAACACTGAAAAGGGTGCTTACAATTGTCAGTGAGCTTTTATTCATTTATGTAAAACCTTTATGCAAAAACGAAAAAAAAAATATGTTGCTGTAACTTCTCATGGGAGAACGATGGTGAAAACTATTTTGGCTATACTTCTGTAGGTCACAGGAGTGCAGTTCATTCTGCATAGACATGTGCATTCGTTTTCGTCCGAATGCATTTTCGTCCGAATTTCAGCTATTTTCGTTTTCGTTTTGACAAACGATAACGAAAGCACAAAATCCGAAAAACGAAAGATCCGACATAAATAAATGCTTTATTTTCGTTTTCATTGTTACAACAGTTCGATATAGAATAGGAGATTCGACATGACTCTGACAACAATCTGTCTATAGAACCTGTGGTCGAATGTGCCTAACCTTACCTCTATTAGTCCAAGATTATATAGAGAAAATATTCGACAGAGAAAAAAGATTTGACAGAGAGAAAAGATTCTGCAAGATACTGTCCTAAAAAGTGTTTGGGGACCCGGGTCCTGCCCCAGGGGACATGTATCAATGCAAAAAAAAAGTTTTAAAAACGGCCGTTTTTTCGGGAGCAGTGATTTTAATAATGATTAAAGTGAAACAATAAAAGTGTAATATTCCTTTAAATTTCGTAGGGGGGGGGGGGTTGTCTATAGTATGCCTGTGAAGGGGCGCATGTTTCCCGTGCTTAGAATTGTCCCTGCACAAAGTGTCATTTATGCAGGAAAAAAAGTCCTTTAAAATCACTCGCAGCTATAATGAATTGTCGGCTCCGTAATACAGAGAAGACTCATTGAAAGTCATTGATAAAAAAATAAATAAATTAATTTTAAAAAAAGCGTGGGGGTCCCCCAAATTCAATTACCAGGCCCTTCAGGTCTGGTATGGATATTAAGGGGAACCCTGCCTCAAATTTAAGAAAAAATTTGACGTGGGGTTCCCCCTAAATATCCATAACCAGACCCTTCAGGTCTGGTATGGATATTAAGGGGAACCCCGCGTCAAATTTAAAAAAAAATTGACGTGGGGTTCCCCCTAAAAATTCATACCAGACCCTTTATCCGAGCACGCAACCTGGCAGGCCGTAGGAAAAGAGGGGGGGACGAGAGAGCGGCCCCCCTCCCTCCTGAACCGTACCAGGCCACATGCCCTCAACATTGGGAGGATGCTTTGGGGGTCCGTGACCCCTCAAAGCACCTTGTCCCCATGTTGATGAGGACAAGGGCCTCATCTCCACAACCCTGGCCGGTGGTTGTGGAGGTCTGCGGGCGGGGGGCTTATCAGAATCTGGAAGCCCCCTTTAACAAGGGGACCCCCAGATCCCGGCCCCCCCCCTGTTTGAAATGGTAAGGGGGTACAAAAGTACCCCTACCATTTCACAAAGAAAGTGTAAAAAATGGTTAAATAAAACAAACACACTTTTGAAAAATTCCTTTATTAAAAATAAAAAAATAAAAAAAAGATTCCAGCGGCGGTAATCCACTCTTGCTATCCAGCGACGGACGATCATCTCTCCAGCGATGTCTCAGTCATCCAGCGCAGCGAATCCTCCGTCCTTCTTCTGTCTCCGTGGAGGAGACACTGCAAGGATTCCGGCGGCTGACGTTTCTTAAATACGGAGGGCGGGGCCACCCGTCACCTGACCCCGCCCCCCTCTGACGCAAGGGGAAACCCGGGGTTCCCTGTGACGTAGGGGTGACCCGCACCCCTCTGATGTAACACAGGCAGGTTTCCGTTACATCAGAGGGGGGCGGGGTCAGGTGACGGGTGGCCCCGCCCTCCGTATTTAAGAAACGTCAGCCGCCGGAATCCTTGCAGTGTCTCCTCCACGGAGACAGAAGAAGGACGGAGGATTCGCTGCGCTGGATGACATGAGACATCGCTGGAGAGATGACCGTCCGTCGCTGGATAGCAAGAGTGGATTACCGCCGCTGGAATCTTTTTTTTATTTTTTTATTTTTAATAAAGGAATTTTTCAAAAGTGTGTTTGTTTTATTTAACCATTTTTTACACTTTCTTTGTGAAATGGTAGGGGTACTTTTGTACCCCCTTACCATCTCAAACAGGGGGGGGGGCCGGGATCTGGGGGTCCCCTTGTTAAAGGGGGCTTCCAGATTCTGATAAGCCCCCCGCCCGCAGACCTCCACAACCACCGGCCAGGGTTGTGGAGATGAGGCCCTTGTCCTCATCAACATGGGGACAAGGTGCTTTGAGGGGTCACGGACCCCCAAAGCATCCTCCCAATGTTGAGGGCATGTGGCCTGGTACGGTTCAGGAGGGAGGGGGGGGCCGCTCTCTCGTCCCCCCCTCTTTTCCTGCGGCCTGCCAGGTTGCGTGCTCGGATAAAGGGTCTGGTATGGATTTTTAGGGGGAACCCCACGTCAATTTTTTTTTTAATTTGACGCGGGGTTCCCCTTAATATCCATACCAGACCTGAAGGGTCTGGTTATGGATATTTAGGGGGAACCCCACGTCAAATTTTTTCTTAAATTTGAGGCAGGGTTCCCCTTAATATCCATACCAGACCTGAAGGGCCTGGTAATTGAATTTGGGGGACCCCCACGCTTTTTTATTTATTTATTTATTTATTTTTTTATCAATGACTTTCAATGAGTGTTCTCTGTATACGGAGCCGACAATTCATAATAGCTGCGAGTGATTTTAAAGGACTTTTTTTCCTGCATAAATGACACTTTGTGCAGGGACAGTTCTAAGCACGGGAAACATGCGCCCCTTCACAGGCACACTATAGACAACCCCCCCCCCTACGAAATTTAAAGGAATATTACACTTTTATTGTTTCACTTTAATCATTATTAAAATAACTGCTCCCGAAAAAATGTCCGTTTTTAAAACTTTTTTTTGCATTGATACATGTCCCCTGGGGCAGGACCCGGGTCCCCAAACACTTTTTAGGACAGTAACTTGCAAATTAGCCTTTAAAATTAGCACTTTAGATTTTGAACGTTGTAGTCCCATAGACTTTAATAGGGTTCTAAAGTATGCTATATAGTTAGCTCCGTCGAATCTTCTTTATACATTCGACAGACACCATAAGCCTTCCAAGACAGATTCGACCGTAATTCATGTGGATTTTCGGACGAATGCAATTTTTGAACGAAAAACGAAATAAATAAAAACGAATTTCGGGAGTAACTAAATAAATTAAGCTTTCGGACGAAAACGAAATTCCGAAACGAAATATTTTACTCTGCACATGTCTAATTCTGCACTCTCTTGTGATCCTTTTTCAGCCAACAGCGGTGGGTAGAGCAGTAACCATGTGGTGGTGGATGTGGCGCATGATCCACACAATGGCTATTGCCATGATTATTGCACAATGTGACATGGTCTTGTTGCACGCTCGGGCTCCAGGAGGCCATTACGGGGACATGCCGAGTGTTTTGCCACTAATGGTGCTGAAACACACATGACACAGATTATTTACAGTGAGGCTTAGTATATATAAATTTGTGATCAGTAGGCTATTTTTGCTGACTCCACAATGATTGTTGGAAGACAGTAGAATTCACATACTTATGGACACTGTAAGGGCATGCGAGTGCTTTTTTATGGGCATAATTGACTTTTAATAAGATACCGAAGTGTATCTTTGTATTATTTTAAAGAGAAATTTGTTTTTGTTTTGTTTTTTAGAAATCAAACTTATCTAGGTGGATGCAGCATCAGTCCGATGCTGCAATTGCCCCCCGCCGTCTATAAGACTGAGAACTGATCGATCAAAACACTGATGATCACTCTGTTCTCAGTGCTCCGTGACCAAAATGATGGTGACTGTCAGTCACTAGCTCTCTGCACTCCCCTCCACATGCTCACTCTAGTGCTGGGCTGTGGAGGGGGCGGGAGTGGCTGGCTCAGGCTCTCAGGGGGTCTTGCTCCAGCCTGGACCGGCTCTGTAACATCAGCCAACAGCAGTCTTCAGACTGCTTGTCAGCTGAAAACGGGTCACAGGTGTGCAGAATGAACTGCACTCCTGTGATTCACAGGAGAAGTGCCATCAAACAAGCTTTGGCTGTAAATCTCCTTTAAAGTATTAGCCCTTGTACACACGGTCGGAGATTCCGATGGAATGTGTCCTATCGGACCATATTGTCGGATAATCCAACTATGTCTGGTCTCCATCGGACTGTTTCCATCGGGCCAAGTTTTCCAACTTGTCCGTAAAATTTTCAGACAAAATGCTCCGATCGGACATACTCCGATCATGTGTAGCCTACTCCGACGGACAAAGTGCCACGCATGGTCAGATCAAATTCCTAGACCAAAGCTATTGGCTACTAGCCTGAACGTAGTCCCGTCCTAACATAATAACGTCATCACGTTATGTACAATCGGATTTCCCAACAACTTTGTCCGACCGTGTGTATGCAACAGTTTTGGACAAAATCCGTCGGACAAAATCCTACGGATTTGGTTGTCAGAATGTCTGACCGTGTGTACAAGCGCTTAGAGACGTTCTCCTCCAATATCTATTCTATTGATAGAGGCCCATCTAATAGGAAACTAGATGGTTATTACTCAGCATGTAAACTGTATTTCATCTGACGTGTATACAGGTTTGCTTAGCTGGCTATAGGGGTATCACAGGACTGTTTGTTATTTTAACTTTAACTTTTAGTCTGTATAAGGACCGCTATTATATCCAGTTATATAACAGAGGTTGTAATTCTGGTCTAGGGCCACTAATTGACTAACACATCTCTAATCTGTTGGTTTAAACCTGTCTTCCCTGTGAGGATCTAATCAAATTATTCACCCTTTAATATGTACTCAATACTTTCGGACTGGACCACTCGCCATCTTTTTTTTTTTTGTTTATTTATTATTGCATTTAAGTGTAAGCGTGAGATCTGAGGTCTTTTTGACCCCAGATCTCACATTAAAGAGGTCCTGTCATGCTTTTTTTTCTATTGCAAGGGATGTTTACAATCCATTACACCATTACACGAATAGGTGTAATTTTGAAGCATACATGTTGGGCATCAATTTACTAAGCGTAACATTATCTTTCACAATATAAAAACAAATGGGCTAACTTTACTGTTTTCTTATTTTTTAATTAAAAAAAGTGTATTTTTTTCGAAGAAATTGCACTTGTAAGACCGCTGCACAAATACGGTGTGACTTAAAGTATTGCAACAACGTTTTTTCTCTAGAGGGTGTCTAATATATATATATATATATATATATATATATATATATATATATATATATATATATATATATATATATAAATATAAAATATTTGAGGGTTCTAAGTAATGTTCTAGCAAAAAAAAAAAAAAACTGATTTTAAGTTTGAAAAAAATAGGCCCGGTCCCTAAGTGGTTAAGACATTTCTTGTTATAAATTCACTGTGTACTCCTGTGGCCTCAGTGTGTGTGCATTCCCCCATTCTGGGTGGGCCATGCTGTCTGGTAGGCAGTATGGGAGAGGAGACCTTCATGCATCTGTGAATTTTGCATTTTGTAAGAACACATACAGTATAATCACGTGTAAGGGAGTCCTTGGTTATATTTTTTCCATGGATTTATTCCAATATGATTATATTATAAATTGATCTACCTAGCAACCCCTGAAGAAGAGTAATGTAAAGTTGGGTTTTTCCCATCAACGGGGATTTTCTATTCAAGCTCATAATGGAAATGTGATTATAAGACTCCTTTCACACTGAGACGCTTTACAGGCACTACAGCATTAAAAATAGAATCTGCATAGTGCCTGTAAAGCGCCACTCCTGTCTCTCCAGTGTGAAAGCCTGAGTGCTTTCACACTGGAGCGGTGCACTTGCAGGATGTTAAAAAAAACTCCTGCAAGCAGCATCTTTGGAGCAGTGAAGTGGTGTATACACCATTCCTAAACCTCTCCTGCCCTTAGAAATGAATGGGCAGAGCAGCTATACCGCCGGCATAAAGCTGTTGCAGCAGCGTTTTGCCCCTTTCTCTGCTGCTAGCGCGCACCCACCGCCCCAGTGAGAAAGTGGCCTTAGTCTCCCCAGGTTGGGTTGAATGGGAACTTGTTGAATTCACTTGTATGGTTTTATGTAATTAGCTTATGTAATCAGCTGAGTCATTCTGATTTTATGGACTTGATTACAAGTTTTTAGTGAATATAATAAAGATAAACAGTTTATGTACATGTCTTAGCTAGTCCCATGGGAGTTGGTTCCTTTTGTATATGTAGTTAAAGTGGTTGTAAACCCTATTTTTAGGGTTTACATGCATGATTGGAAACAATTTGACGCATGCTCGGGAGCATCGAACTTCATTTTCTCGGCTCGTCGTAGTGTTGTACATCACTGGGTTCTTGATGGTCGAAAGTTCAAAGAACTTTTGTGTGACCGTGTGTGTGTAAGCCAAGCTTGAGCGGAATTTCGTTCGAAAAAAAACATCCAAGATTTTTCAAACGAAAACTCCAATCATGTGTAAGTGGCATAAAGGGGCATTTTAGTCAAAAGAGTATGACTAAAACTAAATTGAAATTTGACATCAAAATTAACACTGGTTAAATATCACAACAGCTAAGTCTGTGTCTGCAGTGCATGTTCAAACCTTAATGCCATAAATAATAATGTTATTTACAATTTAAGAGTATATAATGAGTTTGGAAATTCTACAGAAATGTTTGAATAATGCATTATAATTTTTTTTTTTATAATTGTAAGCCTTTATAATGCAGAAAATTGGCAGACACATCGCCAACATGAGAAAAATCCACCTAACATGACCAAATTTTAGAGTCATAGGAAGACAAAGGCAAGAAATGGCTTTGGCTTATGAGTTTGCCCCTCAACCCCATATTTAGGGCTTGTAAGATCACTTCCTCACAGAAGAGGTGTTGGCCCTCCTCCATTTCCAGAATTTTGCAGGCGGCCATGTAGGCATTGTCCTCTTGAAGACTGGGGGGGGGGGTTCTGAGGGCTACAGTAGCCTTCAGAAATAGGCCAAGTGCTGCCTCTTCCAGGTTACTTCTCTTCCTGGCATTTTTTTGTGGAAGGCGGAGGGGAGGGCCCTGGGATTCGGGCAGGCTACTGGGCCCAGCTAACTCCTGGCTGCCACTTACCCCGCCACCTCCTAGCTGCCACTTTCCACAGCCTCCTCCTGGCTGAGACTTTCCTATGTATGAAAAAGGGACATAGTTTAAGTTTTTGGTTCATCAATCACTCACAATTTTAAGCTCATGACTGTTGCAAATTGAATGTTAATAAATAGAAAAGACTATCATTCTGACCCCAGCATTTTTCATTCTTGTCCCAATCATTTGTGGTCACTACTGTCTATTGATATGTAAAACCCTTTGTAAAATCAGAACTTACAGATCAATAATAACATCTAGTTAACATCATTAATGATTTGACTAGAAATATGTTGAACAATGCTACACCTGGCTCAAGCTGGGCTCCTCCACATCTTCCTGACTGGAAGGCCCAGGTTGGACATCGGAAGCCTCAGCTGAGGTGGAAGGAAGCCTTGAAGGAAGATTGGAGAGTGCTGGCCTGGTTTCAGTCTGGCCTGCCAGAAAATGCAGTCTGTCATAGTACCACAGCCTGGGAAAATAAATGTCATCTGCTGCAACTCCAGATCTCTGGGAATCCTGGACCTTCTTGCGCTACCCATTATAAGTGCTCCTTGTGCCACCAATTAGGGCCTTCAAATAGGGGATGTCTGCCCTGGGGATCACCGGCTTCACAAATTCCAGCAATTGACCCAACACTGCCTTCCTCTTTGTTTTATTGTTATAAAATGGGTGGTTTACCTGCCACAGACAGGGCAGCTCCCTGTACATATCAATGAATACGGGGACAAAGTTCTGATCATTCAATAGATCCATTTTATTTGCAAGACACAACACAAGACAAACCCTAATGTCAGGCTAAACTCTCCTAATCGTGTCCCAATATAGGCCTCAATATATAAGCAGTAGGCCACTGATGTACCAAGTTAAAATTGTACCTTCGTTCAAACAAACGGTGCTTTTGATACACCTTCCTCCTCTCACAGATCGTACATACAACGTACGTGTGTTATGCTTTATATACGCTGCACATGCGGGAAACTTCACCCGCCCCTGATGTTCTTTCTAGTCTATTCCCCGCCCCTTGTCATTCGGCGCAGTGGGATAGCACATGGCGGAGAGACAACAAGTGTATGCAGACAGCAGCAGCAGCGACGAGGAAAGCCCGGAGCCACAAACGTCCCGATCCCGGAGGATATCTAAGGCCTCCAATATGGCCTTTATAGAGATGGTGGAGACGGTGGACATCTTCAAGAGGGACAACTATGACGGGAAGCATGGACGGTACCCAAACCCAAATGTGAGAAAGGCCAAGATCATGCCTAAAATTATGAAAAGTCTGCAGAAGAATTTCGGGGTACGGCAATCCAAGGATCAACTGAGGAAACGATGGTCAGACCTCAAATTGAGGGAGCAGGATCAGTACAGAAGAATCAAGAGAGCGATGCAAAAAATAAGTATTTTGTCATATGTTCCTATTCTTATTACATTCGTGCTGCTCCATGTGCTATCCTTTACTGTTGTACAGTATAAAATGGCAAGTTTCAGGGTCGAAGGCAAAATAAGATTCAGTGTAAGGAGAGGACACTCAGCAGCTGTTGACACATCTGGACAAGGGGCGCTTGTGTGGGACACCAGAACAAACTTTTTAGGGTGTCCAACACAGGTGCTCCAGTGGGTACTAGGGGTGTCTCCATGTGTCAAACTTTACCCAAAAATGTAAGTATTCTAGCTTGAAGAAAGGGAAAAAATCCTGTATTCAGCTTGGAAAAAGACAATTGTACAACACTTCCAAGTAATGTTTCATATTCCTATTCCTTGCATCAAATATCTGTGTGCGAAGTATACTTTTATTTTATTCACACAGGAGAGAAAAGATTTGGTATGTCAGAGGTCACCAGGGACCCTCAACATCCTAAAGAAGGGGAAATCCCAAAACCACAACCTCAGGATGAAGAAGAGGTTTATGAAGTGGCCCAAATAGTGACCACAACAGGTGAGTGTCTGTGACCACAGCTTCAGGTAATAGATGTATGCCTGCATATTTATAATACATGGTGTTTTGTTTTTGTTTTATTTGTTGCTTTTTTTAGGTGATGTGGATGTTGTGGAAGAAGAATCTCATTTCATAAGTGGAAGTGCACACGTCCTCATCAGGGAGATCACGTTGTGCAATCAGGATTTACAGAAGATCAAGGAAGTCATCAATGATGTGGAAAAAAGACTCAAAAACATCATTGATGTTTTTGACAGAATCAAAAACACACCAACATTTCTAAAATGGTTTCCCTTTTTCTAACTTTTCTACAAAATTTTGAAAGCCAAATTTTGAAGATGCACACAGTGTGTCAACATGTGCTATCTGCCATCATGGGATATCAAGGTACGTGTTTTGGGGGTGTAACCCCTTCCTCGCAACTATAGTAGCTGAGAGGAAGGGGTTGTACCTCCAAAATACGTCCATTGATCTCCCATTATGGGAGCTAGCACAGGTGGACATTAGGCATGGGATCAAATGGGAAATTCCCATTTTGACTGTCAATTTGTGTGCATCATCACTCTTATCTGATGAAGGCAATATCAACACAGTTTGGACATACTGATGTCATATATTTTCTTCGCTTTGTCAAAGTTGAACTTTGGAAGTTCCTGGGTTGTGTATTGTTTCATGATTTTAAACATGCCTGTTCGAACAAAAAAAAAAGGCTATTTGTACTGTCCAAAAAAAAAAAAATTCTTACTAAAATATGTTGCTTGTTTCCAAAACCATTTTCTAACGCACATGTGAATGTGCACAGAGTAAAAAGTTTTCTACTCAACAATGTGTGGCTTCTTCTTTCAATGATCAATATAATTTTTTGGACTAAGGTGTTTACACTGAAATGGGGGTTATTTACTAAAGGCAAATCCACTTTGCACTACAAGTGCACTTTCAGTGCAGTTTCAAGTGCAGTTTTGCAGTGCACTTGGAGTGCAAAGTGGATTTTCCTTTAGTAAATAACTCCCACAGTGTTTTATAATTTGACACAATCATGCCATTTTCGTGACTCACCAAAATTTATTTATGGTGCTGAAAATGATGTATATTTTTATAATTAATGCACTACATACATTTACAAACACAAGGTGTGTGTGTAGCAGACCCAAACATAGGTAATACTCATTCGCTGAAGAAGAGATTGTCACCTCATGTATCAAATAAATTACATTTGCACTATTGACAAAAATGGACAAAAAGAAAAGCCCATTGGAGAACCTAGGAGACAGCTAAAAGAAACCCATGCAGTAAATCAAAGGAAATCTTCTTTCAGTTTAAATAAAATATTAGTTTAAAAAATGTTTCTTAAACAGTTTCCATGGCTTTAAAATGGTTGGCTGGTCAAAACGAACTAACAGAAAGCAGTGAAAAACAGAAAGAGTGGAGCTGAAAATCAGAAACGTGAAGACAAGAACGCACTGGAAATCAAATACGTAATATAAATACGAACCCACAAGCACAAACTGAAGAGCAGTAACGATAGGAAAAGCACGAGCCTGAAAAGCATGAATCGGCTGTCACCAAACTTCACCTAACACGAGATTAGCAGAAGGAGCCCAAAGGGTGGCACACTTGGTATTGAACTTCCTCTTTCTAGTGCCTTTGTACATGTTGTGCGTCACCACATTCTTGACGTTCCGCATTTCTAACAACATTGTGTGCCTGTGTTGTAAGACAAGTTTGAGCCAACATCTGTCAGAAAAAATCCCATGGATTTTCTTGTCGGAATGTGCAATCGTGTGTACGTGGCATTAGAAAACAAAAAATAAAAAATGACAAACTTCTAAGGCACTTAAAAGCACAATGATATGCCAACGCAAATAGGGCAGGCAATTATCTAGCCAACAGTGTCAAAGCAGTAAAGGCCAAATCAAGAATAGTCCATCTTCTCCACCCTACTCTTAATCACAGGGTTATCAATCCCCAGGAGATTACAAACCAATTTGCTGAATATTATGGGGCCCTGTACAATCTCTGAGAGGACGCTTAGACACATCAACCCACTAAAGAGAGTACCGTATTAAAAAAAAATTCCTACACAAACTTCACCTACCATCCTTATCTGACTTCCAACTTCGAGAATTAAACACCCTGATTACTCTGACTTACCTAATGGAAAATCACCCTGACCCAATGGATTTTCCAACAAATACTATAAATTATTCATCCCAATATTTTCCCTCCATTCGAATAAGTTGTTTACTGAGGCAGCAACCTCCTCCTCTTTCCCCCAGGAAATGTTTAAAGCAGGGATCCTCAAACTATGGCCCTCCAGCTGTTGCAAAACTACACATCCCATGAGGTATTGTAAAACTCTGACATTCACAGACATGACTAGGCATGATAGGAATTGTAGTTCCTGAACAACTGGAGGGCCATAGTTTGAAGACCCATGGTTTAAAGCATTACACTTCCTAAACCAGAAAAAGACCCTACTTCACCGGCTAATTTCAGACCTATCTCATTACTAAATTCTGACATCAAAATCTAAACGAAACTTCAAGCTAAACACCTTAT
Source organism: Lithobates pipiens (assembly GCF_037356315.1). Taxonomy (NCBI): domain Eukaryota; kingdom Metazoa; phylum Chordata; class Amphibia; order Anura; family Ranidae; genus Lithobates; species Lithobates pipiens. The sequence continues at coordinate 283,776,057 of NW_027507785.1, read as the reverse complement.
GCCGCGTACACACGATCAATCGGGTGGAAAAGTCCGGCAAACTCAAGTCCGCCGGACAATCCCCCCGTGTGTAGCCTCCGGCATACTTTTTTGACCCGAAAGTACGGCGGACTTAGGAAGTAGTTTTGCACTCCAATCTTCCCGCCGTACTTTTGAAATCAACAGACTTTTCCCGCCCGGAGAAAAGTCTGCTCATTTCGAGCGGGACTCCAGGTAGGCGGGGCCCGCGAAGGAGACGTTGCGGGCCCCGCCACCTGCTATGGACTTAAAGGGGAACCCCAACGCCAAAAAAAATCGGAGTGGGGGTCCCCCCAGGTCCACATCAGACCCTTGCCTGAACACGCTACTCGGCCGGCCAGGAAAGGGGGGGATGAGCGTGCGGCCCCCCTTCCTGAGCCGTACCAGGCTGCGTGCCCTCAACATGGGGGGTGCCTTGGGGAAGGGGACCGGGTGGGGGGCCGGTATCCGGGGGCCCCCTTATTAAAGGGGGCTCCCGGATTCTGATAAGCTCCTCGCCCGCAGACCCCGACAACCAACAGCCAGGGTTGTCGGGAAGAGGCCCTTGTCCTCATCAACACGGAGACAAGGCGCTTTGGGGTGGGGGGGCCGCGAGGCCCCCCTTCCCCAAGGCACCCCCCATGTTGAGGGCACGCGGCCTGGTACGGCTCAGGAGGGGGGCCGCTCGCTCGTCCCCCCCTTTCCTGGCGGGCCGGGTAGCGTGCTCGGACAAGGGTCTGATGTGGACCTGGGGGGGACCTCCATGCCGATTTTTTTTGGCGTTGGGGTTCCCCTTTAAGTTCATACCAGGTGGCGGGGCCAGCGATGTCTCCTTCACGGGCCCCGCCTACCTGGAGATGCGTGTGTGGGCGAGTCCGTTTATTTCAAAAGTAGGGCGGATAGTACGGCGGACTTAGTACGCCGTATTAGTCCGCTGAAAAAGTGTCATGTGTGGGCAAGTAGCCCGTTCGGAAAGTTGGACGGACAGTCTGGTGGGAAGGCCGCCAGACTAAGTCCGCCGGATAGTCGGCTACGTGTGTACGCGGCATTACTGACATTATCTTGTTCTTAAAACAAAAAGATAGGGTTCATCAAGGGAGACAGACATCTGATGCTACCAAGAGAATATTGAACATTATGCACCATGCGGAAAAATCTCAAACCTTCTCTGCTGCTCTCAATTGGTGCAGAGAAGGCGTTTGATAGAGTCCATTGGAAATACACGTCTATGGTGCTAACAAAATTTGGGTTCACAGGATCCATTTTATCGGCATTTCTACCATTGTACTTCCAAACAACGGCACAGGTTTATACATCGGGCCTCTTGTCTAAATCATTCACAATATCGAACGGAACTCAACAGGGTTCCCCCACCATATTTAACCTAATGATTGAACCTCTCGCTGAATCGATTATAACAGGGTTTCAATTCCCCTCACGTCAACATACCATGAACCTTTTTTGCGGATAACGTCATACTTACCCTGACCAATCCACACAAGTCTCATCAGGTACTATCTAAATTTAATGAAATCTACTACTATAGGCCAACTTCTCAAAATCTCTAATTCTGGACTGTGGCCTAAAAGAATCATCCAAACGAGCTGTCATGAGCTCGTTTGGATGAGTGGAAAGGAGTTCCTAGGGAATTTCGTATTTGAGTATCATCTTAACCGGTAAATCCCCCAAACTGCCCTCATCAAATCGTGTCCCTCTCATAAACAAAACCAAAGAGAAACTGAGACAATTCTCAGCACAGAAACTTTCCTGGGTTGGTAAACTAGCCTCCTTCAAAATGATGATAATACCCCAAATTCTCTACCCGTTCGGATCACTCCCCATCCTTGTTCCAGTTCACTACTTTATAACCATGTCGAGTCTCCTCAGGAACTATGTGTGGCAGGACAAGAGAGCCTGATAGACCCAAGCCTACTTAATTTCACATAGGTCAGTATGAGAGGTGCAGGACTGGTGGACATACAGGACTACTATAGGACTGTCCACATGGAACAACTTAAATTCTGGCTCTGTAACACAGATCTACCTCTGTGGACAGAAATTGAACTAGCTCTAGTTCCGATCCCTAGTCTATTCTACCTCATTCTATTCTACCTCATTTGTGATTCCTGGAACCCATGGGATAGCTCCAAACTCCCTCTACCGTCCCAAACATCAATATTAGCAAGGAGATCACTAAACAGTCTTTCCTCTAGTAAAAAGTACAAGGGGCTATCAAACTACCCCCTTAATATCCTTGAAAGCATAATCCCATCACTCTCTGCTAAACTCTTCTCCCACAAGGGTATAAACTTCATGTAAGATTTTATGCAGGGCAATAAACCTAAACCAGTAATCACCCTCATGGCAGATTTCAGGCTCCCTAGGGAGGCCTACTTTACATGCATGCATATTATACACTTTCTGGCCAAACACCCCATTCCCACAGTCCAAGTACCATCCGATCTTTGGGACTTTTACTCATCACAAAACATGATGGCTGGGGAAATATCCCTTTTCTATAACGCCCTCCAGAACAAAACAGTTTAAAAAAAAAAAAAACAATAGCATTCTGAAATGGGAAGAAGACCTCCAATCCCGCTTTACCCCTCACCAATGGGGTACAGAACTGAACACAATATATAGGGCATTGGATTGTGTAGACCACTAAGGAAATGACCATAAAAATTTCTCACAGATGGTACTACACTCCATACAGACTAGCAAAATTCTTCTCATCCGCATCACCTTATTGCTGGGGTAACTGTGCCAAGTAGGTCACCTTCTCCATATCCTTTGGGAGTGTCCTAGCCTGACGAGCTATATGTAATCGATTATATAGCATTGATTACTGAAATAACCCACCCTCCACGTCCAAACTTAGCACTCCTGAACATTGGGATCGACCTTTATCCACATTCCTTTAGGACAGTGGTCACACATATTTTACTAGCAGAATGTCTAATAATACTTGAAAATGGAGATTTGACACATACCCAAATGTAACTGAAGTGACAACTCTGGTCCAACAAAACTACACATACAAACACCTCCTAGTTATAAACTCCCTTACTTCTACTTCATTTAATAAAAAAATGGGAATTATGGCCTAAAGCCACAACATAGGCCCCACGGCATATGCTAAGGCTCGGTTCACACAGTACGCGGCACGACTTGCAGCGCCGCGACCTGCCGCGACCTCAGTGGCGACTTGCAAAAAGACTTCTGTATAGAAGTCAATGCAAGTCGCCCGAAGTCGCCGTAAAAGTAGTACAGGAACCTTTTTTCTAAGTCGGAGCGACTCGAGTCGCTCCTATTAGAACGGTTCCGTAGTACAGAACGGGGCGCTACTTGTCAGGCGGCGAAGTCCCCTGGACAAGTCGCCCCTGTGTGAACCGAGCCTAACTGTTTATAACTGTTTAATATGTGTTATAACTGTTTGTAAATGTTTATTGTTGTTACAAAAATACGTATATTCCTTTTACATAAGTATTGTTAAAACCCATTGAAAATATGACGCCACAGATATGTTACAAAACTATGTAATGACCATGGTTACCCCTTTATGTACCTCTCTCTCTCTCTGTGTTGTACTCTTGTACTCAACTAAATGCATTTCAGTCTCATACTGCATACATTCTGTACTTTACTGAAATACTAATAAAAACGTATTGATAAAAAAAAAAAAAATGTGAATACCCACAAGCTTTGAAACGGTGAAATTGCTTATTGTGAAATCCTGGGACAAAGTCAGGATTGCCCAAGATGGAAGCCAAAGGTAATGCATTACAATTTAACTAAACCTTTTCGATTTTAGTCGACTAAAATTATTTTAGTCAACTAAAATGTACTGCTGATTTTAGTCGACTAAAATGTAGGAGATTTTAGTTAACTAAAATGATTATAGTCAACTAAAATGTACTGGAGAGTTTAGTTGACTAACATGTACTGGAAATTTTAGGCAACTGAAACATGACTAAAACTAAAGCAATTCAGATGACTAAAATACGACTAAAACTAAAATGGCATTTTGGTCAACAGACTATGACAAAATCAAAATTTGATGTCAAAATTAACACTGCAGCGCAGGAGAGGCAGAATTCATGGAAAGTTGGCAGCTTGCTGTATTTCTTTCAGGATAAACAGATATTTATTTTGCACATGTCGAACAGATATAACCAAATGATTTGAATGGTACATTTAACAGACCAAAGAGGAGCAAATAAGTGGAGTTCATTGTTAGGGTTTATATTGCCTTTAAGCTAAACTTATTCTACTGATTTACATATACTGTATTTGCTATGGCAGCATCTGTCCATAACTGTTAGTCACTTAGTAAGACAATGGAGCCTTCTAATTACTACTCTACTACACAGGGAGGGCAATACAGCGAAGATGAAAAAAATGACATAAAACACAAGATTATCCAGCAGAGTGATTGCCGGGCTGGTCTTAGAGTAATAATGCTTCATGTAAATATATTACAATAATTATCAGTGGATTTCCTGCAGGAACTCTACATTCTGCAGTCATTCCTCATGGATAAATCCTATTATCTTCACCCACCACTGGCGTTCGCATGCGATAATTATAGCACTTATTACTTATATACCATATATGGTGGTATGACCCACCTTCCCACCATTTCATGGTTTGCTTCACACAGGAATGAAATATCCTGTTGTCTCCTTGTTACTATGAATAGAATCTATCCTGAAATTGAAGAGCAAAACACCATAATAATTTCAGCAAAAAAAAAATTAAACGTTCATGCATGCAGTCTTCACGCGTCTGTTAAATGTTCTCACATAGTGAGAAGTGTCATTTTTTGTGTCTTAGCTGTGTTCATGGTACGTTCTACAAGGAACACTAAGAAAAGATACTACTATTAAAAGATAGGAGGGCTGTACTGAAAGTAATGCAAAACATTTTAAATAACTTACATACTAAAATTTTACATGTTTGTAGACTCTTCCTTTATAGTAACTCTTCTTTTGCAATGCAGGTAAATAATGGATTCCAAGCAGAAGCCACGTGCTGTCATGGAGCTCTTGATGATGAAGGGGTGCAGGCTGTCTGACATCCACAGAAGGCTACAGATAAACATAGGCATGCGCACAGGGTGTGCCTGGGCACACCCTAATCACCCCATGCGCATTAGCATTATCGCTCTGTGTGCCAGCAGGAAGATGGGAAAGATCTCCCTCTTACCGGCTCTGCCATAAGAAAAGTGTTTATGCCCTTCTCTTTTACTGTGCCGGCTGGGAGATCAATGTGCTGGATTAATGTGCCGGGGTCATGTATATGTAGACACATAAACAGGCACGTAGATTTGAGCTATATGCCACGTACACATGACCGGACTTTCTGGCAAACAAGGTCCAAAGGGATTAGTCTGTCGGATAATCCGATCGTGTGTGGGCTAGTCCGATCGTTTTTCAAAAAATAAATGCAACGGACCTAGAAATAGAACATGTTTCAAATCTATCCGATGGACTCAATTCCCACGGACTAAAATCGGGAAAACCATTCGTCTGTGTGCTGTTCCAAATACGACGCAAGGGAAGCTATTGGCTACTGGCTATTGAACTTCCTTGTTTAGTCCCGTTTAGGTCATCACATTCAAAATGAACAGACTTACGAATGGACTTAGTCTGTTCGTGTGTGGCCAAGTCCGTCGCAACTCTGCCGAAAGTCCTTCGGGAAGACCGTCGGACCTGGTCTGCCGGAAAGTCCGGTCATGTGTATGCGGCATTAGAGTGCACACCCTAATGCAATAGGCTGCGCACACCTATGAATGCACACAGTTGGATGAACAAATTTAAAGAAAGGGAAACCAGCATTGAAGAGAGAATGCACAGTTTTCTTAATGGTCAGAAATGTAAACTGTGCTGAGGCTGCAGAGAAAGTGACTGGGGAATCTCTATCCTCTGTACCCTTTTCTTGTCTCAAAGGGGAGATGTTTAGACTCCTGAAATCTTACCCACGCCCCCCACTCCCCAACAGGGTTGATAAAAAAAAGGAAACATCGTAATAAATAAATATTTAAAAGTAAAATTCTAATAACAATAAAAAAAAAAAAAAAAAACACTGACACCGTCCACTAACCCCCCCCCCCCCCCTCCAAATAAAAGAAAGCATTGTAAAAAAATAATAATAATAATAATGTGTAAATTGTAAAATATAATACAAATAAATTGTAAAAAATGTAAATTGTAAAAAAACAAAAAAAAATAAATACTCTGCCACTGTCACGTGACATTAAAAAAAGGCTTTGGTAATCAGTATCGGCGAGTACTTGATAAAAGTATCAGTACTTGTACTCGGTCTTAAACAAGTGGTATCCTTGGAAAATTTTTCCAAATTCACAAGCCAAATAGTCATAATAGTCATTATTATGGGTTGAAGCTGTTGATGGGGAATATGTTTTTAAATGATTTTATGGGTTATGATTGCTTTGTACAATTTCCATACATTGTGACATCAAGATATTAAAGCGGAGCTCCACACACATTTGGCACTTTTTGGGGGGTGGGGTAACTGGTTTACAGGTACCTGTTCCCACTTTCAGCTGACTTTGCTGCGGCAAATTCGTCTGGAAGTTCGGCCCCCTCCTGCTTCCCCCCGCTGCCAAGCCATTCACATGTGCCAGCGTAGTGGAGAACCGGCTGTGAAACCGCAAGGCTTCATTGCTGGTTTCCTTTAACCGAGATGGCGGCGGCAGCACCCAAGAGCTGATTGAAAAATCATCTTGGGTCAAAACACCGCTGGATTCGTGGACAGATAAGTGTCCTAATATTTTTTTTTTTTCTGAATCGGCCTAGAGCTCTGCTTTAACCTTTCTTACTGTAATGTGACAAATTTTGTTACAGTCCCAAGAGAGTCAGGGTTACATAGTTAGTCTGGTTTAAAAAAGGCACAAAACCATCAAAGTATTGAGCGTTAGAGAACTGCTAATTTGCATCTTATCCACACCCTACAGCCATAGAAACAACTAACACACTGTAATATCTACAGATTTTTAAGTGTATGTACAGTCAAACTTAACCACTTAACAACCGCCCATTGCTGATTAACGGCTTCAGGGCGGTTGTTTAACTCTGAGAGGCGTGCACACGAGATCATCCGTGACCGCCGGGTCCACTGGACCCGGCGCATCATGGATCACGGTAAACAGCCGCTCGTCGCGGCCGTTTACCACGTGATCGCTCCTTCAAATGACGGAGTGATCACTTGTAAACAAACCGGCGTCATGTTATGACGCCGGTTCCTCCCTCCCCCTCTCTGTATCGATTGGTACAGGGGAGGGGAAAGAGTTCAGTGTTAGCAGCGATGTGGGCTGCATCTGCAGTGCCCACATCGCTGCTCACTGAATTTAACCCCTCAGTTGCCTGCAAATACACTGCAATACCCTGCAAATACTCTGCAATACCAGCCATTACGCTGCAGTACCCCCCATTACTCTGCAGTACCCCCCATTACTCTGCAATACCCTGCCATTACTCTGCAGTACCCCCCAATACTCTGCAGTACCCTGCCATTACTCTGCAGTACCCCCAATACTCGGCAATACCCCCCAATACTCGGCAATACCCCCCAATACCCCGCAATACCTGCCAATACCCCGTCAATACTCTGCAATACCCTGCCATAAATTGCCATACCCAGCCATACTCGGTGATACCCTGCAATACCCAGCCATAGACGCCCCCCCCCCACCCCTCACCACCCTCCAGTGCTTCTACCAACTCGCCAATACGATCAAAGCCAGAATCTTTTTTTTTTTTATTTCAGGCTTCCCAGCCTAGAGGTGAGATGTGGGGTCATATTGACCCCCAGATTTCACTGTAAAGAGAACCTGTCATCCCATATTCCTATTACAAGGGATGTTTACATTCCTTGTAATAGGAATAAAAGTGATCAAACAATTTTTTGGGGGGGAAAAAAATGTCAAACTAAAATAAATAAAGTAAAATGAACAATAAAAAAATAACAATAAAATAAATAATAATTTAAAAATAATAATTTTTAAAGCGCCCCTGTCCCCATGTGCTCGCATGCAGGAGCGAACGCATACGTAAGCCCCGCCCACATATGAAAACGGTGTTCAAACCACACATGTGAGGTATCGCCGTGAACGTTAGAGCGAGAGCAATAATTCTAGCCTTAGACCTCCTCTGTAACTCAAAACATGTAACCAGTAAAAAAAAAATTAAAGCGTCGCCTATGGGGATTTTTAAGTAGCGACGTTTGGCGCCATTCCACGGGCATGTGCAATTTTGAAGAGTGACATGTTCGATATCTATTTATTCAGCATAACTTCATCTTTCACATTATGCAAAAATTGGGCTAACTTTACTGTTTTTTTTTTTTTTAAGCACAAAACAGTTTTTTCCCCCAAAAATTGCTGCGCAAATACCGTGTGAGATAAAAATTTGCAACGACCAACATTGTATTCTCCAGTGTCTTTGCTAAAAAAAAATATATAATGTTTTGGGGTTCTGTGTAATTTTCTAGCAAATAAATGATGATTTTTACATGTAGGAGAGAAATGTCAGAATTGTCCTGGGTGCTCCAGAACGCCTGATGGCGCTCCCTGCATGTTGGACCTCTGTATGTGGCCACACTGTGTAAAAGTCCCACACATGTGGTATCACCATACTCGGGAGTAATAGCAGAATGTGTTTTGGGGTGTAATTTGTGGTATGCATATGCTGTGTGTGAGAAATAAACTGATAATATGACAATTTTGTGGGAAAAAAAAAAGGAAAAAAAATCTTGATTTTGCAAAGAATTGTTGGAAAAAATGAAAACTTCAAAAAACTCATCATGCCTCCTACTAAATACCTTGGAATGTCTTCTTTCGAAAAAGGGGTCATTTGGGGGGTATTTGTACTTTTCTGGCATGTTAGGGTCTCAAGAATTGAAATAGGCCATCAGTACTTCAGGTGTGATCAATTTTCAGATATTGGCACCATAGCTTGTGGACTCTATAACTTTCATAAAGACCAAATAATATCCACCAATTTGTACTTATTTTTACCAAAGATATGTAGTAGTATAAATTTTGGCCCAAATTTATGAAGAAAAAATTACTAATCTGATAAATTTTATAACAGAAACGAAGAAAAATTCATTTTTTCACAGAATTTTCGGTCTTTTTTCTTTTATAGCACAAAAAATAAAAAACTGAGAGGTGATTAAATACCACCAAAAGAAAGCTCTATTTGTGTGAAAAAAAGGACAAAAATTTCATATGGGTACAGTGTTGCATGACTGAGTAATTGTCATTCAAAATATGAGAGCACCAAAAGCTTAAAATTGGTCTGGTTATTAAGGGTGTTTAAGTGCCCAGTGGTCAAGTGGTTAAAAAACTTGCTATGACGGGTACAATTTATTTCACGTTTAACCTTTCCAATGTTGTAGCTTTTTCTTTTTTTAAAAGCGTAACTCCACTTTCGTTGAGAAAAAAACATTCCCCTATGGGTGATCGATGTACATTGCAGGGATTATAACAACCTTTGTTGCAGATTTCTTTTGTTATTCTGAAGAAATACACGAGTGTTTGCCTGTGCCTCTGCACTGAGTGGGTCTAATGGGAGGGGTTTCATAATTAACTGTCAGGTGTACAACTGCAGGGCACTAATGAGGAAATCTGCAGGGCCTGCATCCCTTTAGAGCTCCTCCTATTGAAACTCTCTCTCCAAAAACAAAATAACATTTTTGTTGCAGGGGATGCCTGAAATCTGACTTATATCTTTGGCTCACTAATTTTCCCAGAAGTCTGCCTATCACACAAGCAGGAAATTGTGTTTCTGGGGAGAAGTCAGTACACACTCTGTGTACATAACAACTCCAGGTAGCCATATTGCAATGCATTCTCATAAAATGACAGTGACTGCAGATTGAAAAGGAAAGGTAATTTTTAACTGCTTGCCGACCACCTCATGCAGATATACAGTAGCAGAAGGGCACGTAAGAAAAACTAATGTACCTGTACGTTGCCCCTTAAGAGGCAGCCTGCGGGTGCGTGCTCGCTCGTGGTAAGCTCCGTGAGTCGGGTCGCGGGTCCCGCGGACTTTATGTCCGCGAGCATACCCACGATCATCTAACGGAGAGGAAGAACGATGAGATGCTAATATAAACAAGCGTCTCCCCGTTCTGCCTGTGATCGGGAGCAGAAATCAGTGAAGTGCCACACGTAGCCATGCCCCCCCACAGTTAGAATCACTCACCAGGACATACCTTAACCCCTACACTGCCCCCTAGTTGTTAACTCCTTCACTGCCAGTGTCATTTACACAGGAATCAGTGCATTTGTATAGCACTGATTGCTGTATAAATGACAAGTGTCCCAAAAATGTATCAAAATTGTCTGGACGTGTCTGCCATAATGTCGCAGTCATGATAAAAATCACTGCAAACCAATCAATATAAACTTATTGTGATTTTTTTTACCAAAAATATGTAGAAGAATACGTATCGGCCTAAACTGAGGAAAAAAAAAACTTATATATTTTTTGGGGGTATTTATTGTAGCAAAAAGTAAACAATGTTTTTTTTCAAAATTGTCGCTTTTTTTGTTTATAGCGCAAAAAATAAAAAAGGCAGAGGTGATCAAATACCACCAAAAGAAAGCTCTATTTGTGGGGAAAAAAGGACGTCAATTTTGTTTGGAAGCCACCTCGCACGACCACGCAATTGTCAGGTAAATATACGCAGTGCCGAATCGCAAAAAGTGCTCTGGTCTTTGGCCAGCCAAATGGTCCAGGGCTTAAGCGGTTGACCACTTCCCGACCGCCGCACGACGATGTACGTCGACAGAATGGCGCGGGCAGGCATAAGGGCGTACATGTACGTCCCGGCCTTCCCGCGGGTCGGGGGCCCGATCGGGCCCCCGCCTGGTGCCTGCGGCGGTCGGTATTCATCGGGAGCGATCCCGGACGAGGGGGCGGCCATTCATTCATGGCCACCCCCTCGCGATCGCTCCCGACGAATAGAAATCCTTCGTGACATCACTTCCTCTCCTGTAATGTAAACACAGGAGAGGAAGTGATGTAATCTCTCCTCCGTGTCGGTATTTTTCGTTCCGACACCGAGGAGAGAGGATCGGTGAGTTGCACCAACACGTCACTACACAGTAGAACATGCCAGGCACACTCACACCCCCCGATCACCCCCCCAATTACCCCTGCCCCCCAGTCACAGTGACACCAATGTCTTTTTTTTTTTTTTGCATTGGTGTCATTTGTGACTGTAATAACTGTTAGGGCAGTTAGGGTTAGCCCCCTTTAGTTCTAATGTACCCCCCTGACCCCCCCAATAAAGGTTTAACCCCGTGATCACCCCCCGTCGCCAGTGTCACTAAGGCTGGGTTCACATTGCAGCGGTTTATGAGAATGAATGTGATTCGCACCGCACTGCAGTGCAAATCACATCCGATCTCTGTGCGATTCGAGTTCAGCCATACAGATAGTATGGCTGAATTCGCATCGCACCCGCCGCACCCGCCGCAAATTCGCACGGGACCCTTTTTTTGGCCCGCAGCAGAATCGGATCGCATGGGTGTTCACACCATGCGATCCGAGTTTGCAGATCGCACTGCAATATGCGAACTGATCTGGGGGTGTCATTAACATTTCACTGACACTCCCAGCAGTTCGCATAGGGCAGTGTGAACTGCCGCCAGGAGGCATGCGATGCGGGAACCCGCCGCGGATTCGTGGCGTTCCCGCATCGCTCCAGTGTGAACCCAGCCTAATAAGCGATCATTTTTCTGATCGCTGTATTAGTGTCACAGGTGACGCTAGTTAGGCAGGTAGGTATTTAGGTTCGCCGCAGCTTTTTATAGCGCCAGGGACCCCCATATACTACCGCATAAAGCCCCCTGATTGCCCCCTAGTTAACCCTTTCACCAGTGATCACCATATAACTGTTACAGGTGACGCTGGTTGGTTAGTTATTTTTTGATAGTTTCAGGGCACCCGCCATTTATTACCTAGTCTCACTAGTGTACCCCTAAATTTAGGGGTGTCTACTTTCCAAAATGGGGTCATTTGGGGGGGGGGGGTTTGTGCCATCTTGGCATTTTATGGCCTTCAATACTGTAACGCCCTTAGAAAGCCTGAAGGCGGTGCTTGGTTTTCGGGGCCCCGTACGCGGCTAGGCTCCCAAAAAGTCCCACATATGTGGTATCCCCGTACTCAGGAGAAGCAGCAGAATTTATTTTGGCGTGTCATTTCACATATGCCCATGGCATGCGTGAGCAATATATCATTTAGTGACAACTTTGTGAAACAAAAAAAAAAAAGTTTGTAATTTTCCCGCAACTTGTGGCAAAATATTAAATATTCCATGGACTCAACATGCCTCTCAGCAAATAGCTTGGGGTGTCTAATTTCTAAAATGGGGTCATTTGTGGGGGTTTTGTGCCATCTTGGCATTTTATGGCCTTCAAAACTGTAATAGGTAGTGAGAAGTGAACTCAAAAATTTACGCCCTTAGAAAGCCTGAAGGCGGTGCTTGGTTTTCGGGGCCCCGTACGCGGCTAGGCTCCCAAAAAGTCCCACATATGTGGTATCCCCGTACTCAGGAGAAGCAGCAGAATTTATTTTGGGGTGTCATTTCACATATACCCATAGCATGTGTGAGCAATATATCATTTAGTGACAACTTTGTGTAAAAAAAAATAAAACATTTTTTTTTTGTCATTATTCAATCGCTTGAGGCAAAAAAATAAAATATTCAATGGGCTCAACATGCCACTTATCAATTTCCTTAAGGGGTCTACTTTCCAAAATGGGGTCATTTGGGGGGTTTTGTACTGCCCTGCCATTTTAGCACCTCAAGAAATGAGATAGGCAGTCGTAAACTAAAAGCTGCGTAAATTCCAGAAAACGTACCTTAGTTTGTAGATGTGACAACTTTTGCGCAAACCAATAAATATACAATTATTGACTTTTTTTTTACCAAAGACATGTGGCTGAATACATTTTGGCCTAAATGTATGACTAAAATTGAGTTTATTGGATTTTTCTAATAACAAAAAGTAGAAAATATCATTTTTTTTCAAAATTTGTGGTCTTTTTACGTTTATATCGCAAAAAATAAAAATCGCAGAGGCAATCAAATACCATCAAAAGAAAGCTCTATTTGTGGGAAGAAAAGGACGCAAATTTTGTTTGCGTACAACATTGCATGACCGCGCAATTACCAGTTAAAGCAGCGCAGTGCCAAATCGTAAAAAGACCTCTGGTCATTGACCAGCAAAATGGTCCGGTCTGAAAGTGGTTAAATGTGCTATATTATTTTTTCTTTATTTGCTATTTTTATTCCCCACAAAAGTGGAGCTACCCTTTAAATCAATTTATTTCGGGGAAAATTATACAGTCAAATGAATCTATATTTGGGAAAATAATCTGAAGTTGTGCAAATAGATACCAAATATGTGAAGCCTCCAAACTGCATGCGTCAAAGAAATAGAAAAAAAATGGTACACCCAAAATTCAAACGGCTTTACAGGTCATCAATGCAAAGTTAACCATGATGCTCCTAGAATTTTTGTTCCCACTCCAGCATGCACAGCAATATCTAATATATGTTGTGAAATTGTTGTTTTCCTTCCAGGGTCATACCTTACAGAGGAGACCAGCGAAAGGAGATTTGCTGGTCTCTTGCAACTCCTTATCCTTTATCCTGACAACCACCATAGATGTTTTGGGCATCCAGGAGGGGCAGGTAAGCCAAAGACACAGCAGAGAGGGTGAGGTAGGGAAGTGTGGCACACATTTATAAATGTTTCATACAACTTTTGTTCAGGATTTTAAATTTTTTCTTGGGCGAAAACGGTGGGATTCCTATGTGAAAACCTTTATAACCAGACTCCTTTGAGTAGTGTAGAAGTGATCTCTAAGAAGGCCAGAAGGCCGCAGGTAAATAGCAAACATTTTCACCCCGTGATAGAACCCTTAAAGCGGGAGTCCGCGTTTTTTTTTTTTTTTAAAAGCCAGCAGCTACAAATACTGCAGCTGCTGACTTTTAAAATAGTGACACTTACCTGTCCAGCGCGCCCGCGATGTCGGCACCTGAAGCCGATCTGTAGATCGTTTCTCGGGTGCTGCCGCCGCCATCTTGGGTATGGGAATCAGGAAATGGAGCCTTTCGGCTTCATTTCCCGGTTCCCTACTGCGCACGCGCGAGCCGCGCAATAAGGACTGTCCCCGCTGCCTCTGGGATCTGTGTGTTTTCCCAGCAGGCAGCGTGGCACGTGCAGAAAGGGGTGGGCACTTGCGGAAAGGGGCGTAATATACGCCCCTTTCCGCAGAGAGCTATCCCGGAAGTGGGTGCAGATACCTGTACTGTACAGGTATCTGTACCCCCTCCCCCCTGAAAGGTGCCAATTGTGGCGCCGGATGGGGGGAGGGTTCCGATGAGCGGAAGGTTCACTTTAGGGTGGACCTCCGCTTTAAGTTTGTGTACATGCTGGTACTGCTGCCGCCATAATAATTATGGCTACAAAAGTAAAATGGTTCATAAGCAATATGCTCTCTATATTGTCTTTAGCATCAGTGCTAAAAATATCTCTTGATGCTGCCAATTTAAGTGCGCAGACTTCCTTTTCTGTTAAAGGGTGGCATTTGCGGCGCCGCACCGATTTCAAAAAGTAGTTGTTGTACTACTTTTTGCGATTTCAAGTTGCGATTTCCATTGACATTTGTGCAGAAACCCGGGAACGGTGATTTCTGTCATGTCCCAGTGAGCCCATCCCCACTACAGTTAGAACACACCCAGGGAACACATTTAACCCCTTGATCACCCCCTAGTGTTAACCCCTTCTCTGCCAGTGTAATTTTTACATTGGTCAGTGCATTTTTATAGTACTTATCAATGTAATAATGTCACTGGTCACAAAAAGTGTCATTTGGAGTCAGACTTGTCCGCCGCAATGTTGCAGTCCCACTAAAAATCACAGATTGCCGCTATTACCAGTAAGGCCGCGTACACACGCGCGGACTGTTCGCCCAACTTTGTCCGTCCAACAGTTTCGGCAAACAGTCCGCTCAAACTTAGCATGGACGGACATGGCCACACACAACGGACGAACAGTTTGCTGAAACCGTGCGCGATGACGTGAACGGCACGTACGACGGGACGAAAAATACGACGTCCTATACACTGCATTATAGCTTTCGGCGTGAAAATCCTTTCTGAGCATGCGCGCAACTTTGTTTGACGAACAAGCCTACACACGGGCGGACTGTTCGCTCAAACAAGGTTTCAGCGGACAGTTTTTCGGAAATTCCGAAAAACCTTGTCCGTCCAACTGTCCGCTGAAACTGTCCGCTGAAAGCCCACACACGAGCGGACTGTCCGCCCAAACACTGTTCAGCGGACAAAGTTGGGCGAACAGTCCGCCCGTGTGTACGCGGCCTGAGAGCAAATAAAAAATAAAAGTTGTTTTTAGTTTGTAGACGCGATAACTTGGCAAACCAATCAATATACACCTATTGCGTTTTTGTTTTTTTTGGATATGTATTATAGCAGAAAGTAAAAAAAAAAAAAATACAAAAAAACTTTTTTTTTTAAGTCTTTTTTGTTTATAGAGAAAAAAAATCCCACAGAGGTGATCAAATACCACCAAAAGAAAGCTCTATCCGTGGGTAAAAAAGGACACCAATTGTGTTTGGGTACCATATCGTATGACCGCACAATTGTCACTTAAAGTGACGCAGTGCCGTATCGCAAAAAATGGCCTGGTCATAAAGAGGGCAAATCCTTCTGTGACGGAAGTGGTTAATTCCTCCCCCCCCCCCCCCAGCATATACAAAAATTAATTTTTTTTATTCATATACAAAAATTGGGACTCTCCTGGCACCAAAACCAAGATCCATCATATCAATTTGGTTAGAAAACATTTTTATTACGATAAGTTTAATAGTTTATGCTATACATAAACAAATAAAACCATAGATCCCATACTTATATATTGCAACATTTACAGTATATAAATGGGAAAAACACCTTCAACTCAAAGTCTCTCCTATTATTGTACTTAGCCATATAGGCTTAATACAGCATGTATAGCACTGGGTCTATATTTATCTATGATTTTGTGAAATTAATTGAATTCCTCAGGGGAATATAGGTGAAAGTAATCCAGCTTGAGAAAGGAGCGCGCACCTCGTGTATTCCCTTGGTGCGCATGCTCAGAAACGCGTCGCTTTACGGCAGTACTGTCACTTCCCTGAACTCTGCACTCCAGCCCTCTCTGACTGTCTGGCTGCACTCCAAGCCTCTCCTGAATACCGGATTAATCATCAACCATGTGAGTTGCTATATGTTGTACCTTCATTAAATTTAACCATATTGCTACACACTTATACACATTATGCCCCGTACACACGGTCGGACTTTCCGATGGCAAATGTGCGATCGGAGCTTGTTGTTGGAAATTCTGACCGCGTGTAGGCTCAATCACACAGTTTCCATGGGAATTTCTGTCTCATAAAATTTGAGATCTGGTTCTCAAATTCTCCGACACCAAAATCTGTTGTCGGAAATTCCGATCGCGTGTAGACAATTCCGACGCACAAAGTGCCACGCATGCTCCGAATCAAGCAGAAGAGCAGCACTGGCTATTGAACTTAATTTTTCTCGGCTCGTCGTGCGTGTTGTACGTCACCGCGTTCTTGACGTTCGGAATTTCCGACCAACTTTGTGTGACCGTGTGTATGCAAGACAAGTTTGAGACAACATCCGCCGGAAAAAAATCCCATGGATTTTGTTGTCGGAATGTGCGATTGTGTGTACGCAGCATTAGAGGTGCCTCTCTTCTCTTTTATACTCTGTAGCTCCTGCTGGATTTTTCTTCTAATCCCCTTGTGGAGGCTTCCATTAGTGGATGGACATTTTATGGTAACGCAACCTGGTCACATTGCTATAATCTTTTTATATGGACTATAAACGGAAGTACTTATGAATAAATGGTTGTGGAACAAATCATTTGAGATTCCATTATTTCTTATGGGGACATTTTCTTTTATATACAAGTGCTTTGAATTACAAGTATGTTTCTTGAATGAATTATGCTCGCAATCCAGGGTTTTACTGTACCTTTAAGCCCTTGTACACACGGTCGGAGAATCCGTCGGAATGTGTCCTATCGGACCGTGTTGTCGGATAATCCGACTGTGTGTGGTATGCATCGGACTGATTCCGTCGGACCCAATTTTCCAACTTGTTGGAAATATTTTCCGACCAACTGGTTCGATCGGACATACTCCGATCATGTGTAGAGAATTTTGATTGGACCAAGTGCCACGCATGCTCAGATCAAATTCCTACATCAAAGCTATTGGCTACTAGCCTGAACGTAGTCCCATCGTAACTAAATTACGTCATCACGTTCTGAATGATCGGATTTTTCGACAACTTAGTCCGACCGTGTGTATGCAACAGTTTCGGACAAGATCCGACAGGCAAAATCCGACAGACGAAATCCGACGGATTTGGTTGGCAGAATGTCCGACCATGTGTACAGGGGCTAAGAGGATTCAAGGCCCTGAAACGCGTCGGAAAATACATGGCATACTAAGGCCTAATGATATACTACCATGATCATCACATGTGTGAATATGTTTTTAACATATATGTTTTAATTATTTTTGATATGAAATAAAATATGTTATGAAATGTAATTTTATATTTGATGTGTTGATGATTAATATGCCCTAGAAGGCACATACAAAGTCCCAATCAATTTCATGGTTTTTGCACAGCTATATAATGGGGACGGTGCCCTCTGGGGGTGGATTCAATGTAAGACTCCTTCCCCACACCCTATACTTTACCCTCCTATACATAGCACACACTTTAATCATATGGCTTGGAATAAAAAACATGGAGGCACAAATAACTTGCTGACTTTATATTATAGAGGTCCACAACACATTAGAGAAATATATTCCATAATAAAATTCTGCTAATATTAAAAATCAATTGAACCGAAACAGGAAACACTTTGCATGTCAGAGGGATAAAAAAAAAAATCAACATCCAAAAATATACTTTATATAAATTGTAGTTTACTGTCAAGTCTGCATAAAGCAGGGTAAAATGCTTTTATACAAACGCATAATGCATTAAACGTTTGACTGAGAAGTGTTGTGACTAATGGAATCGTTACATAAAAGTGGCAAAATGAGATTATATTCATTGTACCAAGATAATTGCAAATAAAGTGTTTAGTATATTGAAATGACAACTAATTTTGCCTGCATTATGGCTTGTGGAGAATTCACATTACATTCCATACATTTCAATGGACCCTTTTCACAGAAATCATTTAAAAGCCGGATTAGCAGGATAAATATTAAAAGTATAAGATTTGCTGAAATACTTTAGTAGCCTCATATACATATGGAACAAGATTACTTGC
Organism: Lithobates pipiens; assembly: GCF_037356315.1. Classification (NCBI taxonomy): domain Eukaryota; kingdom Metazoa; phylum Chordata; class Amphibia; order Anura; family Ranidae; genus Lithobates; species Lithobates pipiens. The sequence goes on along the minus strand of NW_027507785.1, from coordinate 283,757,627 downwards.
AAATGGACACCTAATCTATAGGATATTACAACGTGCAATGTACATTCACAGCTAGTGGAAGAAAGGGGTTTCTTTATAGTGGAGACAAAAGACAGAACAATGGTGCTGCCCATAACAACCAGATGTGTGTTCCAGCATTACACAGAAAATAATGCATGGAAAAACACTGGCTGATATGAAATAATAATTCCTTTTTTCCTAAAGTAAACCCAGAGTTGGACTGACTGGAGGGGTATTGCCCCCCAGGCCAGTGACAATAAAATATTTTAGGTTGATGTCTCTAAATTTAGATTATTTATAATTCAGATATTGATCGGAGCAGGACTAATGCCATATAGTAGGCATTCTACCTGCTCTCCCTTCAGACCTGTAGACACAACCGCTGCCTAATGGAAGTCTTCCAGCACCGGTTATTATTTGCTGCTTTGAGATGACCAAATGCCAAGAATTGCAAAGGAAGCCAATGCTGGAAGACGTGAATAGGCGTGTATTTAGGAAAACCCATGGCTACCAATCACTGCAGCACCATGGCACACTTTGTATGGGACACTTCATTTAGCCCAGGGGTCTCCAAACTTTCTAATCAAAGGGCCAGTTTAATGTCCTTCAGACTTTAGGGGGGTCGGACTGTGGCCATTGAGAACACAAATTGTCTTGGCAGCAGTGGGAGTACATAACGCATCTTTGGTATCAATGGGAGGAATAGTGCCCCATTATTGGTGTCAGTGGGAGGAATAGTGCCATGTCATTGGTGTCAGTGGGAGGAATAGTGCCCCGTCACTGGTGTCAGTGGGAGGAACAGTGCCCATCAACAGTGCAGTGGGAGGCATAGTGCCCATCAAAGGTGTCAGTGAGAGGAATAGTGACCCATCATTGGTATCAGTGGTAGGAATAGTATCCTATCATTGGTATCAATGGGAGAAATAGTATCCCATTATTGGTATCAGTCTGAGGAATAATACCCCATCATTGGTATCAATGGGAGGAATAGTGCTCCATCATTGGTATCAGTGGGAGGAATTGTGCTCCATCATTGATATCAGTGGGAGGAATTGTATTCCATCATTGGTATCAGTGGGAGGAATAGTGCTCCATCATTGGTCTTTGTGAAAGGAATAGCTTCCCATCCTTGGCGTCAGTTTTCAGAATAGTGCTCCATTGTAGGTATTAATGGGATAAATAGTGCCCCGCTGTTGATTTCAGTAGCAGCAATGATGTCCCATTGTTGGGGTCAGTTGGAGGAATAGTGTCCTAAAGACATAGATGAGGGAGATTGGGGTGGAGGAACTTGACTGGCCTGCGAAGAGTCCTGACTTCAACACCTTTGAGATGAATTAGAGTGGAGACTGCGAGCAAGGCCTTCTCGTCCAAATCACTGCCTGACCTCGCAAATGCACTTCTGGAAGAAAAGTCAAACATTCCCATAAACACACTCCTAAACCTTGTGGACAGCATTGCCAGAAGAGTTGAAGCTGTTATAGCTGCAAAGGGTGGGCCAACGCAATATTGAATACTACAGACTAAGACTGGGATGCCATTAAATTTAATGTGCGTGTAAAGGCAGGAGTCCCAATACTGTTGACAATATAGTGTATATAGAGTTTAAAAAAAATGTAATCATGAAAATAATTACGTCAATAAAAAATTATTTTATATGTACAGTTACATTATACATTTGCTTATTGGGCACACGTACCCCCTTCCTGCCATGGCCAATTTTCAGCTTTCAGAGCTCTCACCTTGAATGACAATTGCGCGGTCATGCAAAGCTTTAACCATATGACATTTTTATAATTTTTTTTAACACAGTTTTCTGTTGGTGGCTTTTTATTTTTTTTGCTAAACAAACAAAAAGGACAGAACATTTTGAAAAAATAACAAAACCTTTTTCATATTTTGTTATACAATTTTACAAACAGGTAATATTTCTCCTTCACTGATGGGCACTGATGAGGTGGCACTGATAGGCTGCACTGATGGCCACTGATAGGCTGCACTGATGGGGCGGCATTGAAGGCACTGATAGGCTGCACTGATGGCCACTGATAAGGTGGCACTGATGGGGCGACACTGAAAGCACTGATAGGCGGAAGATGGGCACTGATAAGCACTGGTAGGCAGCACCGATAAGTGGCACTGATGATGAATCAGTGATCGGCACTGACTGGCAGCACTGATAGGAGGCACTGATTAGAAGTATTGATGGACACTGTAGCCATCTTTTGGCTATAGTGCGGGCACCAAGTGTTTAAACCAAAAAAAACGGAGCTTAAAAAAGTTTAATTTAAATAGATTTTCTTTCAGTGACTTTGTTGAGGCTGAAACAAAAAGGTTAAAGGGGTTGTAAAGAGATTTTTTTTTATTTTTTAAAAATAACAAACATGTTATACTTACCTCCACTGTGCAGCTCGTTTTGCACAGAGTGGCCCCGAACCTGGTCTTCTGGGGTCCCTCGGCGGCTGTCTCTGCTTCCCTCCGCAAGTACCTCTCATGTTCATGTGAGCTCCCTCGCATGGTGAGAAGCACTTGCGGGCACGCTCCTGTGATACAGCCGGCAGCTATAGCCGCTCACTGTATCACTCGGCCCCGCCCCCTGGTGCACTACGTCATTGGATGTGATTGACAGAAGCGCGAGTCAATGGCTGCGCTGCTTTCAATCCATCCACTCCAGCCAATCAACGGCCAGGCTGAGCGGCGAAGAGGACGTCGGGGGCGAGCGCGGAACTTTCGAGGGGTCAGGTAAGTAAAACAGGGGGGCTGGGGGGCGGCACTGTCAGATGTTTTTTTACCTTAATGCATAGAATGCACTAAGGTGAAAAAACTTTTACCTGTACAACCCCTTTAACATTTTTAAGTTGCTTTCAGTGGGTTTATCTTAAGAAATGTTCACAATTTAATTTTTAATTATGATTGTTAAAAAACGAGAATACAAAATTGTACTATGGGGAGTCATGTTCAGGGTGAACAAAAATGTGCCTTTATTTTTGCAAACCCTGATGAATTTCACAAACAATAAATATTCACGATAACTATGTAGCCAATATACCACTGCCTGCCAGCCTTCTAAAAGACAAAATATCAGTCAAAATTATTTTGTAACATATTGGAAAACTTTTCTCTTCTGGCATGCTTTTTTAGTGATTTGCAGCAATTTCCATCGATCCGGGTGATTGCCCTTCACTTGGAGTTACATCAAACCAAACGATTTTCTCTGTGCAGCAGGTAGAATTTCTATGCCTGTTGTAAATCTGTTACTTTATTTCTCAGAATAGGGACTTCTAAAGTACATTTGAAAATGTATAATTTAATCGGAAAAACAATATTTTCAATTCTTGCTATAAACTACAAGATATGAATGACCATCACCACTTTTGAGTAGAATCCATGCATACAAACAAGCAAAAGCCAAAAATAAAGTTCACAGGTAAGTCTTACTAGAAAAAGTAGCGCCCATACAAGCTGCATCTAGTACATTTAGTATAAATGACAAACCATCAAAAAAAATAATAATTAATTTAGGACAACAAATGAAAGCAACTGGATGACGAACAGGACATAGTAGAATATAGAGATAGGCAGGAGGAACATCTGTACACAGCAGGGGACTTAGGACCACTGCAGAGAGCCCATTGCTTCCACACTCTCTTCCTTCTCTGCAACTAAATGCCCAAACAGAGACAAAGCAAGTGGCACTGGAGGACAATTATTAGTAAAACAAAAGTAGGAGATGCTGGGTAAACCAGGTGGCATCTACAATTACTGTAACAATAGACACAACCCTACCACTCAGAAGAATCTCCACACACTAGCACCCAAACACAGCGTGGATTCTGTGAACCATCAGCAGCTAGTGATGTCAGGCTTATGCCCCGTACACACAAGCAGATTTTCCATCGGGAAAAAATTGGATGGTTTTTCTGCCGGAATTCCGCTCAAGCTTCACACAAAAGTTCTCTGAACTTTCGACCGTCAAGACCGCGGTGACGTACAACACTACGACGAGCCAAGAAAATGAAGTTCAATGCTTCCAAGCATGCGTCAAATTGTTTCCGAGCATGTGTAGGAATTTTACGCGTAGGAATTTGTACAGACGATCGAAATTTTCCGACTGGAAAATAGAGAACCTGCTCTCAATCTTTTGCTGGCTGGAATTCTACCAGCAAAAGTCCGATGGAGCATACACACGGTCGGAATTTTGGACCAAAGGCTCACATCCAACTTGCTGGCAGAATTTCTGATCATGTGTATGGGGCTTTAGTGCTCTTGCACTCTCCCCAGATGGCTTTTGGGAGCAATTTCTTCTGAGGCCGCGTACACACGCGCGGACAGTTTCGGCAAACAGTCCGCTCAAAATTTGCATGAGCGGACTTGCCCACACACGAGCGGACTGTTTCAGCGAACTGTTTGCCAAACAGTTCGCTCAACTTTTGAAATGAACGGACTCGCCCACGTAAGGCGGAGCCAAGTCCGCCCATTTCGAGCGCGTGTACAGGTAGGCGGGGCCCGCGAAGGAGACGTCGCGGGCTCCGCCGCCTGGAATGGGCTTAAAGGGGAACCCCAACGCCGGAAAAAATCGGCGTGGGGGTTCCCCCAAAGTCCACAACAGACCCTTGTCCGAGCACGCTACCCGGCCGGCCAGGAAAGGGGGGCGAGCGAGCGCGCCCCCCCTCCTGAGCCGTACCAGGCCGCGTGCCCTCAACATGGGGGGTGCCTTGGGGAAGGGGGGGCCGCGCGGCCCCCCCACCCCAAAGCACCTTGTCCCCATGTTGATGAGGACAAGGGCCTCTTCCCGACAACCCTGGCCGTTGGTTGTCGGGGTCTGCGGGCGGGGGGCTTATTGGAATCCGGGAGCCCCCTTTAATAAGGGGGCCCCCGGATACCGGCCCCCCACCCTATGTGAATGAGTATGGGGTACAATGTACCCCTACCCATTCACCTGTGAAATAAAGTACAAAAAAAAACACAACACAGGGAAAAAATATTTTATTGCACAGCTCCGGGGGTCTTCCGTCTTCGGGGGTCTTCTCGCCGGACTCCTCCGCTATCTTCGTGTAGCTCTTTTACTAGCGGAGGAGCCCGGCTTTCTTCCTCCCCACCGCCGGCCTCTTCTCCCGACTTCGGGGGTCTTGTCCCCCTCTTCGGTTCTTCTGCCGGGCCACCGCGCCTTCTTATAGCTCTTTTACAGGCGGTGGCCCGGTCTTCTGTCGCCGCTGCCTTCCGTTCTTCTGTCGCCGCCTTCGGTTCTTCTGCCGGGCCACCGCGCCTTCTTGTAGCTCTTTTACAGGCGGTGGCCCGGTCTTCTGTCGCCGCTGTCGCCGCCGCCGCCGCCTTCTGTTCTTGTTCTTCTTGTTCTTCTTCTTCTTCTCCTGGAGATGTTGACTCGACGAGCTCTCCGGCCGGAATGCCAGGGACACGCTCCGCTGCCACTTATATAGTGACAATGGGGCGGTGTCACATGGTATATGTCACATGGGTTGGCACCCCCCATGTTGAGGGCACGCGGCCTGGTACGGCTCAGGAGGGGGGGCGCGCTCGCTCGCCCCCCTTTCCTGGCCGGCCGGGTAGCGTGCTCGGACAAGGGTCTGTTGTGGACTTTGGGGGAACCCCCACGCCGATTTTTTTCGGCGTTGGGGTTCCCCTTTAAGCCCATTCCAGGCGGCGGGGCCCGCGACGTCTCCTTCGCGGGCCCCGCCTACCTGTACACGCGCTCGAAATGGGCGGACTTTCCGAGCGGGAACAGTTTGCTCATTTCGAAAGTAGCCTACACACGGGCGGACTGTTCGCTCAAACACAGTTTCAGCGGACAGTTTTTCGGAATTTCCGAAAGACTTTGTCCGTCCAACTGTCCGCTGAAACTGTCCGCTGAAAGCCCACACACGGGCGGACTGTCCGCTCAAACACTGTTCAGCGGACAAGGTTGGGCGAACAGTCCGCCCGTGTGTACGCGGCCTGACTCATCCAGCTTTGCCCCAGGCCACAGAGGACCATTGACTAGTACATGAAGCCTCCAGATTGAACTCCCTTTGACTTTCCTGTTATTGTAACTACATTTAGACAGCTCTTTGGAAGTGTATTAAACACACTGATCTGCTGTGCTGGCTTTTTTCCTGTGTTTTGAGCAATTGTGCCTTAGATGGACCAATCGCTGGCAATAGCTAAAAATTATATTAAAGGTATTTTTTTATTTTTTAAAATAACAATCATGGCCCTGTACACACGGTCGGACGTTCCGACGACAAAATCCGTCGGATTTTTTTCTGACAGATTTTGGCCCAAACTTGTCTTGCATACACACAGTCACACAAAGTTGTCGGAAAATACGATCATTCAGAACCAGGTGATGTACAACACGTACGACGGGACTATAAAGAGGCAAGCAGCCAATAGCTTTCGTCTCATAATTTATTCTGAGCATGCGTGGAACTTCCTCCGTTGGAATTGTCTACACACGATCAGAATTTAAACGATCGGATTTTGTTGTTGGAAAATTTTAGATCCGGCTCTCAAACTATGTGTTTCGAAAATGACGACGGAAAAAGTCAGATAGAGCCCACACACAATCGGATTTTATGACAACACGATCCGATCGTACATTTTCCCTCGGAAAGTCCGACCGTGTGTACAGGGCATTATATTTACCTGCTCTATGCAGTTGGTTTTGCACAGAGCAACCCCGATCCCCCTCTTCTCTGGTCCACCGCTGGTGCTCCTGGCTCCTCCTCTTCTCCGAGTGCACCCATAGCAAGCTGCTTGTGCATGCCCGCTCCCAAGCCCCCCTCTGTGTGTCCATTAGACACAAAGAACAGGGCTTAGCCCCATCCCACTCCTTCCTCACTGGCTGTGAGCTGTGATTGACAGCAGCAGGAGCCAATGTCTCTCAGCCAATCAGGTTGCAGAGATCTAAAGAGCAGTTGCTCTGATGCACACCACTGAATCATGATCAGGATTGGGTAGGTAGGTATTGGGGAGCTGTGGGGGGAGCTACATGCTGAAGGTTTTTTGCCTTCATGAATAGAGTGCATGAAGGTAATAAACCTTCAGCCTTTAGAACCACTTTAATCTTTTGTTTGCATGGATGTTTTTCTAAACTTATCAAACCAGCATTGTCCAGATAGCACCAGTAGAAACGGTTTTATCTTTTTTTTGTTTTGTTTTTTCATTTTACTTGAATGTGGTTGGGTATTCTTTGCAAAGTGAATTTTCAAGACATTTACTAAACTAAGAGAAAATTTCCATGCAAAGTGAACAGCCTATTTGCCTTTAGTAATTCAATCTAAGAGTCCATGTTTAACCACTTAAGGACATCTGCCGTAGATATACTGCGGAAGGGTGGCACTATTGTGAAAAATTACCTACCCGTATGCCGTTTTGTGTAATAGATACAGTGGGCACACGCACGCACCCACAGCATGGAGCGGGAGCCGATGCATGGGTCCGGTGGCCGCTATGTCCGTGGGCACACACGATCGCTCTACAGATAGGCAGAACGGGGATCTGCCTATGTATACAAGGCAGATCCCCGTTCTGACAGGGGAGTACAGAGAGATTGTCTGTTCCTAGTGATCAGGAACACCAATCTCTGTGTACTCCTTGTCAGTCCATCCCCCACACAATTAGAAAGCACCTCCCTAGGACACACTCCTTCCCTGCCAGTGTAATTTAAACAGGGATCAGTGCATTTTTTTTAGCACTGATCACTGTATTGGTGTCACTGGTCCCCAAAAAGTGTCACTTAGGGTCAGATTTGTCCGTCGTAATGCCGCTGTCCAGCTAAAAATTGCTGGTCACTGCCACTACCAGTAAAAACAATAAAAAATAAATTGAACGTTCCTAAATCTATCCCCTATTTTGTAAACACTATAACTTTTGCTCAAATCAATCAATATACGCTTATTGGGATTTTTTACCAAGAATATGTAGGAGAATACATATTGGCCTAAACTCATGAAGACTTTTTTATTTCCTTTTTTTTGCATATGAATTATAGCAAAAAGTAAAAAAAGCGCAAAGGGTATCAAATACCATCCAAAAGAAAGCTCTAATGATGGGGTAAACAGGATATCAATTTTATTTGGGCACAGAGTCACACGACCACGCAATTGTCAGTTAAATTAATGCAGTGCCGTATTGCAAAAAATGGTCATCAAGGGGGTAAAACCTTCCGGGGCTGAAGTGGTTAAAGAGTAGGCATTCTTGATGTTAAAACAAATATGCAAACCAAAAAATGTATCACATAGAGTGGTTGTTTCAACATGGCCCACTTTTTTTTCTGACCATCAGGAAACCCACCCTGATAAATGTAATGCTGCCCCTCCGCTCCAGTGCTTGTAAACACAGAGTGGTTGCAAAAAAGGATAAGAGATCAGCAACACTGAGATGCAAAAAAGAATAAAAAATGTGAAAATTAGTACTTTATTCAAGAAAATGACAAATGTTTATGATACACCATGCTTTGGAAAAAAAAATAGTCAGGTTTTACAGATACCAAATGGACAAAACCTACTACCAAAAACTACTACCGGTATTTACTGCACACAGTCATCACAATACAATATTTTCCGAAGGTTGTATGTTAAGATAGCCATACACAACCATTTTTTTTTCCCATTTTCTTAACCCCCCTGTACCTTTTGTTACTCATCAATGGAAGCAGAGAGAGTTCATGGCTGAAAGAAATTTTTTTGAAAGAGAATATTTACTGCATGTGTTATGTAAATGCGTCTTCCAAATAAAGAATAGAAAATCATTCTTCCTGTGAGAGGAGCACAACTCCAGGATTCACACAAGGCACAGATAATTTCTAATGCTGGGTTTGTCTTTTGTACTTTCTCCATAGTCTTCAACCAGATTCATATACACAGGTGGTTCCTTTCTTTCACTGCTGGCAAAATTCTGCATTTGATTTTTAAACATTTTTTTCATAATTTTCTAGTATATGTACCAAAATAAGCACATTGGTGAAATCTGGCATATCTTTAACACTAAACAAGAGTTCCCGGTAAAATACTGTATTTATCGGCATATAACACACACAGGCGTATAACACGCACCTTAATTTTAGGAGGGAAGCTTCAGGAAAAAAAACGTAAATTTTAAATATAGAATTTTGTAGCAAAATGAGGATCAGTGCCCATTAATGCCGCTTCACCATTGCCCATCTGCAGCCTCACAATTGCCCATCAAGGCAGCTTGATCAATGCCCATCTACAGCCTCCCAATTGCCCATCTGTAGCCTCACAATTGCCCATCAATGCAGCTTGATCAATGCCCATCGATAGCCTCACAATTGCCCATCAATGCTGTTTTATCAATGCCCATCTGCAGCCTCACAATTGCCCATCAATGCAGCCTGATCAATGCCCATCTACAGCCTCATAATTGCCCACCAATGCAGTTGGATAAATGCCCATCTGTAGCCTCACAATTGCCCATCATTGCAGCCTGATCAATGTCCATCTGCAGCCTCACAATTGCCCATCAATGCAGCTTGATCAATGCCCATCTGCAGCTTCCCAAATGCCCATCAATGCAGCCTGATCAATGCCTATCTACAGCTTCCCAATTGCCTATCAATGCAGCCTGATCAATGCCTATCTACAGGCACACAATTGCCCACCAGTGCAGCTTGATCAATGCCCATATGCAGCCTTACAACTGCCCATCATTGCAGCCTGATCAATGCTCATCTGCAGCCTCACCATTGCCATGAATGCAGCCTGATCAATACACATCTGCAGCCTCACAACTGCCCATCATTGCAGCTTGATCAATGCCAATCTGCAGCCTCACCATTGCCATGAATGCAGCCTGATCAATGCCCATCTGCATCCTCAACTCAATTGCTGCCTCGGAGGGGACAGGGAGGGGGGCAGAACAAGCACCGTCAGATTACATACAGCGAGAATCTCCTGTTTTATCGGCGGTCTCTTTAATACAAAGTCCTGCCTCCTGAACTGGCTTCTATGATAGACAGAACACTGGTCCAATGCCGGCCCAGGCGACGGGGCTTCCTATTACAGAGGCCGCTGAGTAAACAGGAGATTCTCGCTGTATGTAATCTGATGGCGCTCGTCCCAACGTCCCTACCGGATCCCTCCTAGGCAGCCCAAATTGCAGTATCGGTGTATAACACGCACACACTATTTGTCCCCAATTTTCAGAGTGAAGAAGTACGTGTTATAGGCCAATAACTACAGTATATTAAAGGCATAGTCCAATTTTTTTTTTTTTTATATGCTGATAAAAGAACAAAATGTGTATTTATTATTTTTTTTGCATTCATACATGCAGAGAATTTCAACCATTATCAGTGCATGCACAGGTGCAGTGCACAGGCTTCTGCAGACTTTTCCCCCAGCTCCAGGTCCATACACAAATACGGACTTTCTGTTATAGGGTTGGTGGAAGTCAACAATTTACTACAAGTGTGGAGTCATCACCACCATTAATAGAGAATACTTGTAGTCTTCCATTTACAGAACCTGTGAATGGAGAGCTGTGGGCTGTCTGTGTATCTCCCTCGCTCGCCCCCTCCCCTTCCTCCTGTCAGCCAAAGGGAGAAAAGAGAGAGCAGCTCTAATTGGGTTTGCAGCACCGCCATGATTCAACACAGCAGGGGGCCAATCAGAAGACACTGGGGGGGGGGGGCATCATAAGAAATTTAGTCCCTGAAGATTGGTAGCCCCAGTGTGTACACAGACAGCCCCCAGCATGCATAAACTCTGCTGGGGGGGGGGCTGAAACCCGGAACCCTGAAAAAAGCAGAGGAATTGAGTGTTACAGGAGGAGAAAAAGAGAGCCAGAGACACTGTACCCCTGTACCTGCACCATCAGAGAGCCATGCTTACCCACATGCCCAGAGAGAGAGCCACACTGTACCCGCACCACCAGAGAGAGAGCCACACTGTACCCGCACCACCAGAGAGCCATGCTGCACCTGCATGCCCAGAGAGAGAGCCAAACTGTACCCGCACCACCAGAGAGAGAGAGAGCCACACTGTACCTGCACCACCAGAGAGAGAGCCACACTGTACTCACACCACCAGAGAGGGAGCCACGCTGTACCCGCACCACCAGAGAGCCACGCTGTACCCACACCACCAGAGAGCCATACTGTACCTGCACCACCAGAGAGCCATGCTGTACCTGTACCACCAGAGAGCCATGCTGTACCTGTACCACCAGAGAGAGCCACACTGTACCCGCACCAGAGAGAGAGCCAAGATGTACCCGCACCACCAGAGAGGGAGCCACGCTGTACCTGCACCACCAGAGAGGGAGCCACGCTATACCCACACCTCCACTTTACCCATTATTTCACTATTCTGTCTGACTTCCAGAGTGTGAGAAAGGCTCTGCCACTTTGCTAGGAGACTAAAGCAAACCTATGAATTGCCCATTTAGGACAAAGAAACATGTTTTTGCTTGAATCCCCCAACCCTCCTTAGAAAATACTGTTCCTTCAATCCCTCAATGCTCTGTTCAGTGCTGGGAACCAAAAGAAATGCTCAATACTTCCAGGTATGTAAGAGTAAATTACAGCACTGAGTCAAACAGCACTGTTGTATATGAAGGCCATAACCATGTGTGAGCTATAACTCTGGTGACTAGTAGCTGTTATGGTGTCCCCTGGCAGGTGTTGCAGGCTCACTCAAGGCACTGACTCCAAGTATCAGTTGATCTTTACCAGAGCTCCTGATGGTGGAAATGGGCAGGAAAACAGTGGTTCCCATTTCACTTTACTTCAAACTTTCATCAGGTTGCCACCCCTAGGATCACCCCATAAAAGTTTTGCTGGAATAGAAGGGCAAAGGCATGGAGACTATTCACAGAGTGGTAGACAAGAGAGTATTAGGAACTGGTCAGCAGTCATGGCAGATGACAAGAGAGTAGTAAGGACCAGCCAGAGGTAGTGGCAGGCAACAGGCAAGAGAGTAGTCACATCTGAGTAGAGGTCTAGGCAGACAGCAAGCAAGACAGTAGTAAGGTCCAGGCAGGGTCTTTGCAGGCGACAAGCAAAAGATTAGTCAGGTCAATCTGGATAAGCAACAAACAGGCAACTGACAGGTAAATATTATAATGCTTTTGCTCTCGTATAGCTTGCGATAAGACACTGCACCAGCAACCTCAAAGGCTGGTGCTAAATTACTCTTTTCAGAGGTCATGCCCAGTATCATTACTAGAAATTCTGAATGTTATGGAAGTAGTCAAGGTCCTAGGAATCCTGAAAATCATGGCAGGGATCCTGTGAGGAATCCTGGAAGACCCAGCAGGTATCCAGCAAGGAGACCTGGTAGACCCATCAGGGATTCTATGAGAAATCCTGGAAGACTCAACAGGGATTCTATGAGGAATCCTGGAAGACTCAACAGGGATCCTGCGAATACTTTAACAGTAGCTTTGCCAGAATATTCCTTTTGCTCCTGGCATGTGGACGGAGAGGCATGTGAGGTGATGTTGCATGTGCCTCGGCTTCTAGACTTCAGAAACTGCAGAGTTCCAAGTTTAAAACTTCTGAAGTCACCGTAACCCACAGTGTAACCAGGTTAAGTAAGGGAATTTGTGTCTGGAGAAATCATTTTATATAACTTCAGTATTTCATCAAATGGCAATGAGCTAAATAATACTATATAATCCCCATGGCAGCTAATCAGATTCAGATTTGCAGTGGGACGCAACAGTTGGAGAATAAATTAAGAGAGTGATTGCTTGTTACAGGAAACACGGGTGGCTCTTGTATCAGTCTCTTTAGTGCTTAACAGGTTGATTTTTTTATTTTATTTATCTAAACAGTGCCTCCTTTAAAAGAAATAATAATAAAAAAAAAATGTCCAATCTTTCAAAACAGGCTATTTCATTTCCTATGCTAAGGAATTCAACAGCTTTTTCAGTGCTTAACTCCAATTTACTATTTCAAGAAATTTGCAATTTACCAGTCATAAAATTGCCTGTTAAATCATCATTGCATTCAAAAATTCTTACTGGCATTAGCGAAAATCCCAAATAACAAGCTTGTGTGTTCTAGACAGAAAGCTTTTTATTATAAGGTGCAGAAACATCATATTTATCAAATAAGTGAAATCTAGTTATCTGAATATCTGTAATAATCAAACAAATCTACCTTATGTAGAGCTGATGTGATGGTCATGCTGGGTTTCTTTTGTAGTGAACAGAGCAAATCTCTTTCCTGCAACCACGGGTTGACAGTGTTGACAAGATATCCCTCCCGCCGAGCCGTTGTGTTCTTCTATAACAGCTGCTATTGATAATCGCATGTAAAATCCAGCAGGCTGATTGTACCCAAGTTAATCAATCAATCAACTTGGGTACATTCAGCTGCTTAACCAGCCAAGATTGGAACCGTCTATGGCCGGCTTAACTTTTTTTTTTTTTTTTTTTTAATATTAATCTTTATTAGAATTTTTTTTTCATATATTGTACAGACATCCTTTTAAACATTTTAACAATAACCCAATAATACCAATAATCCAATATCGGTTCCTTCCATTCCAGAGTCTGGGATTTTAGAAAGATGGGGGGGTCATATTTATATTTCCATACTCCAAAAAAAAGGAAAAAAAAACAATGAAATAACAAGATAAGAACTATATTTAAGCAATACCATAACGACCCCCTCATCCCCCCTCAACTATATTTCCACTACCCTCATTTTTCCTATTAATTTAACCCTCCCTCCTTTACTCCCCCTCTACCCCTTCCTCCCCCCTTCCCCTCCCCACTAGTGCTATATTTGTACTTCTACCCTCCCGTGCTTCTCTCTTCTTTCCTTATCACCATTCTCTTTAAAACTAATTACATATAGTAGTACCAACTCCCCTGTTCTTCTCTTCCCTACTCCCTCCCACCTCCCCCCCCCACCTCGGCTTAACTTAGGCTGGCCATATATGGTTCAATTTTCTTTTTGTTCAGCCAGCGAGCTGAACAAAAAAACTGAACTGATTCTTCCATCCACACATTCAAGGTGGATGGGGAAATCCTCCCCACTTAATCATTATATTTTGATAGCTGGACTCCGCTGCAATTTACTGCATGCGTTGATCGAAGCAAAATTTTCCAACAAGCCAGTTCATGAGAAGTCGATGGATAGATCAACTTCTCATGAATGGAAATGGCCGTACATGAATGGAAATTCAATCCATGTATGGTCAGCTTAACTCCACTAGCTTCTGCCAGCACTGAAGTGTCTAAAGCGAAGACCGTTCATCAGTGTCCCGTTAACCTGATTGGCATTGATTTGGCTCTCATCTACAAGTGAATACATTTTCTCTCCAACCAGTCTACCTAACCCAAACCTTCAATTCCATTTCCTAGAGTTCAAATTAGCAGTTTTCTTCTTTACAAAAAAATGAATGAATTAACAATGAAGTGAAAGAGGAGTATGTGAATCTTCCAGAATCCTAAACTTCAGTGAGATAATGAATCTCTATGGGATTCAGGCAGACAAAAAAACACTTAAAAGTGTCACTAAACCTACATCATTAACAACTATCAATAAATGGTGTATTACATATGGTTCATACTCACTCAGTCACTATGCAAATCATTTTCTGTATTCCGCAAACAATCTGGTTGATCCTGCTGTTCTCTTCCCCTCCCTCCTTTCCATGTCCCCACTGCAGTTGGGGATTTTAGAGAGTAGTGTTGGCAGCTAATGCACATGCACAGATTTCAGTGTATTTTCTACCCTGAGCATTTCCTTTCTATCACAGAGCAGCCCATGTGATTTTATATGCACACTTATGGGTGTATACATAACACTTCCCTCCCTCCCTCTTCCTCCATGCTGACTAACCAGCTAAACACAATGGGGGTGGGATTATTCCTCTTGATTGATGGAGGCTTCACCTCCCTGTTATTCTAAGCCCTTGAACACACAGTCAGACATTCCGATGGAAAATGTCCGATCGGACCGTGTTGTCGGATAATCCGACTGTGTGTGGGCTCCATCGGACTGTTTCCATTGGAATATCCGACGGACAAAGTTTTAGAGCTGGGCTATAAAACCTTCCGACAACATGATCCGATCGGACTTTGTCTGATTGTGTGTAGAGAATGGACAAAGTGCCAAGCATGCTCAGATGAAATTCCTAGACCAAAGCTATTGGCTACTAGCCTGAACGTTGTCCCGTCGTAACGAAATAACGCCATCACGTTACGTACGATCGGATTTTCCGACAACTTTGTCCGACCGTGTGTATGCAACACAAGTTTCGGACGAAATCCGACGGATTTTGTTGTCGGAATGTCCGACCGTGTGTGTACAAGGGCTTAGACACAGAATGGAGAGGCATGACACTGTGACTGTCAAAAACCTGTTATTGGTAAAAAAAAATAATGATTTTTTTTTCAAATATATATATGACAATTTAAAACAGTTTATTGTTATTAATTATTCATAATTACTTTGTATCCCATATGCTGTTTTTGCTTTTTTTTTCCATTTTTTTTTTTTTGTTTAACATGTGACCAGCAGCTCCTCATGCCACTGTTTCCCTACCAACAGGCTGGGAAAAAACTGGGCCATGTGACAGCTGTATATCGATTAGGAAAAAAGGCACATCATTTTTTTATTAAACTAATTACAGTGTCATCATCAGTATACAGAAAGAAAAGAGATCATGTAAATGAAACAGTGTGTGTTTAGTATCACTTTAATGTACTTTGGAGTTTAACTGCTTACCGCCCGCCGGCTCTTGATTTGGGCGGGCGTCATATGATGTCCATCCATTTAAACAGGGCATGTGCGCGATCTTGTGTGCGCACAGCCCTGTACCTTCGGTGGTGGCGTGTCACGGAGACATCGCTCGTTACCGAGGGGGGTGAACAGCATGGCTGTTTACCACGTGATGGTACCGTCCCACTTTGCATAGCGCATGCGCGTGATTGCGAGCGTGCTGCGTGTGCACAGCGGTGGCAGCGTGTTTCCGGGAATACCGCTCGTCACAAATGCTGGTAAACAGCCATTGGCCAGTGGCTGTTTACCATGAGATCGGCTGCGATCCTTTCACAGCCAATCACTACATATAAACATAGAGCGGTAATGAGATGTTACCGGGTTCCCCTCCTCACACACCGATCCTGTGTGAGAAGGAGATTGCGGTAACATCTTGTTACTGCTTACAGTGTACACCAACACACACTGATTGCCCCCCCCCCCCCCATAAAGAGGACCTGTCACCACCCATCAAAGTACCTGTCGCTGTCCATCTGAGTACTTGTCACAGTCCGAGTACCCGAGTACCTTTCACAGTCCACCGGAGTATCTGTCATGACGTGAACCGTTCAAAAGACTCATTATGCCTCATAGATTATACGTTGGGGTGTTTGCTTTCAAAAATGGGGTCATTTTGTGGGCAATTCCATTGTCCTGGTGCTCCAGGGCCTTCAAAAGTGTAATAGGTGGTTGAGAAATGGGATGTGTCATTTATGCTCGTAGAATGTTGGGCCTTTGTATGTGGTTGGGCTGTGTAAAAGCCTCACACATGTGGTATTGCCATACTCGGGAAGAGTAGCAGAATGTATTCTGGTATTCTGGGGTGTAATTTGTTGTATGCATATGCTGTGGGTGAGAAATAACCTGATAATATTAAAATTTTGTAAAAAAAAATAAAATTGTGGGAAAAAAATGACAACTTAAAAAAACTCACCATGCTACTTACTTAATACCTTGAATGTCTAATTTCTAAAAAGGGATCATTTGGGGGGTATTTGTACTTTCCTGACTTGGTATGCTGCGTACACATGACCAGACTTTCTGGCAGAATAGGTTAGACAGAATCAGTCCGTCGGACATGCCGATCGTGTGTGGGATAATCCGATCATTTTTCTTTAAAAAATTCAGACAGACCTAGAAATAGAACATGTTTCAAATCTGTCCGACAGACTCAATTCCTATCGGGAATACCGTTCATCTGTATGCTGGTCCGACGGACCAAATACGACACAAGGAAAGCTATTGGCTATTGAACTTCCTTTTCTAGTCCCATCTTACGTCACCACATTCAAAACGAACGGACTTTGTGGGCAAGTCCATTCGTTCGGAAGTCCATCGGAACTCTGTTGAAAGTCCATCGGGAAGATCATCGGACCTTTTCTGATGGAAAGTCCGGTCGTGTGTACATGGCATAAGTGTCTCAGGAAATGAGATGCACCTGATGTACTGAAGACCTGATCAGATGTGATCAATTTTCAGCGATTGGCACCATAGTTTGTAGACTCTATAACTTTCACAAAGACCAAATTATATACACTAATTTGGGAAATGTTTACCAAATTGATGTAGCAGTATAAATTTTGACCAAAATTTACAGTCTTTTTTATTTATTGCACAAAAAACATGGTAGCGATTCAGCTTCTAGCTTCAGCTTGTTCAGTTAACCTTTGACAAAAAAAACCTGGACGCTGATTAATTTCTATGGAACTGCACCAAATTTTGCACTCTCCATTTTAGTAAATCAACCCAATATACTCTTTAGGGTTGAGTTAATAACATTAGAGAGTGCAAAATCTGGTGAGCTGTGCATGGTAACCACATAGCTTCTAACTTCAGCTTGTTCAATTAAGCTTTGATGGAAAAAAAAAAAAATTGAAACCAATAGCTGGTTCTATGCAGAACTGCACCAGATTTTGCACTTTCCAGTTTTAGTAAATCAAACCCCCGTGTTTATGTTAAGCTCCCAAGGACCTGGGGACAGCCTGTTGAGAATAACTACCACCAAATGCTCAGCACCTCATACTGGGCACAGCAGGGGTGAGCTTTTTAGCTGTCACATTTTGCACTAACCTTTCGACCTCAACCGGATACTGAGCTTACAATGCCTGCCATTGACCATAGCTTACCTGAGTATTAGATTATTTTTCCAGACCTGACCTTGGATTGTCTATACCCTTGACCTTACTTTATCTACATGGCACCTAAAACGCTCTCTTCATTGCTGTGACCAATCTCCATGACGTTATCCCAAGTGCATTGCACTGAGCAAGTATAAAGGGATTACAACCTAAATTCCAGGATATGCTATTACACTTTTCCAGTACACAATGGTATTGTTAACTTGTAGCTATGAAGAGAAACCATTAAATAATGGTTTTGATAAAAATAAACAATCAAATAAAGCTTATAAAAGAATCCGGGAACTGGTTGAACCTTTTCCAAATCTATGTGGCCACTTAACTTGGAAACTGGAAGAAAGCCACCAAATACATATACAAAATGCATAATTTAAAAGCTCCAAAGTGTACAATCAATTTCTCTCTACCAGATATGGATACATTTGAATTAATAATGTATTAGTGCAACTGCACTGGTGCCAGAACAGGGCTTTTTAACAGTTAAATATCTTACCGTATGGGAGCGGTTAATGGATTAGAGCCTGGAGGTCAAATGACAACATAATGAGGATGAAAGGTAAGCTTTTCACATAGTATCATGTACTCAGTTGTCAGTCCCAACATCTAGTCATCGTTCCAAGATTGGACATATCTATTTCTGGGTCAATAAGCTTTCCTCAAGAACGGAGATATCTGACAAATTACATTGTCCATGTG
Source organism: Lithobates pipiens (assembly GCF_037356315.1). Lineage (NCBI taxonomy): Eukaryota > Metazoa > Chordata > Amphibia > Anura > Ranidae > Lithobates > Lithobates pipiens. The sequence goes on along the minus strand of NW_027507785.1, from coordinate 283,739,060 downwards.
CAACATTTATGGAGAGGGCTAAGTGGATTGCCCCAAAAGAGCCACTGCCTGACAATAAATGTTTAATGGAATAAACTAATAGACAGTTAAAAAATTGGTACTGTACAGTCAACGGCATATAATGAAAATAATGTCTTTTTAAAACAGCAGAAGGAACTTTATTATATCACTTTATTTTATGAGATGGAAAAGAGGGACACTTTTTAGCACTTTTTAGCACTAGCATTTTTAAGCAAGAAATCCTGCCTCACACCCTTATGCATGTACAAAATAAAACATTTTGTGTATCTACTAGCAAAGTGGCCAACAGCCATTTTGCAGCCAAAAAAATCGACAAAAAAAAAAAACACAAAACGCTTAGGGATAAAACACACTTTTGTAATGTGGTGGGTTGCAGCCATGCATGCATTACAGCGACACACATAACGAGCATTAGCTTGTTGCAGTAGTATTTTGAAAGGTATCCTAATATACTGAAGCAATCAGCCTTGGCACACATGCCCTACGAAATTAGGTATTAGGCTAAAGTGTATCAAAAGCCAAGTGAAAATATTGTCTCTGGAATAGAAGTCTTCAATTAGGGACACTTTTTTGGTGACATATGTCTTAGCCCTTGTACACATGGTTGGACATTCTGACGGAAAATGTCTGATCGGACCGTGTTGCCAGGTAATCCGACCATGTGTGGGCTCCATCGGACTGTTTCCGTCTGAATATCCGACCGACAAAGTTTTAGAGCTGGGCTGTAAAATTTTCCGACAACACGATCCGATCAGATTTTGTCTGATCGTTTGTAGAGAATTCCAATCAAAGTGCCACGCATGCTCAGATCAAATTCCTAGACCAAAGCTATTGGCTACTAGCCTGAACATAGTCCAGTCATAACGAAATAACGTCATCACGTTCTGAACAATCGGATTTTCTGACAACTTTGTCCGACCGTGTGTATGCAACACCAGTTTCGGACAAAATCCGTCAGACAAAATCTGATGGATTTGGTTGTCGGAATGTCTGACCAGGCATGTACTGGCCATTGGGACTACAGGGAGTTTCCCGGTGGGCCGATGGCCCAGTGGGCCACTCTGATGCAAGGGGGCTGGTGATGGGACACTCTGATGTAAGGGGGCTGCTAATGAGACACTCTGATGTAAGGGGGCTGCTAATGAAACACTCTGATGTAAGGGGGCTGCTAATGAGACACTCTGATGTAAGGGGGTGCTGATGGGACACTCTGATGTAAGGGGGTGCTGATGGGACACTCTGATGTAAGGGGGCGCTGATGGGACACTGATGTAAGGGGGCGCTGATGGGACACTGATGTAAGGGGGCGCTGATGGGACACTCTGATGTAAGGGGGCGCTGATGGGACACTCTGATGTAAGGGCGCTGATGGGACACTCTGATGTAAGGGGGTGCCGATGAGACACTCTGATGTAAGGGGGTGCCGATGAGACACTCTGATGTAAGGGGGCGCTGATGAGACACTCTGATGTAAGGGGGTGCTGTTGAGACACTCTGATGTAAGGGGGTGCTGTTGAGACACTCTGATGTAAGGGGCTGCTGATGGGACACTCAAAATGTAAGTGGGCCGGTCTGGATGAAGTCCAGGGCCAAATTTCTTTCCCAGTCCAGCCCTGTGTCTGACCGTGTGTACAAGGGCTAAGAGAGCATGCCCCTCACTTTTCCTTTCACTATCTGTAGTGTGTATGGGACTGGAAGTAAAGGAAAATGCCCCCAATAGAACACAGATGGTGAAAAAATCTAACAGGGGTTTAACCCTGGCTAAAGCAAAAAAAGTTAGGGTTAAAGTGATTGTAAAGGAAAAAAATAAAATAATAAAAAATAACAAACATGATATACTTACCTGCTCTGTGCAGTGGTTTTGCACAGAGCAGCCCTGATTCTCCTTTTCTCGGGTCCCCCACCAGCACTCTGGGCCCCTCCCCCTTGCCAACTGCCCCTCATAGAAAGTGCATGCTGTGGAGGCATTTGTGCGTGTTCACGCCTGAGCCGGCTCTCTGCATCCATAAGACACAGGGAGCATGGCTCAGCTCCCGCCTCACTGGCTGTGACTGCCAGGAGCAAGAGCCAATGGCACCTGCGAGAGCCTTGGGTTTTATGTACATCGCTGGATCTAGATCAGGCTTAGTTAAGTACTAGGGGGGGCTGAGGGGGGAGCTGCACATTGAAGATTTTTTTACCTTCATGCATAGAATGCATGATGGTGAAAAATCTTCAGCCTTTACAACCACTTTAAGGTTAATTGTATTAGGTTAAGTTAAAGGGTTAGGTCCAGGGTAAATGTAAGCATGAGGTTGTGGGTGACAAGAGATGGGCCATGTATCACCAGCAGCAAAATCACCCAGGCAAGAGAATCACTTAAAGCAGATGGGGCTGTGCTTAACCCAACCTACATGGGTTAACTCGGTGGTCGTTTTGTCTAGGGGTGAACACAGAGCTTATACTCACCCAATCCTTAGATCTTCTGAAAAACTGCACTCCCCCATGTCCAGTAGTGGACTGTTCCTGCCGCCCTCACCTCCAGAGCCAGTCTATGGGCGTGATGACAATAGGAACAGTTCACTGCGACAGGAAGGATCAGCGGATTAGGTGAGTATACTGTATCTCAGCAATCCTCTACCCTAGAAAAAAACAAGCAGTTAACCTATGCTGTTCGGGCACAACTCCACTGCATGGGGGAAAACCAAATAGAAACGTTCCTATGTTGGCCTGGTCCAACCAGTTAAAGAATGACTCCATAGGAAAAGGTAAATGGACTTACAACGATTCTAACACTGGAGAGTTATCCCCGGCAACAGGATCACTCACCTGAAATAGTCCTAAGGGTTAAATGTTAGGGATAGGTTAAGTGTTTAAGTTCCAAGGTAGACAAAGACTGCAACAAAATCCTAAATAAAAATGTCAACTACCCCAAATCATAAATAGCTTTAAGAGCAAAAGGGCACAGGGAAGGACACAAGAAAAAACAAAACAAAATTATTCCCTGCACACATACCAGCTAGCAAAAAAAGTACATTGTCTAACAATTTGTGTTAAAAACTGAGGTTTTAGTTGCACAATATTTGCAAATATATGTGGAAGCCGCACTGTCGCCTAAAGGCCCCTTTGTATAGTGCAGTCCTAACTCTGGTGAATGAATGAAATAATTTGTATAGCGCACAACGCGAACTGAATCGCCTCAAGGCGCTAATGATGGTCTATGAGAGTCTCAATGTTGGAGCACATACTGTATAGCAATTGATAAATTAAGGACAGGTATGCCTGGAGACAATCCATTTTTCTTTAAAATCCTGTTTTGTTTGCAATATAAGTCTCACATAGGTTCTGACCTATTTCCGTTATATCCACGTATAGGGAAAACAGTTAGTATTTAAGTCTGACTTTAAAGTGGAAGTTCAGCCTAAAACTAAAATCTCTAAATCTACTTGCAGGCACATTCTAAGACTCTAACCTATCCAACTCTATAGACAGAAGACAGCCAACAATGGCTGGGAAGTGACGTCACCCATACAGTTACTATGGAGTTTCTATCGTCGGTTGCCTCTTCTGCACACGCCTCCCCACGGAAGCCACACCAGTTCAGCATGGGACCGGATTAGCATCAAAAATGGTATGTATAGCGATTTTTGCTTTATAGGGTTAGACAGGTTAGTCTTAATGTGGCTGCAAGTAAATTTAGAGATTTTAGTTTTAGGCTGAACTTCTACTTTAAACTTTAATTTGAGGGGTTAAAGTAAATTATAAGGTGCAGGTTAAGTATTAGGGTCAATCTACGGGTTAGGTTGACAGATCAGGGAATAGGGAGGACAGTTCTTTTTACTGTACTTGTTTTGAGAACTACATGTGCTGGGTTCATGGTGGAAAACCAATGTACAGCTTGAACCAAACTGCTGTTGCCCAAAAAAAAAATATTCGTTGAGCTTGATTTTTTTAATCAATTGTTTGTCAATTTTAGGGTGAATAATGAATGTACAAATGTTGCATTTCTTGCATTTTAAAGCATGATATAGATGTCTTTTGGTACTACCGTGAATTTTGTAAATATATGATTTTCTCTGTAGAGGAAGTAATTTGTGTTGTATGACTAACATATCAGTTACACGTCTCGTCAGTCGCTGTCTTATATATATAAATAACCTAAGAGATGAGGTGCTTTCTTGGGGCCAATTCTAACACTTGCATAATGTGTTTTTTTTCCTTCATAAACATGATAAAATAAAATATGTGAGTTGATAACCTTAACCGGGGTGAAAAAAAAAACGCCAGTGGGTTGCTGCAAGAATTAACAAAATAGTCAACACTCAAAAATATCCATTGCCTAGGGGATGAATAATTTGTTTTTACTGCTATATGCAAATGATCAGCTGATATTACTCTCTATCTCCTATTGATGTAAGAGATATCAATGCCTTGTCAGCCTCCTGTCTAAATAATTAGTATACTGAAAACAAATAAAATCTGCTTTTCTTTTATTTGCCAGCCACAGCGCTATAATAATCAAACCAACTAAGGAAGGTCATGAATCCAGCAGCAGGCAGGAGAATACAAGGTACAGTAGTATCTAAATGACTGAACAAAGAGACCGTCTTACCAGTTGCTATTTTACTCATTTTTGAATCTTTCAACAGTCACCACTGCTGCAGCATACAGTAGGTTTAATGCTGTCTTCTTGGTATCCTGCAGTGCCTGTCTGCCATCTGCTCTCCCAAAAAATCTACAGACGGAGACATGCTTTAGTCACTTATTCCACTGGGAAAAAAAAAAAGAAAAAACCAGCTCCCCGCTGCCGGGGAAAATGATCTATGTACAGTACAAGCAATATGAGCAAATCGGCTTCATAAGGCACCAGAACTTGCTACGCAGAATGGCTAGCACCTGCACTTTGTTGTAGAGTGTTAGCGACAGCAGCAGAAGAGTTTCCCAACAAAACAATAGCATGTGGTTTCTGATTAGTATCTATCCAAAGACCGGCTCAGCGGAAGGCGCCAAGAACAATGGCTTTTTATACTGTTTATTCCAGAAGAAGCTTCTCTGCAGAAAACATTTATAATGCGTTGTACGGTTTTTGCATTAGCTCTATGACAGCGTGATGAATTGAACCGTGTGTAATACTTTATAAAAGCAGCTAAAGCAGAATGCCTGTCCTTACAGCAAAGTTGGCGTCAAAGCGACAATCGGATTATCCTTAGATATGAAGAATGGGGTACCTGCTGCTTGCATTCAGGTGACCAGCAATTATAACCTTCATTTTTAGATAGTTTAACAAAAGGCACATTTTTATTTCTTTGATATCTTATGCACGGATAATCATCACAACTGACAAATAAGGAACAGCAGCATACATGGATGATTGAATCATAAGAGCAGTGCTTGTGCCTATAGCTGGCAGTGGCAAAGAGGCAACTTTTGCCTGTATTGTTATTGGCCACTCATAGCATAAGATGACTGTATTTCTGCTTATGATAGTAACATCATAAGTGGAAATACAGTCAACGTATGTATAAACTTATTTATGCATTGCCACAAAATTCTAAGCAAGGTGTCAACCAGTTATTTTTGCCACTGAAGGTTGTGTGCCGACAGACTCCAGTGATTGAAATCACGCCCTGGCAGCATGTGCTTTAACAGGAACAAATAAATCTCTTCTTGTGGCTTATAACCATAACATGAAAGATGGCATCAAGAATCAGATAGGTTTCCATATGCAAAGCGCCCTTTCCTATCCTTTCGTTTTTATGAACCTTTCCATATTTCCCACATTAAAGCGTCACTCCACGTTTAATTAGCCCTTTTAATAACTTGTTTGAGCTAAATTGGCCCACACAAACTATTTATAAGCAGATGTGCTTGCTAGGCACACTGTATTAACTGTATGCAGCCTCAGCTAGATGCAGTATACAGTGCAGTGTTGTAGCAGCGGGATGGCAATATCCCATCCCACTCCCGGGAACAAAACAGTCGGGCAGAACTCTGCTTAGCCATTTACAGGAAGCTTTGTATTCTATTGATGAATACAAAGCTTCCTCTGATTGGCTAAGGTGGAGAGGCAGACAGATGAGGTCACATTTAAAGTGACTAAAGTCATTTTTTTTTTGTTAAAAATAATAAACATGTTATACTTACCTGCTCTGTGATATGGATTTGCACAGAGCAGCCCAGATCCCCCTCTTCTCAGGTCCCTCTTTGGTGCTCCTGGCCCCTCCCTCCTGTTGAGTGCCACCACAGAAAGCAGCTTGCTATGGGGCACCTGAGCCAAGCCGCAGCTCTGTGTGTCCATTCAGACACGGAGCTGCAGCCCAGCCCCACCACCCTTTTTCTCCTCATTGGCTCATTGACTTTGACAGCAGTGGGAGCAAATGGCACCACGCTGCTGTCTCAGCCAATGAGGAAGGGAGTCCCAGACACCCGAGTCTCTCGTGCAACATCGCTGGACCTAGATGGATTTCAGGTACCTATTATGGGGGGCTGAGGGAATCTGCTTCACACAGAAGGTTTTATTATTTTAATGCATAGAATGCATTAACATAAAAAACGTTCTGCCTTTACAACCACTTTAAAGAATACAAAGCTTCCTGTGAATGGCTTAGCAGTGCTCATCTCAACTCTGTTTTGTTCTGACAACTGAAGTTCCTGTCTTACTGCCAGAACACAGTGATGTATACTGTATGTAGCTGAGGTTACATACAGTTTATACAGCACACCCAGCAAGTGCACCTGTTAATGCAGTGAATAGTTTACAAGTGTACCTATTAGAGCAGTGAATAGTTTGTTTTTGTCAGCTTTGCCAAAACAAACTATTTGGAAGGAACTTTAAATATGGAGTTAGGCTTTCAGGTTGGTCAAGCATGTCATATGTCAGCTGTTTACTGAAATGTCCTGAAAGTTAGCACACCATTATGCAAATTCCAATTTCGATTAGGAAGTTGCCAATAAGGTCCGACCCCTCCCTACTCCTATGGATAAGTCAGGCGAAGTGTTGGCTTCATTAACCAATAGTCACTGCTCATAAATCTGTGAGTTAGCCAACTCATTGAAAACAATGCACTGGCTGTTTGCTGATATTATATCTCAAGGGTTGTTAAAGAGGGATTCCACCTACAAAAAAAAATATTAAAAGCCAGCAGCTATAAATACTACAGCTGCTGACTTTTAATAAATGGACACTCACATGTCCCGGGGTCCAGCGATGCCGGCATCCGAGGCCGATCGATCGCTCGGCTCTCAGCTGCTGCCGTCACCATTCTAGGTGAGGGAATCAGGAAGTGAAGCGAATCGGCTTCACTTCCCTGTTCCCTACTGCGCATGCGCGAGTCGCGCAGCGCAATAGGAATTGTCCGCGCTGTCACTGGGACCCGTGTGTGTCCCAGCAGACAGCGCGACAGGACAGGAAGAGGCATAGACTCCTGTGGGAGTCTATGCCCGGAAGTGGGTGTAAATACCTGTCTTTGACAGGTATCTCCACCCCCCTCCCCCCTGAAAGGTGCCAATTGTGACACCGGAGGGGGGGGGTTCCGATCAGCGGAAGTTCCACTTTAGGGTGGAACCCCGCTTTAAGACAGAGTAATTGCAAACTGAGGGTACGCTCACACTGGGACTGGTTTTAGTGAACCCTACCTCGGTCCACCTGTTCCCCTCCACTCCCCTGCTGCTGTGCACAATTGTTCCTGGGCATATGCCAATGTTAACCAGGCACTGGTCCACTACACAGTCCTCTATGGAGAGAACTGTGCTTCGGCACAATTTGCACTCATACTGTAACGGATCATAAGTAAACAGTGCCCAGTGACACAGTTCCAAGAGACCCCTGAGTATGCTTAATCGGTTCTAGGCACAATTTGGGGCACTCACACTAAACAAACCAACCAGCGGGGCTGAACTGTGCCCATGACAGTTCAGAGAGCTAGTGTGAGTTCACCCTGAGCGTTTGCTTACTCTAATGACCAATCTAAAAATCACTATATTAACCAGGCCTACTCTAACACCTGAGTTCATTGATAATATTCCAAATGTGAGCAAAGAAGAGAAATGCATTATTAGCGTTGCATATGCCCAAAAGTTCACAGCAGAAGCAATGGAGCTGTCCACATCATTCTCTCAGCAGCTCAGCTCACCCCCCACCCCCCCAGCATAAAGACCTTTCAGAGCGTCTGCTGCAAATTTTGTAAATTAATTGCTCCACATTGCCTGCAGCTACAGACTTGAGTGAGGGCTTGTATTATAGATCATTTACTTCTTGTATAGAATAAAAAACATATTTGAATTTCAACAGTCTGTCACCACTTCACTACAATAATAACTCAAACATGTGCTCACTAAAAGTGCTCTATATTCTCCTTTTTACTCTATGCTATTTGCCTATTATCGCCATTATATTTTTACTTCAAACATATTGATTTGTGTTACATTTTCTTAGCCACAGATACAAATAAAATGATTTCTGAAATACCTTAATAAATCTTACAACAGAGACAAAAAATTGACAATCAGATTTACTTTAGGAATTTGTCCATTCTCAAGTGACCATTCATTATATTAGCAAAGCGCACCCTTTCCATTTCAGACACAATTCATACACACTACAAAGATTGAAAGCAGCACATAATCAAGTTTCAAAAAGCCAAGGGTAACAAATGGCATTACCAATACCTATCTTTAACAAACACACATGCTACAACAATAATGACAATCTTTCTAAAATATAAATTTTTTAATATCTGGAAGGCACATGGAACTCGAAGGACTGAGTCAATGGATCGCAAAGATCACAAAATGCATAAGTAAAAAAAAACATAATTATACCATCAAGACGTTTGAATATTAGGAGAATATCTGTTAATATTTCATAAGAAACTACAATATATATGTAAAAAGGAAGGACCTTTTTTCCTCTAGCTGTGTCAAGCATTACAAAAAAACATATTCATTACATTATGGGATATAGTCCGTCTGCTTAGTGCTTGTAGCTTTTACCTTGACATTATGCTACTCTGCTAGGTAATCCCTTTATTTGTATGCCATTTTTCATGTCTTCTGAATGTTGCTGAATCTGAGAAGAAAAAACGCAGGGCAGGGTGTTCCCTGGTTTCAGCACCACTCACAATTTGAATTTTCTCCAGCCTAATTAACCACTTGCCGCCCGCCCTATAGGCAATTGACGGTGGCAAAGTGGTTTCATAATCCCGATCAGACGTCATATGACGTGATCAGGATTATGAGCCGCTGCGCGCCCCCAGGGGCACGCATCGCGGCGATCGCTGTTGCGGGGTGTCAGTCTGACACCCGGCAACTACGATCTCGGTAAAGAGTCTCCGACGGAGACTCTTTACGACGTGATCAGACGTGTCCAATCACGGCTGATCACAGTGTAAATGGGAAGAGCCGGTGATCGGCTTTTCCTCACTCGCGTCTGTCAGACGCGAGTAGAGGAGAGCCGATCGGCTGCTCCTCTGACAGGGGGGGTCTGTGCTGATCGATTATCAGCACAGCCCCCCCGAGGATGCCCACACTGGACCACCAGGGACGCCACCAGACCACCAGGGAAAAGGTAATCCTCCCTAGACCACCAGGGATGCCAGTCAGCACAATGGATGCCAATCAGTGCCCATAATGGATGCCAATCAGTGCCGACATTGGGCATCACTGATTGGCATGCATTATTGTTTGGCACTGATTGGCATCAATTAGTACAGTATAACACCAATGCTGCCTATGAGTGCCCACCTGTGCCACCTATGAGTGCCCACCTGTGCCGCCTATGAGTGCCCACCTGTGCCGCCTATCAGTGCCCACCCATGCCCATCTGTGCCGCCTATCCATGCCCATCTGTGCCGCCTATCTATGCCCATCTGTGCCGCCCATCCATGCCAATCCGTGCCAGCTATCAGTGCCAATTTGTGCCACCTATCAGTGTCCATCCGTGTCGCCCATCCGTGTCGCCTATCAGTGCCGCCTATCAGTGCCGCCTATCAGTGCCGCCTATCAGTGCCACATATCAGTGTCACATATCAGTGTCCATCAATGCCACCTCATCAGTGCCACTTCATTGGTGCCACATCATTGGTGCCCATCAGTGCCGCCTTATCAGTGCCCATCAGTGTAGCCCCATCAGTGCCCATCAGTGAAGGAGAAAACGTACTTATTTACAAAGTTTTGAAACTGAAACAAAAAAAACATTTTTTTTTTCAAAATTTTCGGTATTTTTTTATTTGTAGCGCAAAAAAATAAAAACCGTAGAGGTGATCAAATACCACCAAAAGAAAGCTCTATTTGGGTACAGTGTAGCATGACCGCGCAATTGTCATTCAAAGTGCGACAGCGCTGAAAGCTCAAAATTGGTCTGGGCAGGAAGGTGTTTAAGTGCCCTGTATTGAAGTGGTTAACACACCTTCAGTGTTCAGTTCAGTGCAACCTTAAAGTCTCATACACACGATCGGATTTTTGGCCAACAAAACCATGGACTTTTATTCGAAAGGGCATTGGCCCAAAAATGTCTTTCATACAAACGGCAAGGAATTGTAGGGCCAACAAATACAAACGTAGTGAGGTTCTACATTGTTTTTCAGCTCTTTAGCGCCACCCTTTGGGCTCCTTCTGCTAATTTCGTGCTAGTAGAAGTTTGATGAGTGTTGATTTGCGCTTTTCATTTCACACTTTTCATTTTGCGCTTTTCAGTTCATTTTTGAACGGCCGTTCATCAACCAGCCATGTTGTGGAATCAGGGGAGATAACATGTTATTTATTACTGGCCTTGGAGTTATTGCTTTGACCCAAGTCCAGTCCAGGAACAGGAGGAGGCGGAGTTCTTGGACCAAAAATTGGTTTCTTTATTAATCGTGACCAATTATGTCATATGTTGTGTGCAGTATTTCCTTTCTAAACTGTGGAAAAAAGCTGCGCTAAATATAGTGTAAATACACCAATAGCCACTTGGTATTAAATGCAAAAAACACTACGTACCCAGTGCCAATTAACGAATGCACTGTGATCAAATAATAAATAGATTGTAACAAAATGAATTATCACAAATTAAATGTAACACCGTGAATTGTAACCAAATAAACAGTGAAAAAACCGAATTCAAAATAATAACCTATATAAAAATGACCCTGTGAAACTCAATAACTGCCCAAAAAGAAGAACTGAATAAATAAATATTTCAAATTAAATAATACAGTGTCCATCTCTTAATCAAACAAAGTCCATCAGAGTGAAAATCTTCCAATAAAGTCTGTAAGTGATGCCCCAAAAATATTGAGCAACAAAAATAAATAAAAAAGTGATGACCATTGACTCTTCCTCCACCACACCGCAGTGTCTGTGACTTCACTCCCCTTATGTGATTAGACTCACCAGCTGAATATGCCTTAGCCCTTGTACACATGGTCGGACATTCTGACAACCAAATCCGTTGGATTTTGTCTGACGGATTTTGTCCGAAACTGTTGCATACACACGCTCGGACAAAGTTGTCGGAAAATCCGATTGTACATAACGTGATGACGTTATTTCGTTACGATGGGACTAGGTTCAGGCTAGTAGCCAATAGCTTTGGTCTAGGAATTTGATCTGAGCATGCATGGCACTTTGTCCGTCGGAGTAGGCTACACATGATCGGTGTATGTCCGATCTGAGCATTTTGTCAGAAAATTTTACCGGCAAGTTGGAAAAGTTGGTCCGTCGGATATTCCGACGGAAACAGTCCGATGGAGACCACACACAGTCGGATTATCCGACAAAACAGTCCAATAGGACACATTCCGTCGGAATCTCCGACCGTTTGTACAAGGGCTAACACTTTTGTGTTTGGCTGATATCGATTTTCCCTCTTTACAGAGGTTAAATGGGAGATCCCTAGATTCCAGTTTAAGAGATAGATGTAATTTCCTTGGCTGTTCACACAAGCGCGCTCATACAAAAAAAGAGATTGCCTCCAATAGCGTAATAAAGTCTAAAAAACTTTTAATCACACATAAAAATCTCACTTCAATGCACTCACATGTAAAAGTTAAGTAACCTGCCAAAGGTAAACTTCACATCACTCTATAAATCTGTTTACTGGAACATGGATGGTCGCAGCGGACCCAGGATATGCGAGACAATCAGATGTTCTCTCACCACTCCTTATCTCCGCTCCCACTATACACCAAGCGATATATAAGGTGTTCAACGTCCTGTATCCCTCCTTATCTCCACTCCCGCTATACATCAATTGGTACAAGGTTTTCAGTGTCCTGTGCTTGCTTCAAAAGTCCGCAAAGTAGCCACACCCCGACATGTTTCGTCAAAAAGTTCACTTATTCAAGGAATTATGTCATATGCCTTTTCTGCAGGAGCTCCAGGAGAATAATCCAGATGTTTTTTGGAATTATCTCCGGATGACGGACTCCTGCTTTCACCAACTCTTGGCATTGTTGACCCCCTATATTAAGAAGCAGGACACATGCATGAGGCATTTATTTTATTTTTTGGTTGAATAATAATGATTTACTTTGATATATTTTCTATATTATTGGATGCACTTTTTGGTTAAGTTCTATTGGCAGATAGCATGTCTAATTTTATTTGTTTTCTTTTTTTAATGCACAATAAAAAATATTGTGGAAAATAATACTTGGCTATGTGTTTTACTTCAAAATGACAGTTTGGGAGTAGTTACATTTTAAAAAATACAATGTAAAATGGACAAGGGACACCAACGTTGATCTTAAAAACTACGGGATAATGGCGTTGTGGTAGCTTGCCCAAATAAAAAATAAATAAAGCATAATAATATTATTCTTGATATCACTAGAAAAAAAAAAAGCCTTGAGCAATGAGCAAATTCTGCCTTTCAGATATGTAACCACTGACCAGCTATACCTGTTGGTAGTTCCTGATTTCTGAGGGGTCTTTACTCCACATTTTCTGAGGCTGCTCCAAACTAAGGGATTTCTGGACCATGGTGGAGCAGAGGATAAAACGATAAGTGTCCCTTGGAAGAAATCCTGCAGCCTTCCAGTTACATGATACACCACTTTCAATCAAACGATACAAATGTTTACTATTGAAACATCTCCTTAATGCAGCAAAAGCCTGCATTTCAATATTATGGATAAGTACTGTGCCTCCCAATAAAACTGGCTTGCTTGAATTAATGAGATCCAAGAGACAGAAAACCTGACCACGATGCTCAGGGATCAAGAAGAAAAGTACTGGAAAATTTAGACTCCCTATTTCCTGTATAAAAATCAAACAATGTTAGCAAACATAAGTTGAGGTGAGATATTGCGACACTCTGCAAGGTTCCTCGGGGGCCGGCCCAGTAGATGGGTGGGTTTTCCCCCTACCCAGCTTCTTACCTTCCTTCTCTCTTCCCACTGCCCCCCCCCCCCCATTATCTTCCTCCTCATTTTCCTCTCCTCCTCTCTTTCGAACTAAAAATGATTATGAGGAAACCGTATATTCCAGTAGTATGTACAAGAAGCTCTGCTAAATACACATCAAACACCGTTTATACCAGAGCACAACACCTTTGATTCATTTGTATATTTGTATTTTACCTTTTTTATGTGTACAATATTTACTGAATTTCATGATGATATCTATGAGTTGGAAGCACAGGTTATATCGCTTTTTCTAAATACAAAATTGAAAAAAAAAAAAAAAAAGCATTCCATTGACTACCCATGTAAGAAGCATTCTTCCCATTTACCATTTCCTTTCATATGTCTGTGTTTCTTTTTTTCTCCATGTGTTTTTAATAGATTTGATTGTTTCTAATTAGGATATAATGTAAATAAAAAATACTGCACTGATATCTGTAGTGATATATTTTATAGTGGGTAGATAATTAATGTAGTGATATAAGTACTCTTCCGCAGCAACCCAATTCTTCCAGAGAGATGCACTTTATTCACTTCCAACACAGAACAAATCCTTGCAACAGATGACAAAATCCAACAGAGTACTATGACATGTCTCTTTGACCTGTGTCTTCATAATCACACACCCAGACAAGACTGCCTGAATGCCAGCTCGAATGTCCTCTCAAGTACTGGTCTGACACTGGGGGGGGGGGGGGTTCTGCTAGGTAAACCAAATGTTTCCCATGAATACCTCCCTCCAATCTAATTACCATCAATAAATACTTCTTCTATGGTCCTACATCTTCCTTAACTACTTCCCACCCGGCCAATGTACATATACGGCCGGGTGGGAGCCGCCTCCTTCTGACTGGACGTTCAGGAACGTCCTTCAGAAGGAGGGGGATCACACGCGCGCGCGCCCGCGCAGCGGCGTGATCCCGATGTGCTCGTGTCACCGGGACACGGCGCATCTTGGATCGGCAGGAGAGCTCTGTGATTGGCCCTCCTGATCACATGACGGCCGTGTCCAATCACAGCCGTCATGTGGTCAAAAGAAACAGCTGGTTGCTAGGCAATTGGCTCCTCTTCTCCTCACATGAAAGTCGTCGTTGAGGAGAGGAGAGGAGAGCAGAACGCTGCAGCTGGCTGGTGATCAGTGAGTATGAGCTGTTTTTTACAGCTTTTTACTCACTGATCACTAGTCTAGTGTAAACCTACAGTGTAAACACACATGTCCCCAAAATACACGTCACCACACATGTCCCCAAATAATAAAAAGACATGTCCCCAAATAAAAAACACATATCCCAATGATTATCTGCACACATATGTACGTGATCACCTGCACACATCTGTACATGATCATTTGCATACATATGTCCGTGATCACACAAACCAATTATTATACACTTAACGGAATTTTTTTTACCAAAAACATGTAGCAGAATACATGTTGGCTTAAATTTATGAAAAAATTTGATTTTATTGGATTTCTTTTAAAAAATGTTTTGCTTATATCGCAAAAAAATAAAAACAGAGTCATGAATAAATACCACCAAAATAAAGCTCTATTTGTGCGAACAAAATTATAAAAAATTCATTTGAGTACAGTGTAGCATGACCGCGCAATTGTCATTGAAATTGCGAGAGTGATGAAAGCTGAAAATTGGGCTGGGAAGGAAGGGGGCGAAAGTGCCCTGTATTGTAGTAGTTAAGTTAAAACAATGTATCCATTAAAATGTCCAATAAGCTTAACAGGCCATACCTCACACACCTAGGTAGACTTGCATAAGATTAACACATCAAAGGGCCTTCAGCTGCCCCTTTGTTTTGTTAAAATTCATTTGGCTTGGACAACGCAACTGAATTTCTGGTCAATATTGTACCTTAATACAATATCCTACATAAATCGGCCAGCATATTACAACAATATCCTAAGTAAATACTAAAGCGGCCAGCACAGCAAAGGACAACATTGTGTTTTAGGATAGTGGAAAAGTATGTACAGCACTAATCAAGTTTAAAAATACATGTATTGCTACAAAATAGCCTTAAGTAATAAGTTTAGTGCACACAAACCAATGTACAATCAGTGTAACCTTGTACAGTACAATCTGTGTAACCGTGTTAGGTGATGGATACAAACATAATAAATGAGAGATATCCTCATATTGCATACAATCACAACCTTATGTGATCCTAGGTCTAAAATAGATACCTCAATCCCAAATATATTTTGTGAAAATTGGAAAAAACGTATAAAGTTGAAAGCTGCAAAAAAAAGAAAAGTCAAAATAAAAAAGTGAAATTATTCAGAATGGTGGTCCAAAAAAGCTGGATACGTCCCAACGCCAACAGTAAAAGTCACCAATGTAGAGGGTTCAACCACCACCAATTCTGAAAGGGCTTAAAGAGGAAGTAAACCCTGATGGGTTTACTTCCTCTTTCATTCCCTGCAAAGGCAAAGCATAATGGACTACTATGCATCACATAGTAGTCCATTATGTGTCACTTACCTGACACAGGAGCCAGCGAAGTCACCGCTGTCCCCTGTAGTCCAGCGCATCCATCTTCTCGGTGGGGTCTCGCAGCTCCGCCGCTGTCATTCGGCGAAGCCGCGATGACGTCACTCCCGCGCATGCGCATGGGAGCCGACACGCGCGGCATCTTCGTCGTTGAAAATGCCGCGAACAGTGCGCCTGAGCGCCGGTTTCTACGGCGCATGCGCCGTAGACAGCGGTGCCTGTCTTCGGGCAAATATCTCCTAAACCGTATAGGTTTAGGAGATATTTCTTGGACCTACAGGTAAGCCTTAATCTAGGCTTACCTGTAGGTCAAAGTGTGTTGTAAGGGTTTACAACCACTTTAACTGAATGTGTGGACCCTAGTTAAGTTTATGCCTTACCAATATGGATGGAGTCACAGCAACCCTTCCTCCTGAGTAATGTAGGAGATAATCGGCTTCCACTGTTCATTCCACAGCTTAATGCGACTGTACAGGACTTGCAACATCAAAGCAAAGGGTGGGCAGGGCAGTGTCTTCTCTATAGCGCTCAATCAGTGTAACCAAAAAAAGATGAAATAGCTCCGCATAGTGTAAAAAAGTGCAGCGCTAACAAATAAGGGGTCATAAAAAAATATAAGTGGACTAGTACTGTGCACAGTGAGAAAATGTCCAACAATTTCTAATTGAAACACAAAATGTCTTTAAAAAGGAAGAGAAAAACTTCAAAGTGCAATGTCCAAAGAGATCAGTGACAATCTTCAACTTCATTCACTTTTGGTCAAACCAGAAGTAATTGTGCTTGGTGGCGAATTCTAATAACTCGATAACATTCTCACTTTGTTTGTCAGGGAATGATCCCTATTCAGAAAATCTGCAGGCCCTTCAGAATTGGTGGTGGTTGAACCCTCTACATTGGTAACTTTTACTGTTGGCGTTGGGACGTATCCAGCTTTTTTGGACCACCATTCTGAATAATTGTTTTTTCTCTTTTTTATTTGGACTTTTCTTTTTTGCACCTTTCGACCTTATACACTTTTTCCAATTTTCACACAGTATATTATGGATTGAGGTATCCATTTTAGACCTAGGATCACATAAGGTTGTGATTGTATTGCACAGTACTAGTCTACTTATATTGTTCCCAGCGGTTTTATGACCCCTTATTTGTTAGCGCTGCACTTTTTTATCTTTTTTGTCACATTTTGCAACTTAATCTATGTGCTGCCTGCTACCTTTTTTGTTCTTTTGACAGCATGGTATATGTGCATTTATGGGTCACACTGTATAATGTAAAACCATAAAGTCTGAACACTCACATTTCCATGGATAATTTTTTTTTATCTTTCATGTGATAGCCTGTAGAACGCAATGGCACCAACAGGGCTTGATCCGACGCATTTCATCTAAACAGACATCATCTTGGGTAATGGTGGGGCGATACGCATCATATTTTGCTTAAACTTGAGGTATAGTGGATTCATACCCTCAATACTAAAAAACCATATGGCTTGAATGATAGGATTTATCTCTTTTTTTAAACACACACCTTATTGTTTTGCTGCATTAGTTGGAATAATGTTCTAAATGTCCATGATATGTCTTTCATATGTTTGCTGTGTCTCTTCTTTTTTTCTCCATGTGTTTTTACTTGATTTGATTGTTTCTAATTAAGATATACCCTCCCCTCTTCTGAGGGCTTGTTTTGCTATAAAAATCTGTTTTTAAATCAAATATTGCTACGATGAAGGCTCTATAGCCAAAACACGTCAGCATATAGCCTGTACCTGTGTACCTAAGTAACAAATAAAGTACTTTTATTTAAGAGCATCTGAGTTGCCAGCCTTCCTGATTCAAGAAATTTTACCTATGGGACCTGAACGCCCTGGCTAGAGCACCAGATTACCCTTCATGGACTTCCACATTAGATACAATATAGGTTTTAATTCAAAAAATGTTGGTCTTTTTTTCATTTAAATAATGAAAAATAAAAAACCCAGGAGGTAATAAAATACCACTAAAAGAAAAAAATGATACAAGTTGAATTTGGGTACAGCATTGCATGACTGCGCAACTGTCCGGTAAAGTAGCACAGTGCTACATAGCAAAAAAAAGGCCTGGTCATGAAGGGGTTAAAACCTTCCGACGCTGAAGTGGTTCAATTCTTTCTTGCAGCATTTTTCCCCTTTCGATAAATTATTTTTTATGCGCTTGCAAATTGGTTCTGAACTTGCTAGCAATTTTGACTATTTCAGGAAGAGTCAATTCCCCAACACAGCCCTGTCTTTACACATCATAGCGCCTTTCCTCTTCTAGGAGTGTCTAATTACTGTCTGTGCTGGCCTAGCACCTCTGCCCCTTCTTCTCACCTCCCTGCATAATCTACACAATGTAGCGGCAGCGAAGGTATTGAAGAGAAATGGTATAAGTGTCACTTGAATGATAGCTTTGTGTCTGCTGGCTCTGCTGACATCACATCCAAGGGGGTGTCACCCAGCAGCAGTCGCAGGGCTTTTGGATTTCTACGCAAGAAAGGCTTTTTCAAGAAAAAAAAAATCCTAAAATATGTTAAACATACATGTAATCTTTTAGGATGGTTGTTTTCGTAATTAATTGTATTTGGACGTTCCATAGAGGAAGTAATATCTGCTCAATACATATGAAGGCTTTGCTTCCTGCTCTTTAAATCTGTATAATAACTGGGATTTGCTGCCTCTTCTCACAGTATAATCATCTACATCTACAATAAGTATCTACAATACACTTCCATGTGTGGTTGATATACTATCTGGCTGATATACTATATGGAAAACTGTACACTGAGCAGAGTCATTGAACTGGCTAATCTACCCTACCTCCAATAGCTAATCTATAATGCTCCACATCTAATACAAAAACAATAGGAAATCAAGTGTGAGAGTAATATCAAAGATTACTTTCAGGTAAACACTGTAATAATAACTAACACTGTAAAATGTGCCTGCTAAAGATACCATATACAGTTAATTATATTTAATTTACTACATTTTTTATCCTTTGTTGCATCTCAGAGCTGCTGACCTCCTACAGCCTCTGTGGGACTACTACTTGTAGTGCTCATAAAAAGCCCATGTGAAAGGGTAAAACAACAGAGCACAACTGCAAGACAGTGGTAGAGCATTGTCACCCTATCAAATTAAAGGGATATTAACCACTTGCTTACTGAGCACCTAAATCGACCAATTTTCATCTTTTAGCGCTGTCCCTCTTTGAACGATAATTGCGCAGTCATACAGCACTGTACCCAAACGAAAGTTTTTATTCATGCCCCCTTAATGACCAGGCTATTTTTTGAGATACAGCACTGCATCACTTGACAATTGTGATGCTGTACCCAAACAAAAATGTATTTTTTTCCCCACAAATAGAGCTTTCTTTTGGTGTTATTTGATCTCCTCTGGGTTTTTTTTTATTTATTAAAAAAGACAGATAAAAAAAAAAAAAAAGTTTTATATTTTGTTAATAAATTTTGCAAACATGTAATTTTTCTCCTTAATTGATGTATGCTGATGAGGCTACACTGATGGGCATTGATGAGGTGGCACTGATGGGCACTTATGAGGTGGCATTGGTGGGCACTGATGAGTGGAACTGAAGGGCGTTGATAGGTGGCACCGAAGGGCACTAATAGTCAGTCAGTTATGGGCACTGATGAGTGATAGTGACGGGCACTGATTGGCACTGGTAGGTGACAATGATAGGCAGAACTGCTACGTGGCACTGATGTGGCACTGATTGGCACCACTGGTGGACATTGATAGGTGGCACTTGTGGGCACTGATAGGTGGCACTGATTGCTGGCACTTACTATTGTGGGCACTGATTTGTGGCACTGGCAGGCAGTACTTGTGGGCACATATGAGACAGCTTCACCCCTTCGGGACCGATGTCCCTTCAAACAGAGAGGGCGATCAGCTTTGTTTCTTCTCACGTTGTCAGCATATTAGAATACAGAATACATATTGGCCTAAATTGATGAAAAAATTTGATTTAAAAAAAAAAAAATTATAGGGAATTTTTTATAGCAGTACGTAAAAAAAATAGTTTTTTTTACTCAAAATTGTCTGCCTTTTTTTGTTTATAGCGCAAAAAAAAAAAAAAACGCAGAGGTGATCAAATACCACCAATAGGAAACTATTTGTGGGGAAAAAAAAGACATACATTTTATTTGGGTACAGTGCTGTACGACCGCGCAATTGTCAGTTAAAATAACGCAGTGCTGCATCGCATATAATGGCCTGGTAAGGAAGTGGTTAACCACTTGAGATCCGCGCTATAGTAAAAAGACGTCTACAGCGCGGATCTCAATTTCCGGGACTACGTCTATTGACGTCGTCCCCTTTAAGAGTTCCCCGCGCGCTCCCGGGAGCGCGCATCGGGGAAAATCTGCTGGACACAGCCAATCACAGATCGCTGTAAACGGCCAATCACAGCGGCCGTTTACAGCGCGATCGCCTCCTCCAATGGGTGATGATCTCAAATGTAAACAAATGAGATCATCACCCATTGCCGAACGTGTCTCCTCACACAGCGATAGCGTGTGAGGAGACCGAAGGTTTTTGTGAGTGTGTGAAGTGACAGTAAACTTATAAAAACCCGACCTGTGCCCAGATCTACCCTGCCAGTGCCCAGATCTACCCTGCCAGTGCCCAGATCTACCCTGCCAGTGCCCACTTGTGCCCACCTGTGCCCACCTGTGCCCACCTGTGGCCACCTGTGCACCGCCAGTGCCCACCTGTGCACCGCCAGTGCTCCATCTGTGCACCACCAGTGCCCGCCAGTGCCCGCCAGTGCCAGCCAGTGCCAATCGGTGCCCATCTGTACCAATCGGTGCCCATCTGTGCCTCAGCAGTGCCCATCTGTGCCGCCTAAGCAGTGCCCATCTGTGCCGCCTCAGCAGTGCCCATCTGTGCCGCCTCAGCAGTGCCCATCTGTGCCGCCTAAGCAGTGCCCATCTGTGCCCATCTGCTGCCTTATCAGTGCACATCCGTGCAATAAATCAGTGCACAATCTTTATGATTTGCACCATAGCTTGTAGACTCTATAAATTTCACACAGATCATATAATATGCAAAAATTTGGGTTATTTTTACCAAAGATGTGTAGTAGTATAAATTGTGGCCAAAATTTATGAAGAAAAATTGCTAATTTGCTAAATTTTGTCACAGAAACGAAGAAAAATTCATTTTTTTTCAAAATTTTCGGTCTTTTTTCATTTATAGCGCAGAAAATAAAAAACCGAGAGGTGATCAAATACCACCAAAAGAAAGCTCTATTGGTATGAAGAAAAGGACAAAAAAATCATTTGGTTACAGTGTTGCATGACTGAGTAATTGTCATTCAAAATGTGAGAGCACTGAAAGCTGAAAATTGGTCTGGGACTGAGGGGGGTTTAAGTGCCCAGTAAGCAAGTGGTTAAAACCTTCCGGAGCTGAAGTGGTTAAAATAACAAACATGTGATACTTACCTGCTCTGTGCAATGATTTTACACAGAGTAGCCCCAATCCTCCTTTTATAGAGTCCCACGCCAGCTGTTTCACACAGAAGGCCATTGGTTATTGCTGCTGACAATTAGATGCGGTGAGAAGGAAGTGGGGGGCGGGCCTAAGTCCCGCTGTGTAAGTCTATAGAGTGTGGCTCCATAGATATACAGGTCGGGAGCATGGGAACTACACTCTCCCCATAGCCAGCAGCTGGCTATGGTGGTCCCACATAGAATGCATAAAGGTAAAAAACCTTGTGCTTTTACAACCACTTTAAGTGCCTAAACAAGGGCCCTTTATGGTAGGATCACCAGGTGTCATTCTACTAAAATCCGCAGATAAAAAAAGATTAAAAATTACTTTTGAAAAGTTAACGCTCCAATGAGTTTTTAGTGATTAGGTTTGCATCTACCTTAAAATAGTTTTTTAGACTTCTGGGGATTCCCCTGATCTCAGATACACTCATGTAGAGAACTTGAGTTTTGCTCCAACCAATGCCTGGCTCCTGATCAGTGGTTAATAGTGTTGCCCAAATTAAAATGCTGAATGGTAACGAGAGTGAGGGAAGGGTAGAAGCTTTAACTCAGAGAAAGGGTCTAATTTTTTGAAAAGCAAACAAAGACCATGGACTAGAGAAGCTGGATTGTTAAATTTGACGTAAAAATTCAATTTAGTTTTAGTCATAGTCTTTTGACTAAAATGCCATTTTAGTTTTAGTCATATTTTAGTCATCTGAATTGTTTTAGTAGTGCTTTAGTCAACTAAACTCTCTGCGGTTCTTGCAGCGGTGCCATTCTGTCGATGTATATCGGTGTGAGCTGGTTGGCAAGTGGTTAAAAGTAAAATAATAAATAGCTACTCACAAACGCAGATGTTAAAAGCGCTCATCAGGACACTCCAAGTGGCTACAATCTCCAAGGCTAGCCAGTACCTCGAGCTTAGGGGGGACCTCACCAGGGTCCCTGCAGGCTGATGCGTTTCCAATGTATGCTCTTCTTCATCAGAGCCCTTCATCAGCAGGGACCCTGGTTAGGTCCCCCCTAAGCTCGAGGTACTGGCTAGCATGGGAGATTGTAGTTAGGTTGAGTGGCCTGATGAGCGCTTTTAACACCTATGTTTGTGAGTAGCTTTTTATAATTTTACCTTTAATAAAAATTGTGGTTGGATAATGCACTAGGCCAGTGTCCCCTCTGTTTTTATCTATTTTCTAAAGGGAAAAATGTACAGCTGAGGCTGTCAAATCACAGGCAGTGTGATGGAAGCCTCCTCCCTTGATTATTTGGAGTCCAACAACCTAGCAGAAATGACATTTAGCAGAGGAACAAGACATCAGACAGAAATCACACTCAGTGCTTTGGATTGAGGCACGCATTTTTCATGTTAGAGGTTTACAACCACTTTAACCACTTGTCGCCCGCCCTATAGGCAATTGACGGTGGCAAAGTGGTTGCATAATCCTGACCGGACGTCATATGACGTGATCAGGATTATGAGCCGCTGCGCACCCCTGGGGGCGCGCATCGCGGCGATCGTTGTTGCGGGGTGTCAGTCTGACACCCGGCAACTACGATCTCGGTAAAGAGTCTCCAACGGCTGATCACAGTGTAAATAGGAAGAGCCGGTGATCGGCTTTTCCTCACTCGCGTTTGTCAGACGCGAGTAGAGGAGAGCCGATTGGCTGCTCCTCTAACAGGGGGGGGTCTGTGCTGATCGATTATCAGCACAGCCCCCCGAGGATGCCCACACTGGACCACCAGGGACACCACCAGACCACCAGGGATGCCCAGCAAAAGGTAATCCTCCCTAGACCACCAGGGATGCCAGTCAGTGCCACAATGGATGCCAATCAGTGCCCATAATGGATGCCAGTTCCCACAATGGGCATCACTGATTGGCATGCATTATTGTTTGGCACTGATTGGCATCCATTAGTAAAGTATAACAATACAATGCCGCCTATGAGTGCCCACCTGTGCCGCCTATCAGTGCCCACCTGTGCCACCTATCAGTGCCCATCCGTGCCATCTATCAGTGCCCACCTATGCCCATCTGTGCCGCCTATCCATGCCCATCTGTGCCGCCCATCCATGCCAATCCGTGCCACCTATCAGTGCCCATCCGTTTCGCCCATCAGTGCCACCCATCAGTGCCGCCTATCAGTGCCCATCAGTGCCACCTATCAGTGCCACTTCATTGGTGCCACATCATTGGTGCCCATCAGTGCCGCCTTATCAGTGCTCATCAGTGTAGCCCCATCAGTGCCCATCAGTGAAGGAGAAAACGTACTTATTTACAAAGTTTTGAAACTGAAAACAAAAAAAAACATTTTTTTTCAAAATTTTCGGTATTTTTTTATTTGTAGCGCAAAAAATAAAAACCGTAGAGGTGATCAAATACCACCAAAAGAAAGCTCTATTTGTGGGAAAAAAATGATAAAAATTTCATTTGGGTACAGTGTAGCATGACTGCGCAATTGTCAAAGTGCGACAGCGCTGAAAGCTCAAAATTGGTCTAGGCAGGAAGGTGTTTAAGTGCCCTGTATTGAAGTGGCTAAGCAACACAGTCACTTTAACCACTTCAGTCCTGGAAGGATTTGCCATTTTTGCGATATGGTACTGTGTCGCTTTAACTGACAATTGTGCAGTGGTGCGATGCTGTATCCAAACAGGACTGAAAGATTTGACTGCGTCACTTTAACTGACAATTGCGACACTGTACCCAAACAAAAATGTCCTTTTTTTCCCCACAAATAGAACTTTCTTTTGGTGATATTTCATCACCTCTGCGGTTTTTATTTTTTGTGCGATAAAAAAAAAAGAGTGACAATTTTGAAAAAAAAAAAAAAGCACAATATTTGTTACTTTTTACTATAATAAATATCCGAAATAAAAACAAAACAAAAAAAAATGAATCTTTTCATCAGCTTGGGCCGATATGTATTCTTCTACATATCTTTGGTAAAAAAAAAAAAAAAATCGCAATAAACGTATATTGATTGGTTTGTGCAAAAAGTTATAGCGTCTACAAAAATGGGGATAGATTTATGGCATTTTTATTATTATTCATTTTTTTTACTAATAATAGCAGTGATCCGCGATTTTTATCGGGACTGCAACATTACGACGAACACATCGGACACTTCTGACACTTTTTGGGACCATTGACATTTATACAGTGATCAGAGATAAAAATAGCCACTTATTACTGTATAAATGTCACTGGCAGGGAAGGAGTTAACACTAGGGGGCGAACAAGGGGTTAACTGTATTCCCTCGTGAGTTCTAACTGTGGGGGGGGGGAAAGTGGCTGACTAGAGGAGGAGAGAGATCGTTGTTCCTATTTAGTAGGAACACACAATCTATCTCCTCTCCCTTGACAGAACTGGGATTTGTGTGATTACACACACAGATCCCGGTTCTCGCTTTGTCACGAGCGATCGTGGGGATCTGGCTCCGGGGACACGCGGACCTGCTACAACGTCCTAAAGAGCCGACGTACAGCTACAACAGGGGAGCTAACCTGCAGCAGTATAACTGTGGCAGCTGGTCGGGAAGGGGTTAATAAAGGTAATTGCAGGGACCAAGGGGCCTTTACTTTTTTTTTTACAAATTTTTTTAGACAGGTTCCCTTTGCCCACATTTCATAATGCATAAAGATCTGTTCTGCTAATATGTGCCATTCGTTATCACTTTGGGTGACACCATTAACACTCACTGACAGCCTAAAGCACAAGAACAACTTTCAAAATATTTTACATCTGGCTTCACTGTGTCATCCCTCTGTAAGGTCACAAAGAGTATAAGCACTGTCAATTACAATATTTTTCTGATCAAGATAACTCCTGCAAGTTACACCGCAAGAGTTCACCGCGCGAACATGAGAAATTAATTTCTGTTTCAATAACTTACGTTAATAAGACATTCACAATGAAGAAAAGAAAAAAAAAAGTAGGTAAAGATATCTCATGTTGGCAAAACAATTATTTCGCTCAGTCGTTCTACTAAAAGGTATTAAGAAACAAATTAAATTTCTATATCTGTATTCTGTGTCTCTGCTGCATAATGCTTTCCTGCACTATCTGAAGAAAGTGAATTATTAAGAAATAAATACATAAGCTAGAAAACAGCAATATATTCTCCTTTTTTTAATTAGCATTTACTTAGCATGGTTGCGATTTCCTATTATGTATTCTTTAACCAAGTTATCATAACAGGTATGCAGGCAGATCAAAGTCTTGCATGGATAGAAAAAATACAATTTATAAAACTATTAAGCAGGCCAAAGATGAGAAAGTAGATAACTGGAAATAAACATACAACAATTTAAAGTTTTTTTTCTTTAGAAAAGTGAAGAACTATATGTACTAAATTAGAACTGTTAAAACTGTTTTTTTACAGGATTGGATTCAGTGGCAATGACTAAGGGCTCATGCAAATGGGCATACACTACCGAGGTCCAAGGGCCCATGCACATGGGCATACACTACCAAGGTCCAAGGGCTCATGCACATGGGCATACACTACCAAGGTTCAAGGGCTCATGCACATGGGCATACACTACCAAGGTCCAAGGGCTCATGCACATGGGCATACACTACCAAGGTCCAAGGGCTCATGCACATGGGCATACACTACCAAGGTCCAAGGGCTCATGCACATGGGCATACACTACGTTGTCACAAAGCAGAATATAACCTCCTGTGTGCTCAGGAATGGTGCTCTAGTTTCAGATGAACTCTCACTATTCCAGATCCACTTCCCCTCTCCAGTGTTCAGCATGCTTTGCTGCCCTCTTCAGACTGGGGTGGTCCAAAATCACTATGCACAAAAGAACAGAGAGTTTGACAGCCTAGTATACTATCTTTACACAGTGTTTAAAAAGAAAGAGCCAAAAAAATAAAATAAAAAGAAACAAGCTCAGCACAAATGTCTAAGCACAGGAACAGCTCTGATGAAAAGGGGATCCCCCACGAAACTCGTTAGCATCTGCAGACCCGCTTGGCAACTTCCCAGGATGTAAGAAGTATGCATAGTAGCTCTGGTTTTCCTGTGTTTGGACATTTGTGATGAGAATGTTCCTTATTTTCGGTTTGTGAGTATAATCACCTATTTCTTCTTTCTAAATAAACAAAATTTATAGATAATACACTAGACTGGTACACTCTCTCTTAGTTCTTTTGTATAATACACTGTGTTCAGATTTGGGGAGGCTAAATATAAGAAAATGGAACTTTACCTTTAACGTCTCTACATGTTAAAGTGATTTTAAACAATCACCTTGTAAAACAACCCATTCAGTTTAAAAATAGAAATGAAATATTTGTGTATAAATATAAAAAAAAAATTATAAATACCTCTTTTTTACTTTTTTTTATAACTAATCACATTCCCTCTGTTTGCAGCTGCATAAGAGCTGGGGAAGGAAAAGCAGCAGTACACTGAGCTTCCCAGTGAATGGCTGTACAGCTGGGGCGTATCAAGACAAGTCTGATCATTGGAGGAGAGTGCACAGAGTTCCCAGCATAGCTATAGAACTGACCATGGTGTGTTCTCCTGCTTAATGTGGTAATTTTTTAATAGAAAAGCAGAGGAACCGAAAGGAACACCAGGGATTTCAGATAAAGGAAGCAATACAAAGAAAACAGGTTACTTTCTCATAAAAGTACATAGTACAGCAGGCACATATTAGGAATTTGATGTGCTGGGTTGCTTTAACCACTTAAGGACCGGAAGATTTGCCCCCTTAACCACTTCAGCCCCGGACCAATTGTCAGCCTAAGGACCAGAGGTCTTTTTACAATTTCGCACTGCACTGCTTTAACTTGTAATAGCGCAGTCATGCAATGTTGTACCCAAAAGAAATTTGTGTCCTTTTCTTCCCCTAAATAGAGCTTTCTTTTGATGGTATTTGATTGCCTCTGCGATTTAAATTTTTTGCGATATAAATGGAAAAAGACCGAAAATTTTGAGAAAAAAAAATGATATTTTCTACTTTTTGTTATAAGAAAAATCGAATAAACTTAATTTTAGTCATACATTTAGGGCAAAATTTATTCAGCCACATGTCTTTAGTAAAAAAAAAAATGTCAATAAGCGTATATATATTGGTTTGAGCAAAAGTTATAGCGTCTACAAACTAGAGTACATTTTCTGGAATTTAGACAGCTTTTAATTTATGACTGCCTATCTCATTTCTTGAGGTGCTAAAATGGCAGGGCAGTACAAACCCCCCCCCCCAAATGACCCCATTTTGGAAAGTAGACACCCCAAGGAAATTGCTGAGGGGCATGTTGAGCCCATTGAATATTTATTTTTTTGTCCCAAGTGATTGAATAATGACACAAGAAAAAAAAAAAAAAGTTTACAAAAAGTTGTCACTAAATGATATATTGCTCACACATGCCATAGTTATATGTGGAATTGCACCCCAAAATATATTCTGCTGCTTCTCCTGAGTACGGGGATACCACATATGTGGGACTTTTTGGGAGTCTAGTCGCGTACGGCCCCCCCGAAAACCAATCACTGCCTTCAGGATTTCTAAGGGTGCAAATTTTTGATTTTACTCCTCACTACCTATCACAGTTCCGAAGGCCATAAAATGCCAAAATAGCACAAAACCCCCCCCCCAAATGACCCCATTTTGGAAAGTAGACACCCCAAGCTATTTACTGAGAGGCATGTTGAGTCCATGAAATATTTTATATTTTGCCACAAGTTGCAGGAATATTACATTTGTTTTTTGCACAAAATTGTCACTAAATGATATATTGCTCACACATGCTATGGGCATAAGTGAAATTACACCCCAAAATAAATTCTGCTGCTTCTCCTGAGTACGGGGATACCACATGTGGGGGACTTTTTGGGAGCCTAGCCACGTACGGGACCCCGAAAACCAAGCACTACCTTCAGGATTTAAATATAGAACGCTACCAAAAAAAACTGTTAGCGATCCCAGGGATCAGGCCTGACTCTGCGAACGCTGCAGTTATGCGTTTAGTGTTTTGTAAGTGACAGTGATTGATCGATACTGCACTTGGGTGGGCTGGGCGGAGGGGCAAAACACAGGTGCCAGCAGGTATCTGGGCTGATCCCGCTAACAGTGCATTTTTTTGGAACTGCTGGGGAGGCTAGTATAGATCTGATCAGATCAGATATTGATCTGTTCAGATTCTATACCACTACGGGAGGTTTATGCTTTGCGCGTGGGTGTTAGCGGTACTGGCACTAACCTAGCGCTGCCTGGGGCGACGCAGACCCTGACCCTACAACCTAATTGATATCACCCGCCGGGTGATCAGGGGGTTAAACCATTATTGGGTAATAAATGGTGGGTGCCCTGATGCTATAAAAAGCAAACTAACTAACCAGAGTCACCCGTAACACTTATACGGTGATCACTGGTCAGTCAGTCAATCAGGGGGTTAAAATCTTTATTAGGTAGTATATGGGGGTCCCTGGCGCTATATAAAAACCTGACGGGGAACCTAAAAAAATAACTGGCTAACCAGCGTCACCAGTGGCACTTATACGGTGATCGCTGGTGAAAGGGTTAACTAGGGGCAATCAGGGGGTTAAAACCGTTATCGGGTAGTATATGGGGGTACCTAGCGCTATAAAAACCTGGCAGTGAACCTAAAAAAATAACTAGCTACCTAGCGGCACCAGTGACACTAATGCAGCGATTAGAAAAACGATTGCTTAGTGATACTGGCAAAAGGGGGTGAAAGGGTTAACTAGGGGCAATCAGGGGGTTAAAACCATTATTGGGTAGTATATTGGGGTACCTAGCGCTATAAAAACCTGGCAGTGAACCTAAAAAAATAACTAGCTACCTAGCGGCACTAGTGACAATAATGCAGCGATCAGAAAAATGATCGCTTAGTGACACTGGCAAAAGGGGGTGAAAGGGTTAACTCTAGGGGCAATCAGGGGGTTGAACCTTTATTGGGGGGGGTAGGGGGTTACCCTGGACCTAACACTAACTGCCCTGACAGTTTTTACTGTCACAACTGACACTAAATGCAGTGATCAGTAAATAAATGATCACTGCAATCAGTGACACTGTGACTGGGGGGGGGGAATCGGGGGCGATCGGGGGGGTGATCAGGGGGATTTGTGTGCCTATGTGTACCTACATGTCAGTGTAGTGTTTGGTGCACTTACTTTCTGCGTTCTCCTCGCAGTCCGGTCAAAAAGACCGCCCCGAGGAGAATGACATCACTTCCTCCCTGCCTGTGTTTACAATACACAACGGGGGAAGCTTCTCATTCGCCAGGAGCGATCGAGAGGGGATGGCCAGAAACCAACGGCCATCCCCTCATCCCGGATCGCTCCTGAAGCGAAACGGACCACCGTATCCAGCGGGAGGGGGTCCGATCGGACCCCCCACCCGCTGGAAGGCAAGCACGTACATGTACGTGCTTGTGCCTTTCGGTGCCATTGTGCCGACGTACATTGCCATGCGGCGGTCCTTAAGTGGTTAATGACCAGGCCATTTTTTGAGATACTGCACTGCGTCACTTTAACCGATTGTGACACTGTACCCAAACAAAAATGTCCTTTTTTTCCCACAAATAGAGCTTTCTTTTAGTGGTATTTGATCACCTCTGTGTTTTTTTATTTTTGCGCTATAAAGAAAAAAAGAGCAACAATTTTGAAAAAAAAAAACAATATTTTATACTTTTTGCTATAATAAATATCCAAAAAAAAAGTCTTCATCAGTTTAGGCCGATAAATATTCTACATATTTTTGGTAAATTAAAAATCACAATAAGTGTATATTAATTGGT
The DNA here is from genome assembly GCF_037356315.1 of Lithobates pipiens. Classification (NCBI taxonomy): domain Eukaryota; kingdom Metazoa; phylum Chordata; class Amphibia; order Anura; family Ranidae; genus Lithobates; species Lithobates pipiens. The sequence continues at coordinate 283,708,877 of NW_027507785.1, read as the reverse complement.
TTGCGCAAAAGTTATAGCGTCTACAAAATGGGGGATATATTTATGGCGTTTTTTATTTTTTATTATTGATTTTTTTTTACTAGTATTTGTGGTGATCAGCGATTTTTAGCAGGACTGCAGGGGACAGATCGGACACTTTTGACACTTTTTTGGGACCATTGACATTTACACAGCGATCAAATCTAAAAATAGTCACTGATAAATGTCACTGGCAGGGAATGAGTTAACACTAGGGGGCGGTCATGGGGTTAACGGTTGCCTAGGGAGGTGTTTCTAACTGTGGGGGGAAGTACTGACAGGGAGTAGAGAGAGATCGCTATTCCTGATCACTAGGAACAGCAGATCTCTCTCTCTACTTGACAGACCCCCGCTCTGGCTCTCTGAGGAGTGATCACGGGTGGCTGGCAGGAACAGTGCCCATCGGTTCCAGGGTCACGCGCCCCCTATACCCCTTAAATCGGCCACCACACAGCTACAGTGATTCGCACAGGGGAGCCAACCTGCCGCCATATATTGGCTGCAGCTGGTCGGCAAGTAGTTAAGTGAAGCCCCATACACACTATCAGTTTTTCCTTCAGATTTACCAAAACCATATAATATGAGGTCAAACCTTAGGAGTTTCAATTTGTATGAAACCATCAGGCCCTTCTACTACATGGTTTTGGTAAATCTGAAGGAAAAACTCAGCAGAAAAACTGATAGTGTGTATGGGACTTAAGTCTTGCCCTCATCAGTTTTAAGCCCAACTTGCAATTAATTTCTCAAATTAGATAATATTTTAGGTCAGCTGATGCTCCTGTATTTGACAGTTGAATGATTAGGTTTAAAGGCAAGGCTTAAAATATATCTTAAGGCAATTTTTACTTTACATGTTGGATTGGGAGTAGATAAAATGCCTGTCGTGGTGTAAGAAAACTTTTATTTGCTTCCTGGCATGCTGTCTTGTAGACCCAACAAGACGCAAGGGGAAAGCTTCCCATATTGGGCGGAAATCCCCCTTTAGTGTACCCATTGGAAGATTTCTTCTCCCTTCCCAGTCTGGTAACAACTAAAAATTTGGGATTTTTCCTGACTTTCAGTCCCTTTATTAATGGTCAGCAGGACAAACGGAGTGAATATACCCAGTGGTTCCACAAAGAAAGATGCATATATTCACCTATTTTCAAGCACCTCTGGTCCACCACGTCTTCAGGGAGGAGGAGTGATCGCTGACAACTGATGGCCTATAGTAAGCCTATGGGTGACACCAACTCTCAGGCATTGCAGCTGTTGTCGGAGCGCTCTCACCTCTCTGCTATAGCTAGCGCTGGCTTACAAAGGGGAGATCACTTGACTGCAAACAAAAAAAGTAAAAAACAACACTGTAGCTTTAAACCCAGGTAAAATCTTCCATCACACTTCTTTCCAGAATGTCCATCACGGGTGCAGCCCTCCTCAGACTGGGAAATCTTCTGAACCAACTGTAAAAAACACACTGTAGGGCACAACCACCTCGTGCATTACCATAAGGCCCCATTCACACCTAAACGTTTTGTAGCATGAAGCCTGAAGCTACAAAACACTGGAGGGGAAAAAATCAATTATTCTCAATGGAGATGGTTCACATCTCCACTCCAAGTCGCCTGAAGCCAAACGCCTGAAGATCAAACAAGTTCTGGACCCTTTTTTGTCGCTCGAATCAGGCCGATTTGGGCGTTTTTCTTCTTTTTACATTGGTGACCTTTTGCCTTGCACAAAATCACAGCAAAACACCGTAAAAAACGCTACAAAATCAATGTAAGAAACACTGCAAAATCTCTTTTCTGCCTGAAAACGCTATGCTCAGATGTGAATGGGGCCTTGATCATTTTATAACATCCACATAATAAAATAGTAAAATAATGTGAAAGCCGAGTAAATAGATACCCAACATGTCACGCTTTAAAATTGCTCCTGCCCGTGGAATGGTGGAAAACCACAGTGCTTAAAATTCTCCATAGGCGACGCTTTAAACGCCTTTACAGGTTACCAGTTAAGAGTAGGTCTGGTGCTAGAATTATTGCTTTTGCCTGATGTTCATGACAATACCTCACATGTGTGGAGTGATCACTGTTTACATATGCGTGCGGAAGGAACGTATGTGTTTGCATTTGCATGTAAGCACGGGGGACGAGAGCCCCATTCTTACATATAATTATTATTATTTTTTTTTAATATATTTTATACAAAATTTATATATTTATTTTACTTTTTTTGTACCGACTTTATTGCTATCACAATAGCAATAAACAACATCCCTTGTGACAGCATGGGCCATGACAGGTCCTCCTTATGGAGAGATTTGGGATCTATTACACCCCAAATCTCTCCTCTGGTCTCCCATGCAGCCGATCAGACACAGATCAGTCTGATCGACTGCTTTCCTGGCCGCTGGCAGCCAGGTAAATAAAGAGGCGGAACCGGAAGTGGCAAACTACTCGTCGCACGTGATCGGATCGTGTTGATGGGAAATCCAATCGTGTGTGGGCTCCATCTGACTTTTTCTGTCGGAATTTCCAACACACAAAGTTTGAGAGCTGGATCTAAAATTTTCCAACAACAAAATCCGATCGTTTAAATTACGATCGTGTGTAGACAATTCCGACGGACAAAATGCCACTCATGCTCAGAATAAATTACGATACAAAAGCTATTGGCTACTGGCCTCTTTATAGTTCCATTGTACTAGGTTTAAGCCACCTCGTTCTGAACGATCAGATTTTCCGACAAATTTGTGCGACCGTGTGTATGCAAGACAAGTTTGGGCCAAAATCCGTCTGAAAAAAATCTGACGGATTTTGACGTCAGAATGTCTGACCATGTGTACAGGGCATTAGACTACAGAGGGGAAGATAAATATTTGATCCCCTGGAGATCTTGTAAGTTTGCCAACTTAAAAATTATAGACCCTTCATTTCTTTGTATCAAAAGGTGTATTTTAATCGATAAAGACTATCAACCAAAAATCCAGAAAAAACACATGATACAACACATGATACAAATGTTATAAATTGAGTTGCAGCTCAGTGGGTAAAACTGGTTGATCCCCAACCAAAACATGACTTAGCACTTGGTGGACAAACCCTTATTGGCAAGCACAGAGGTAAGATGTTTCTTGTAGTTAGTAACCAGGTTTGCACACATCTCAGGTGGGATTTTGGTCCACTCTTCTTTACAGATCTTCTCTAAATCCTTAAATCAAACGATTTCTTGACTGTACCTTGGCAACTCAAAGTTTCAGCTCCCTCCATACAATTTCTATAGGATTATGGTCTGGAGATTGGTTAGGCCCCTCCATGACCTTAATGTGCTTCTTTTCGAGCTACTCCTTTGTTGTCTTGTCATGCCTTGCCTTGTCATTGTCATGCTGGAAGACCCATCCATGACCCATCTTCAATGTTCTGGCTGAGGGAAGAAGGTTCTTATCAAAGATTTTAAAATACTTGGCCCTGTCGATTGGTCTCTCAATGCAGAAAAATTGGGCTGTACCTTTAGCAGAGAAACTGCCCAAGGCATAATGTTACCACCTCCATGCTTGACTGTAGGGATGGTGTTCTTAGGGTCATAGTCAGCATTTTTCTTCCTCCAAACACGGCAAGTCAAATTAATGCCAAAGAGCTAAATTTTTGTCTCATCTGACCACAGCACTTTCTCCCAATCCTTCTCTGAATCATTTAGATGTTCATTGGCAAACTTCAAAGGAGCTTGTACATGTACCTTCTTCAGGAGTGGGACCTTGCGGGGGCTGCAGGATTTCAATCAATGGCGGTATATTGTGTTACCAATGGTTTCCTTGGTGGCTGTGGTCCCAACTGCCTTGAGATCATTCACAAGCTACTCCTGTGTAGTTCTGGGCTGATCTCTCACTTTTCTCATGATCATCCTCGCCCCATGAGGCGAAATCTTGCATCTTGCATTTTGCATTTCTTCCATTTGCGAATAATCACCCCAACAGTTGTCTCCTTCTCATCAAGTTTCTTTCTGATGGTCTTGTAGCCAATTTCAGCCTTAGGTCTACAATCTTGTCCCTGACATCCTTTGACAGCTCTTTTGTCTTGCCCATGATGGTAAAGTTTGAATGGACGAAAGAGATTCTGTGGACAGGTGTCTTTTATACACATAACAAATTGTTAGGAGCACCTTCTTAAATTGACAAATTGACAGGACTAATCTGTGTACCACATGAGCACATACTGTAGCTAGTCTGTGGGAGCCAGAACTATTGTTGGTTGGTAGGGGGTCAAATACTTATTTTACTCACTGAACTGTAACTCAATTTATAACATTTGTATCATGTGTTTTTTCTGGATTTTTAGTTAATGTTCTATCTATACCATTTAAAAAAAAAATATGATAAAATGTATAGACCCTTTATTTCTTTGTAAGTGGGCAAACTTACAAAATCTTCAGGGGATCAGATAATTATTTTCCCCACTGTGTATGGACTTTGTAGTCATGCAAGCAGAAATATGTGAGCTGCTCTTGTGCTTTTTCTAAAAATACATTTTACTACTACTTTCACACTGGCACCACTGGCCATTAGCGCTACAGCGCCGCTCGTTTTTGCAGTGCTTTTGCGCTGTTTTAGTGGCGCCCATGTGCTGCTTTTTGCCCGCTGGTGGGGCAAAAAAAGGATTAAAAACTCCCATTTTGCGGCGCTTTGGAAGTGTTGCCCATTCATTCCAAACTCTAAATACAGCACTCCCAACCCGCCCCAAAGATGATGCATACAGGACATAAAGTCCCACAAGTGCAGAATGGGAGGCAGTTTTCAGACGCTTTACATGCGCCATTTCAGAAAACTGCCTCAGCATGAAAGGGGTCTTAGATTGTAAGCTCTCATAAACAGAGTCCTCCTAATCCTTCTGTATTGAATTGTATTGTAAGCCCTTGTACACACGGTCGGAGATTCTGACAACCAAATCCGTCGGATTTTGTCCGACGGATTTTGTCCGAAACTGTTGTATACACACAGTCGGACAAAGTTGTCGGAAAATCCAACGTGATGACGTTATTTCGTTACGACGGGACTATGTTCACGCTAGTAGCCAATAGCTTTGGTGTAGGAATTTGATCTGAGCATGCGTGGCACTTTGTCTGATCGGAATTCTCTACACATGATCGGAGTATGTCCGATCGGAGCATTTTGTCGGAAAATATTCCCGGCAAGTTGGTCCGACGGATATTCAGACGGAAACAGTCCGATGCAGACCACACACAGTCGGAATATCCGACAAAACGCTCCGATCGGACACATTCCGACGGAATCTCCGACCGTGTGTACAAGGGCTAACTCTACTGTCCCCCTTTATTTTGTAAAGCACTGCACAAACTATTATCACTATATAAATCCTACTTAATAATACCAACAACCATAATTTACTAGAAAAAAAAAAAAACACATCAATTATATAAATTTTGAATTTATAAGCTCTTAAATCACGGTTTATAGTAATAAACACAACAAAAGTAACAAACAAACAAACCAAAGTCTACCCAGAATCAGCAAATATTTCATACTGTGCCCAGACATCTTCAAAAACGACATCAGAAAACCCAAGCTTAATACAAAGAATGACTCTGTCCCTGGGTGGCCAGGATCTTGCAGCCACAAGTGACTACCGTGTAACAGCCATCAGGGTCAGCCAGTGCTATTACAATTGCTTATTTTAGCACCTCAGCATGCAATGTGCTCTTTTAAACGAGGGGGGAAAGCCTGTTAGAGAGGTATCACACTTAGCAGGGGGCACCTTGCTCTCCTACTTCCAGCTTTATCAGCCAGTAACTATATGAACTCGGAGCCTACGGAGATCTTACAGCTAAATCCAAACTATTTTTCAACACTTCAACAAAATAATTGCAAGGGCATCGCTTTCTGTATATAAAAATATCTGTATGTTTATAAGAACGCCATACAAAGCAAGTTCGGTGTTGTCTCAGAACATCAATTTAGATGAATCACCAGCTCACGTTCATTTATCCTTAGAGTAAAAGTGAAGACGAAGAATCAATTTTCATTGTATTAACTGCATGACGTTTTCATTCCAGCTTTTGGAATTACATCAGCTAACACGCATAGATTTTCTATAAAAGTGAAATACATACTTTACTAGATGACTGTATGACCAGGCAGAGCGTGCTGTATTATAATTTGCCGGGAACAGATCGCAAGATAGACAGCAGAAAATGCAATAAATAAATATTGTTTTCTACATGCAATTAAAGAGAAAGCACCATGTAAAAAGGGCGTGCTTATAAGTCCATGAAGCAAAAAATGAATAACGTGCCCTTTTAGTAAATATGTTTATAGATAACTCCACCTTTAGAATGCTCTTTTTTACACCAAACACATGGATGTTTACGATACACATGATTTTGCTTGATGAAGCCACATTTTAGGTGGAAAAACATGTAGGGATGGGTGTTAGTACCTTCCCCTCAGCTCAGGATACCTGTCAAACTGCATTTGTTTTTTTTGGCTGGGTTTCCTTTGTCAACCAGACCAGGGGTCTCCAAACTTTTTAGTCCAGGGGGCAGTTGTATGGCCTTTTGGCTTTAGGGGAGCCAGACTGTGGCAAATGAGAGTAAACAATGCCCCACCCTTGGTTTTAGTGGGATAAATAATGTCCCATTGCTTGCATCAGTGGGAGGAATGGTGCCCCATGATTGGTGCCAGTGGGAGGAATATTGTCTCAAGGGCTGGTTAAAGGCAAATAAAAGGCTACATCTGCCCCCACCCGGGCAACACTGTTTGGAGACCACTGAACTAAAGTCATACAAATTTTCTAATAATTCTAGGCCTTTGGTGTATTATTCATTAGAAAAGAATCAGTCTGGGCCCAGTAACAGACAAGTAGCCAGTCCCACATAATGTAAAATTCAACCGTGCAGGGGATTTTGTATCAACAATTTTAGCACTATCAGCTGGGATTTTGTATATAATTATTCCAAGTGTAGATTTTTTTTTTCAAGTAACAGACAAAGGTTTGGGAACCCTACCTTCCAGGTTCCTGACTGTGGCCCCTTCAAGGAGCCAGGGCACAATGGCATGTTGTTTTAGGCACTAGAAATTCTTGGGATTTTAGGCATTAAAAGTGGAAATGAATTTGAATGCATGCAGCTGTGTCTCCAACCTGTGACCAAGCCCAAATACCTAATACAACACTTATGCCCCATACACATGGTCGGATTTTCCGACGGAAAATGTGCGATCTGATCATGTTGTCGGAAAACCCGATCGTGTGTGGGCTCCATCAGACTTTTTTTAGATCGGATTTTCCTACACACAAAGTTTGAGAGCAGAATCTAAAATTTTCCGACAACAAAATTCGATTGCATAAATTCCGATCGTGTGTAGACAATTCCGACAGACAAAGTGCCACGCATGCTCAGAATAAGCTAAGAGACAAAAGCTATTGGCTACTGGCCCATTTATAGTCCCGACGTACGTGTTTGACGTCACCTCGTTCAGAACGATTGGATTTTCCAACAACTTTGTGCGACCGTGTGTATGCAACACAAGTTTCGGACAAAATCCGTCTGAAAAAATCTCACATATTTTGTGGTCGGAATGTCCGACCGTGTGTATGGTGCATAACACTTGAGGACTAAGTTTACTTAAAAAAGCACAAGGGATATTATTTACCTTCTGTAAAATGAGTCTCATGCTGTTGTGTCCTGGATTAGCAGACAACGTCCTCCTCCAATGCTCCTTCCCACCACCGTAATCTTCTGGTGCCACAGAGTTTGATGGCAGAGAGTTTGGAACTTAGGCACTGATCAATGATCCCCGTCTATGCCCAACCTTTCCACCCAGCTTCTCCTTTCATGAAAGTCACTACATGAATGAAACATGATTGATGAATGGAGGGGTTGGACCTTTCAATCATCTGCACATCTTACATTCAAAGATCATAATGATAAGTAAATGTAGGCTTAAAGACTATTCCTCCTTTGAACCTTAGCCTTTAACGGAACCATTTAAATTAACCCTGAACATATAACCTACTCTATAACAGTAAAATGTAACACTTGTGAGAATGGGGCAAAATCGAATATTGTAAAATTGAATAGGCTATTGTTTTAGGCTCTTTTCCCTTCTGGTCAAATGCTCTTGGGTTATTTTCTCAAGTCCACTGAAGAACACAGGAATGTAAAAAATGTTTGACAATTGTGTTATATACAGCTATCGCCAGGAGGTGGATACTAGCTATACATGGTAGCATAACCATATCATAGATTATTCTGTGTCCCTGAAACTGTTGTCACCCTGACAGTAGGTAAGGGGTCCAAAGGCTGCAAAAAACTCCTCACTATTATTTCCCTAATAGCCAAAAAGGCAATCTCGATAAACTGGATTTATTCTGACCTTCCATTTACTTTCTTGTTCCTAGAACATTTACCTATGTATTCTGTATGGATTTGATGCATAAAGAAATGCAGGTACACACATTTTTGATACCTAGAAATATTCAAACCCTTGCCACTGCTACCCAACTACCAACAGCACAATACCTTTGCTATACACAACAGTATATAATGTAAGTAGATTCATTACAAATGATCCCCCAATTGATATTCCATCATCAGCATACATTTCCTAACTTAACCCAACCACATGAGGCCTCTTCCTTTTTTCATGGAGCTAGGTATAAGACCAACCACCAGCCATTAGCTGATTGCATACTTTTATTGCTCCCCAACTCCCAACAGCACAATATTTTTGCTATACGCAATAGAATCTACATAGATTAATTGCAAATGATCCCCCAATTGATATGCCATCATCAGCATACATTTCCTAACTTAATTCAACCATATGAGGCCTCTTTTCTTTTTATGGTGCTAGAGGATGTTTAAGACCAATCACCACCCATTAGGTAGTTAATTGCATACTTTTAGCTGGACATTAAATGACTATTATATATTGTTGTATGCCATAATTGCGGCCTCCCCTTTGTTAATTGCATTTTCATAGACAAGGATTCTAATCTTTCCTTACTATCCAAATAAAATAAAATAAAAAAACAGCTTTTAAAATCAAAACTCACTCACCCCTTAAAAAAAGTAATAGTTAACCTAGCAATCGTAACATTTTACCCTACTCTTCCCTGAACCTCAATTCCTGACCCAACCCTTAAAGTGGTAGTAAACCACAAAAAAAAAAAATTAGCACATTATGAAATACTTACCTTAGAATGAAGCTCCTGCAGCTCGCCCAGTCACCGCTGAAGGAGCTGACATATTCCCTCTGCGTTTCTTCTGGGATCGTGGTCTCCGATGCTGTGAGTGGCTGGAGCCACGATGATGTCACTCATGTTCACGGGAGCCCTTCGTTCCAGCAAGTTTCGGCGTCAGCAGCTGCATGCAGGACCCATATCTCATAAACCATGCGGGTTTAGAAGATATTCTTTTTACCTACAGGTAAGCCTAATGTAGGTAAAAATATTTACTTAAAAAATTTACTACCGCTTTAAAATTCACTTCATAAGCTTTTAGCCAAGATCTTACAGCACAAAGCCAAAATAACTGATACTGAGCACAAGATCATCCACAAACTGTAGAAATAGCTTAGAAAGTTTAGGCATCAGCAAAAATATCATAGCCACGTAATATTCCTGTCTCTTAGCCCAGGTTCACACTGCTCCGACATGAAAGTCACGTGACTTCCGATCTGATTTTTCTCTACAATTTCAGTCTGACTTTGATCCGACTTAAAGCAGAGTTCCGCCTGGGTAAAAAAGTCAGCAACTACAAATACTGTACTTTAAATACTTGAAATATTAAGACACCTACCTGTCCTGGGAGCCCGCAATGTTGGCACCGGAAGCTGACTCATCCCTCGGCCCCGGCATCATTACTAAGGGAAACAGGAAGTGGAGCCTTACGGCTTCTCAGCCTGTTTCCTACTGCGCATGTGCAACTCACGCTGTGCTTTCTCAATGGTCCATGCTGTCTTCTGGGACCTGTGTGACTCCCAGAAGGCATTGGGAGGATGAGGAGTGCCCGGACATTACGTAGTTCTCTTCCCGGAAGTGGAAGCAGACACCTGGATTTGACAGGTATCTGCTCCCCCCTGAAAGGTGGCAAATGTGGCACCAGAGGGTGGGAGGAATCCTATCAGTGGAAGTTCCATTTATGGCTGGAACTCCACTTTAGTGTGGCTTTTTATACACTATGGCATTTAAGTCATATCAAAGTCGGACTAAAGTAGTGCAGAAACCTTTTCTAAGGTCGGAGCGACTTGTGATGGATCAATAAAGATGGCTCTCATGGGAAAATATTTAATTTGACACGTGACTTTGACTTGTGCTCTTCCAAGTCGGATCCCATGTCGCACCAGTGTGAACCGGGCCTTAGGGTCTGTCTGGCTCTGGCACTCACAGACCACCATCAAATCCAAATGGATTAACTTCAATTAACTTCACTTTCCACAACTTCTGACGTAGAGGATTCTGATTTCCTGAAACCTGGGCTACCAAACAAAACAAAGACCCTTGTGTGCAAATATTCTATGGATCTTATATATCTATTCCCCACTTAAATAATATTTTTTTTCTTACCTACTTTTAAAAATTTTGTTTTTTAAAAAAAACCTTCAGCAAAAGATCAGCAAGTCACTGTTCACCTTTTTGATTTCCATTATATGAATGGTAGGATAAGTTTAATTTGCATGCTGTCTAACAGTGAACAAATGATGTGTGGCAAAAATGTTACTTTTCTGCAAAATATTTTTCAATTACTACATTTTTACAGCCAGCTAATTCACAATTTTTACGCTGAGGCAGAACATTTTACCTTCGCATTTGTGAAACACTAAATGACTGACTGTAAATACTGTTATTTGTTATGTGCTACAAAAATGAGCTAGTTGAGCAGCAGACAGAATCTATTTATAATTTGCAGAGAACTGGCAACCAGTTGTAGGAGATAGACTAATGGAAATGTCATTTAAAATGACAATACATTTAACTGTTTGAAGGATGTGTCTAGGAGCATGCATGCTGCATTGTACTTGTCAGATAAAGAAGAGGGGAAATTTGTCTTCGATGTTCTTTCTGGAATATAAGAGATGTCAGGAAGGATATTTACATATTCTGTACTGTCACAATAATTATCTTTAGTAGTGGGAAGCAATACGTCCAATATAATTAATGTAGAGACAGGATGTTCTTCTTTTTTTTTTTAGACTCACTTAAAGGGTAAGTCCACCCAAAGCTGATAATCCAATTTTTTTGGGACTGTGAAAGTGTTTGATTGCCAGCCTGTTTAAGTGGACTTCTCCTTAAAATTATGTTCCCTGATCTCTTGTCTACACTACTAATTTAAAAGAAAGAACAGTAACAACAAATATGCATGTTGCATACACCAACTGATCTCTTGTTGCTAATGGTAAGCAGTCCCATGACCAATATCTAGGCATTGGTCCTGTGATCTCTGCTGAAGTCAGGATCAGACTGCGAGGAGCATAAAAAAAGTATGTGAGCCAACGCCAAAGGCATTTGGTCACATGACTGATCACAACAGGATCAATGATTAGCATTTTCTCCAGCCAAGATGTTTTACGCCTTCAGAAAATAAGTTTAGGCCCTTGTACACACGGTCGGACATTCCGACAACCAAATCCGTCTGATTTTTTCAGACGGATTTTGTCCGAAACCGGTGTTGCATACACACGGTCGGACAAAGTTGTCGGAAAATTCGATCATTCAGAACATGATGACATTATTTAGTTACGACGGGACTACGTTCAGCCTAGTAGCCAATAGATTTGGTCTAGGAATTTGATCTGAGCATGCGTGGCACTTTGTCCGATCGGAATTCTCTAAAAAAGGTTGGACAAAGTCCGATCAGATCATGTTGTAGGAAAATTTTTATATCCAGATCCCAAACTTTGTTGGTCGGACATTCCGACGGAAAAAGTCAGATGAAGCCCACACACGGTCGGATTATCTGACAACACGGTCCGATCGGACATTTTCCATCGGAATGTCCAACCATGTGTACAACGTCTAAGATAGAGTGATGTGAAGGGGAATGGCAAATCTTATTTTACCAGGATAGCTTAACCGCTTCCCGACTGCCTCATGCAGATATACCGTCGACAGAAGGGCATGTACAGGCAGATTAACGTACCCGCACGTTGCCCTTTAAGAGGAGGATTGCGGGCGCCCACGCGTCGGCAGCTTCATTACCGTGATCGTGGGTCCCGCAGACCCAATGTCTCACAGTGAGGAAAAATGGGGAGATGCTAATGTAAACAAGCATCTCCCCGTTCTGCCTAGTGACAGTGTCACTGATCTCTGCTCCCTGTGATCGAGAGCATGATCAGTGATGTGTCACACACAGCCCCTCTCCCCACAGTTAGAATCACTCCCTAGGACACATTTAACTTCTACAGAGCCACCTAGTGGTTAACCCTTTCACTGCCAGTGACATTTTTACAGTAGTCAATGCGATTTAGCATGGATTGCTGTATTAATGCCAATGGTCCCAAAAATGTGTCAAAATTGTCCGATGTGTCCGCCATAATGTCGCAGTCAGGATAAAAATCGCTGATCACCGCCATTACTAGTAAAAAAAAATTATCAATAAAAATGTCATAAAACTATCCCCTATTTTGTAGACGCTATAACCTTTGCGCAAACCAATCAATAAACGCTTATTGCGATTTTTTTTACCAAAAATATGTAGAAGAATACATATTGGCCTAAACTGAGGAAAAAAATGTTTTTTAAATATTTGTTGGGGATATTTATTATAGCAAAAAGGATTTTTTTGTTTACAGCGCAAAAAATAAAAACCACAGAGGTGATCAAATACCACCAAAAGAAAGCTCTATTTGTAAGAAAAAAGGGACGTCAATTTTGTTTAGGAGCCATGACGCACGACTGCGCAATTGTCAGTTAAAGCGACGCAGTGCCGAATCTCAAAAAATGGTCTGGTCAGGAATGGGGTAAATTCTTCCGAGGCTGAAGTGGTTAAAGTGGATGTAAACCCACTCTCATCATTTCTAAATTATTTCCATAGTGCTGATCTATAATGATATACATGCCTTCTGCATGTATCCTTACCTGTCAAATATCTTCCCTTTAGCTGTTTGGAGCCCTGCAATACTACAGATTCTGTGGGCAGGTCTGTTGTCCAGGGCTCGGTGGGTGGAGTCGTGATATCAGTAGACTTCCTGTCCACGTCGACACTCCCCTTGGCCAAGCATCGATATTTCTTATACTGAACTTCTGCTGGTTTTGTGGATTATGCCCCATGATCACTAACGTCCAGTCAAAACCCAGGAAAGTCACCACATGACTTCAGCATGCCCAATAATGATAGGAGGGGAGGGGGGATGTGAAGTACACAGAATGCCTCTCTCACACTGGTGCATGAGTTAAGGAAATCACCTGTTACTCACCGCAAGGGGGAAGAACAGACACCTATTTCTCTGTGTGTCTGTTTTTATCTTACTGAAGAAAGATAAGAGGATTGCTCATAGCTGGATTAACTCTTCGTGGCAAGACTGGGCACAGATGAAATGACATCCTCTGTTGTACCAGATATGAGTCTTAATTTTTTTTTTAAATTGGGGGTTTACATCCACTTTAAAGTGTAAAAAACTAAAAGAAAGGTTTTACCCCCTTCATGACCAGGGCATTTTTATGCTATACAGCACACTGAACGCAACACTGTACGCAAATAAAATGAATAATATATAGTTTTTTTACACTAATAGAGCTTTCTTTTCGTGGTATTTAGCCACTTGACCTCTAGAATATTTACCTCTCTTCACGACCAGGCCATTTTTTGCGATACGACAATGTATTATTTTGACTGACAAGCGACCTTTTTATCCACACAAATAGAGATTTTTTTGTGGTATTTGATCGCTTCTGCGGTTTTTATTTTTTGCACTATAAACAAAAAAAGAGCGACAATTTGGAAAAAAAATATTTTTTACTTTCTGCCAATAAAAAAAATGTAAAAAATCTAATTTCTAACAATTTAGGCCAATATGTATTCTGTTACATATGTTTGGTTTTTTAAAAATTCCAATAAGCGTATATATTGATCGGTTTGCGCAAAAGTTATAGCGTCTACAAACTGTGTGTTTTATTTATGAAATGGTTTATTTATGTTTTACTAGTAATGGCGGCGATCAGTGACTTATAGTGGGACTGGGATATTGCAGTGGACAAATCAGACACTAACTGTCACTTTTGACACTTTTGGGTACCAGTGACACTAATACAGTGGTCAGTGCTAAAAATATGCACAGCCACTGTACTAATGACACTGGCTGGAAAGGGGTTAACATCAGGGGTGATCAAAGGGTTAAAGAGGAAGTAAACCCTGATGAGTTTACTTCCTCTTTGATTCCCTGCAAAGATAAAGCATAATGGACTACTATGCATCGCATAGTAGTCCATTATGTGTCACTTACCTGACACAGGAGCCAGCAAAGTCACCGCTGTCCCCTGTAGTCCGGAGCATCCATCTTCTCGGTGGGTCTCGCTGCTCCGCCGCTGTCATTTGGCGAAGCCGCGATGACGTCACTCCCGCACATGCACACGGGAACCGCCACTCACGGCATATCGCCGTTGACAGCGGCGCGCTCAGTGCGCCTGTACGCCGTAGACAGTGATGCCTGTCTTTCGGCAAATATCTCCTAAACCGTGTAGGTTTAGAAGATATTTCTTGGACCTACAGGTAAGCCTTAATCTAGGCTTACCTGTAGGTCAAAGTGGTTTGTAAGGGTTTACAACCACTTTAACTGTGTGCCTAACAATGTGTTTTCTTACTATGGGATGGCATTGATCCTGTGTTCCTGCAACACAGGACCAATGCCTTACCTAGTGACAGAATGGCAATCTGCCTTGTTAACATCACCGTTCTGGCACTCTGCCTAACAATTGGTGGGTGCCAGCAGGCATCAAGTCCACGGTACCCGCAGATCAGCTACGGCTGTGTCTAATCACAGCGAGAGCAGGTGCGCATGCATGCTCCAGACCCGATAGTGCAGGATCACATACTAGGTACGTGATCCTGCCCAGAAGAGCCACCTTGCTGCCGTGTATAGTATTCCGTCGGTAAGTGATTAATCACCACTGGGTTTTTTTATTTTTTGCCACTGTATATAAACTAAAAAATACTGAAAATGCTGAAAAAACTAAAAAATATAGTCTCCTACATTTATTTGGTAAAAAAATACCCAGTTTGTGTGAAAGTTATAGAATCTACAAACTAAGGTATATATATAGTACTGTATATTTTAAAAGTGATAAGTCCTGATGTACTGATGGCCTATCTCCTATACCCCCAAAATTACCTCTTTTTGGAAAGCAGACAGTCCAAGATATTTAGTAAGAGGCATGGTAAATTTTTTGATGTTGTCATTTTTTGTCCAAATTTTCTGGAAAATTACGAAATTAAATAAAGTTTTTTCCACAATTCATTTTACAGTGTTTCTCAACTCCAGTCCTCAAGGCGCCCCAACAGGTCATGTTTTCAAGATTTCCCTCAGATGAAATGGCTGTGGTAATTACCAAGGCAGTGAAATTGATCAAATCACCTGTGCAAAATAAAGGATAGCCTGAAAACATAACCTGTTGGGGCGCCTTGAGGACTGGAGTTGAGAAACACTGGGTAACACAACTGATCCAAGTAAACTATAGTCAATCATTTCCATTTTTTTCATTCAATTATAATACCAATTCTCTTCAGCCCGCTAATATTTATATATTATTCCCCTTGTATAGTAAAACAAAAAGTATTGGACTTTTTCTAATACACTAAATACAACTGACGGGCTAAACAACAAGATCTTTTTCACATCAAGCTCATATCATCAGGAATGTCAGTCCGAAAAGCCCACATTCTGCACACTGTATAGTCATACAGAGACTGTCTTGTAAGAAATGGTGATTATAAGAGAGAGGAAGCAATCTAAAAATAAAATCACTCTATGATTGCATACCAACTATTTTTACATTGTATTTTCCCTTCTTGTGAGGATGCAATCATTTTGCACTTCCACAGTCATTTTATGCATTATTTGCACAGAACGCTCCATTTTCCTTCACAATTATGTGGTCTGCTTGTAACCAGGAAGGAAATGCTTCTTTATAAATAGCGCTACTCAGCACTTGGTAAATGAGCCAATTCTCAGCCCTGTGGCTCACAAATTCTATCACCATATTAAAAAGAAGAACCAAGGCGCTGATATATAGTAAGAAGCCATGCGTGCCCAAATAGAAAATGAAAAAATAATAAAAATTATATGATGACAATAAAAAATGCTGCTGAGCTGGTATTGTATATACAAGCATTTTCTCACCTGTGCTTTGTTTGAGTTTGTTGAGCGTCTGGCTGGATAAAAGCTGGATTTTTGTACTTACCTCTAATATCTGTTTCTTGAAGTACATAACAGGACACAGAGCAGGCTATAATCATGACTACCTGGGTTATGCGCCACCTATAGGTGAATAAACACTGGCCAACCAAACAGAAAGTCATCCCCCCTTTTATAATCCCCCTACTCAGGAAACCCCTCAATTTTTTAGCCAGCAATGAACCCCCAGATGAAGGGAGGGACCTCTGTGTCCTGTGATGCACTTTAACTGCTTGCCGCTGTCATTATACGGCAGGTTGGCTCTCCTGCGCAAATCGCCATAGCTGTACGGCGACTTGCACGCCGACAGAGGCAGAACAGGGAACTGCCTTTGTAAACAAGGCGATTCCCCGTTCTGACAGGAGACATGTCAGAGATCTACTGTTCCCAATGATTGGGAATAGTGATCTCTGTCATGTCCCAGGCACCCCACCCCCCCACAGTTAGAACACACTGAGGGAACACATTTAACCCCTTGATTATCCCCTAGTGTTAACCCCTTCCCTGCCAGTGACATTTATACAGCAATCAGTGGCTATTTATAGCCTTGATTGCTGTATAAATATCAGTGGTCTCAAAAAAGTGTCAAAAGTGTTCGATCTGTCCGCCGGAATGTAGCAGTCTCGCTAAAAATCGCAGATCACTGCCATTACTAGTAGAAAAATAAAAATAATAAAAATGCCATAAATCTATCCCCTATTTTGTAAATGCTATAACTTTTGTGCAAACCAATCAATATACGCCTATTGCGATTTTTTTTTAACCAAAAATATGTAGAAGAATATATATCCGTCTAAACTGATGAATAAATTCATTTTTTTATGGGGTTTTTTTGGGTGTGTATTATAAATAAAAATATTATATTTCTTTAAATTGTTGCTACTTGTTTGTTTATATCCCAAAAAATAAAAACTGCAGAAGTGATCAAATACCACCAAAAGACAGCTCTATTTGTGGGGAAAAAAAGGATGTCAATTTTGTTTAAGTACAGTTTCGCACGACCGCGCAATTGTCAGTTAAAGTGAGGCAGTGCCGTATTGGCAAAAAATGGCCTGGTCATTAAAGGGGCAAATCCTTCCGGGGGCTGAAGTGGTTAAGAAACAGGTAAGTACAAAAATTCAGCTTTACCATAAATCACAGAGCAGGCTATAATCATTACTACCTGGGATGTCCCAAATCAATGTACCAGAAGAGAGGTAAACACAGAAGCCACCATCAGGCCCAAAAGAAAAAAGGCTCTGTAGCCCACAAAACACTGCGGCCAAACACTGTGGGGGTGATTTACAAAGGGAAAATAGACTGTGCACTGTGCTGGGAAATTCATAATTTAACAGTTATCACCAGTACAAGAGTGAGGGGAAATGTTCCATGGGGACACCTGTTACAGTGTCAACTGTCTAAGAGGGATTTTCCCCACCTTTTCTCGCACTCCTGTGTCTGATAGACAGGAAGTGAGAAGGAACATTGGTGGTGATAAGGTAACCATTTTTCCCTTTACTCTTCCGCAATAAAGGCTTACCTGTTCGCAAAAAAGCCTTTAATTCCTCATTAAAGTACAAAATAGCTTGTATAAATTTAGTTTTAGTCATAGTCCTTGGACTAAACTGCCATTTTAGTTTTAGATGTGGAGAGTAGAGCCAGATACTGAAAATATGTAACTTTAGTGTGCATATGCAGGAGCTGCATCATCATTGGCTATTCAGACAGCGCCTAGAGGTGATTCAGTTCGCATTGTGCGCAATACAAGTATTTAATTCATTCATTCAGTGGATGAAGAGAGAAGACGCCAGAGAATAAGACCAGGACAAGGTGGTAGTGGCAGCAGATGAAGTGACAATAGGGATGTCAGGACCCGGATCTGAACTTGTGACCTCTGCTGTGTCTGGTGATGTTCCTTCTTGCCGAGCCACCTGAGATGCTGGACAGCACCCTGTCTGATCCCCTGAACCTTGTGCTTTGTGCCTTATTTCTGCTGAACCTCAAACTCCTTACTCCTCCTATTAACATTCTATTCAAGCCATACATTTGCACTTGCCAGATTTTTGTGCTCTCTCCAGCCAATATCTTGCTCTTGTCACTACTGCTGCTGTCTGTAGCTCTGCTACCACTCGTTACTGACTTGTGGCTTTTTCCTAGACTTTGCTTCTGCTTAATCCCAAACCACAGCCACTTGTTACTGACCTTTGGCTTGTTTACCGACTACTCTTCTGCTTTCCCCCTACCTGCTATTTCTGCTACTAGACCCTAGCCTACTCACCTCCTGTGGGGTGATTTTGAGGCCCGCAACCTGATACTAACACGCAGCAAAACCCATCCTCACCATCAGGAGCTATGGAGATCATAGGTTAGTATTTAGAATCTGCACCTCGGGTGAGCCTGTGTCATTCACCAGGGTGACCTGCTGCTGCATTTATCCAGCTGGTTAGTGGGAGCCTCTCTACTGCTATAGCTAGTGGCCTCTGAGCGTGATCTAACTAGGCAGTAAGTCTGGTGGATTTCAGCTTTAATGTAATACATTTCGTTTCCCACTTTTAAGAACTGATAACTAAGGTAGAGAAGGTACAAGTCCAAGGTCATAAAAAGAAGCTAAGAGTTCGATTTATTTGGGGTCTCAGAAGTGATTCTCATTATCGGTACTTGCCTCTGACCTTTTCTTTCTTTCTTTAACTAGCTGCGTGCTTGACAACATACCATCCAAGAAAATCAAGACAAATTAAGCCACATCCTATTGACTTTCTATAAGGTCAAACATACCACGCAATAAATCACAGGTTTTTTTTTTTTTGGGGTGAAAAGCAGAGCTAAGTGCACAGCAACTTTTAGATACATAGGAGGTATCCATTAAGAACAAGTCTTATTTTTAAATAGGAAAATATTAAAACTAAAAAAGGAAGAAATAACTTTACACAAATTCAACTAGGTGAGCCTATAATTACCATTAGCATGCAAAAAGTACATTTCTTAGCTCTAACAGAGCAAAGTACAGCTTATCCATACTTTTTCTGTGTTCCTTATAAAAATATATCCTCATTAAAAGAAAAACATTTCATAAAAAAGAGCAAAGTGAAAGAAAGAAATCACAGCTCTTCCTGACACCACTCCTACACTGAACTGATTATAGCTGCAGAGCCATGGAGGGACCTTTGTCTGTAAATGTACTCAGCATATGTTAGGTATAAGACTTAACTCACTCTGTACCAACACTGGGCTGCTTTGTAATGAACAATAAACTGAAAGGAAAAAGTGGAGGGGTTGCCCAAAGTAACCAGGTGGCAGCTTCTTTATTTGGCAGGGCAACATCTAATGTGTATGTATAGCCAGGGCTCAAAATTTCAAGTCCTGAGCTAATAGCCAGGCCTTAAGAGTTACTCGCCACAAGTTGCCCCACTATACCTCTAGCCTGCCTGTCCCTAAATCCACCCCAAGCACGCCCTTGTAAACTATCTCATGAAATTACACTGTTAAAAGTTTTATGTAGAAAGAAGTTATAAAAATAAATATTAACAACTTTATCAGTGCAGCCTCATCAGTGTCCATCAATGCAGCCTATTCGTGCCCATCATTGCAGCTTCTGAGGTCCAGAGCACTGTGGAGCAGGTTTTCATCAAGGAGGTCTCTGTACCTTGCTGCATTCATCTTTCACTCGATCCTGACTAGTCACTTAGTTCCTGCCACTGAAAAACATCCCCACAGCATGATGCTGCCACTACCATGCTTCACTGTAGCGATGGTATTGGCCAGGTGTTGAGCGGTGCCTGGTTTCCTCCAGACATGAAGCTTGCTATTCAGGCCAATGAGTTCAAGCTTTGTTTCCACAGACCAGAGAATTTTGTTAGTCTGAGAGTCTTTCAGGTGCCTTTTGGCAAACTCCAGGTGGGCTGTCATGTGCCTTTTACTGAGGAGTGGCTTCTGTCTGACTACTCTACCATAAAGGCCTGATTGGTGGAGTGCTGCAGAGATTGTTCCTCTGTAAGGATCTCTTCTCTCCACAGAGAAATGCTGGAGCTCGGTCAGAATGAACATCGGGTTCTTGGTTACCTCCCTAAGGCCCTCCTCGCCTGATTGCTCAGTTTGGCCAGGCAGCCCGCTCTAAGAAGAGTCCTGGTGGTTCCAAACTTCATCCAATTACGGATGATGGAGGCCACTGTGCTCATTGGGACTTTCAATGCTGCAGAAAATTTTCTGTATCCTTCCCCAGATCTGTGCCTCGATGCAATCCTGTCTCAGAGGTCTACAGACAATTCCTTGGACTTCATGGTTTGGTTTGTGCTCTAACATGCACTGTTAACTGTGGGACCTTATATAGACAGGTGTGTACATTTCCAAATCATGTCCAATCAACTGAATTTACCACAGGTGGACTCCAATCAGGTTCTAGAAACATCTCCAGGATGATCAGTGAAAACTAAATTTTGAGTGTGTGTCATGGCAAAGGCTGTGAATACTTATATACATGTGATTTTTTTTTTCAATACCAATTCCAATACCTACAGTGAAGCATGGTGGTGGAAGCATCATGAGGTGGGAATGTTTTTCAGTGGCAGGAACTGGAAGACTAGTCAGGATCGATGGAAAGATAAATACAGCAATGTACAGAGACGTTCTTGATGAAAACCTGCGCTCTGGACCTCAGACTGGGGCAAAGGTTCATCTTACAATAGGAAAATGACCCTAAGCACACAGCTAAGATAACAAAGGGATGACTACGGGACAATTCTGTGAATGTCCTTGAGTGGCCCAGCCAGAAACCAGACTTGAACCCAATTGAACATCTTTGGAGAGATCTGAACATGGCTGTGCACTGACGCTCCCCATCCAACCTGATGGAGCTTGAGAGGTCCTGCAAAGAAGAATGGGAGAAAGCTTGTAGCATCATACTCAAAAAGACCTGAAGCTGCAATTGGTGTCAAAGTTGCTTCAACAAAGTATTGAGCAAAGGCTGTGAATACTTATGTACATGGAATATATTTTGCCTTTTCTTTTTAATAAATTTGCAAGGATTTCAAACAAACTTCTTTCATGTTGTCATTACGGGGTATTGTTTGTAGAATTTTGAGATAAATAATTAATTTAATCCATTTTGGAATAAGGCTGTAACATAACAAAACGTGGAAAAAGTGAAGCACTGTGAATACTTCCCGGATGTACTGTAATAACTATCTTGGATTTCTTGGATTGCTTTTCCAGTTATTGGAGATGGAGATGGAGAAGAGTGCCATTCACTTGCACTTGGATATGGGACTGAACACCTTATTTTTTTTTTAGAAGTTGCATATGAATTATCTATTTTTGTGATTTTTTTTAATACATGAATTGGGACTTATTATTTGTTTATATGATTTGAATATTGTTTTTTCAACACATTCATTTTCTTATGTTGGTGTATATTTTATGAAATGTATATTTGCATTTATTTCAGATTTTTGCACTTTATGAATTTAGATTTTATCATAAATTTATATTAGAGCTTAATGCACATTAAGTACGGTATATTATCTATCATGTTGTATCAATTTAGCACCACACTATTTGATTTATTTAAAGCAACAAAGCGTCCTTGGAAGTTTTCTTAAACCAGTGGCCACCATGGAGTCTAAGAAGCAAAAATATGAATGATAAGATTGCCTTGGTAACTTCACACATGGCACCCTGTGTGTGGAACGCTGTGTACACTGTCCCCTGACCCTGTTCCAGGTGTGATGGCACCTCAAGCCAAGCTATCTGTCAATTGTCTTGAAGTGTGCTGTCACCAACTTCACGGCCTCTGCACAGAGGTATAAGGGTCACCCAGCAGCTGACAGAATCTTGTGTGAGATAAAGAAAAACAGTAATAGAATGTCTCTTGCATTTATTCAGATGTTTGGATGCATGTCATAACTGGAATGCTGGATTCTACATATAACAAATATCCTCAAATGGCTATACAGAATTACATATCTGCATTTCTGAACAGTATTAATACAGCGGGTAAAATACGTCAACGTTTTTCTAGGTAAATAGATTTCTAAAGATGCTATTGACATGAAATTTTCACCACGTCAGTAACAACCCATGCAATCTATATATACAAAGAAATCATGGGCAGCACAGTGGTGTAGTGGGTAGCACTCTCACCTAGCAGTAAGAAGGGTCGCTGGTTTGAATCCCAACCATGACACTACCTGCCTGGAGTTTGCATGTTCTCCCTGTGCCTGCGTGGGTTTCCTCCGGGTACTCCGGTTTCCTCCCACAATCCAAAGACATGCAGGTAGGTTAATTGTCTTCTGTCAAAAATTGGCCCTAGTATATGAATGGGGTCCTTGGATTGTGGGCTCCTTGAGGGTAGAGACTGACATAAGTGTGCAATGTACAGGGAAAGGGACAATTGTAGACACTCACTCAGGTTGAACTGGATGGACTGGTGTCTTTATTCAACCTAACAAACTATGAAACCAAAACAGATAAGTTCAGAAATGAAGTTATGTATAATAAAATGGAACGACACAGGGAAAAAGTATTGAACACATGAAGAAGGGGAGGTGCAAAAAAGCATGGAAAGCCAAGACAACCAGCTGAAATCAGTAATTAGAAAGCAATCCTGCCCCTTGTCAGTGCAAAAATTAATATCAGCTGGTTCGGTCTCAACTGATGGCCTATAAAAAGGTGTCTCTTTACCAAAGTGCCACACAAGAAACATCTCATGGTGGGTAAAAGCAAAGAGCTCTCTCAAGACCTTTGCAACCTTATTGTTGCAAAACACACTGATAACATCGGTTACAGAAGGATTTCTAAACTTCTGAATGTTCTAGTGAGCACTGTTGGGACCACAATCCGGAAGTGGAAAGAACATAATTTGACCAAAAACTGGCCATGACCAGGTGCTCCTCACAAGATTTCTGACAGAGGAGTGAAAATAATTATCAGAAGAGTTGTCCAAGAGCCAAGGACCACTTGTGAAGAGCTTCAGAAAGACCTGGAATTAGCAGGTACATTTGTTTCAAAGAAAACAATAAGTAATGCACTCAACCTCCATAGCCTTTATCCACACTCACCATAAAAAAGCATGCTGAAGCTTGTTTAAAGTTTGCAGCACAGCATTTAGACAAGCCTGTGAAATACAGGGAGAAAATTGAACTCTTTGGATGCCATAATACACACCATGTTTGAAGGTCAAAAGGCACATCACCCCAAAAACACCCCCATACCAACAGTGAAGTTTGGAGGTGGAAAAATCATGGTGTCCTTGAAGGAAGGATGAATGCAAAAATGTCCCAAGACATTCTGGATAAAAATCTGCTGCCATCTACCAGGATGATGAAGATGAAACAAGGGTGGACATCTCAGCAAGACAATGATCCCAAACACAAAGCCAAGGAAACTCTCAACTGGTTTCAAAGAAAGAAAATAAAGCTGGTAGAATGGCCCAGCCAATCACCTGACTTGAATGCAAGAGAAAATCTATGGAAAGAACTAAAGATCAAAGTTCATAGAAGAGGCCCACGGAACCTTAAAGATATGAAGACTATTTGTGTGGAAGAATGGGCCAAAATCAAACCTGAGCAATGCATGCAACTAGTTCCTCCATACAGGAGGCATCTTGATGCTGTCATTACCAACAAAGGATGTTGTGCCAATTATTAAATACATTTCAGTTACAATGTTCAATACTTTTTCCTGGTGTCATTCTATTTTTATTACACATAACTTTCTGAACTTATTTGTTTTGGTCTCTTTGTATGTATGGATTGCATGGCTTGTTACTGAAATTTCAGTGCCATATCGGAAAAAAAATATTTTAATAAAATGCTTTTGGAGTAAAAATCGAAGATAGTTTTCTATTTAAGATACATTAATAATTTTGTTTATTCAGCATAAAATGGAGCTTAGTTATGTAGCATGAGGCTGTATAGTCTGCAATATTTACATTTTTGGTAAACTCGTTTAATGAATCCAAGCTAACATGCACGGCATTGATGCATTCACACAATTTCATAGTAACCATGAGATAAAACAAAGTTCAGGAATATTTCTTTATCCCATTGTTTTGCAACACTACAAACTGTATGATTGAATCGGTTCTGATATCGCTGTTTTACTAACCTGACAGATTATTATTCTAAATAGGAAACCTTCATTTTGTTTGCAAATATTAAAGATTCTAATTACTAGCAACTATATGTAATTACATTTAAAAGGCACCTGTCATTTCAGATCCATCATGGCAGTGCCTGTTAGCGGGCATCCACTCACCTGCTGCCACCACGTCCCTCACCTTGTTGTGTCACTGCTGCATCACCAGCCGTCCCATTAAAATGAATGGGACTGTCGGTAAGTTAACAGCGGGTCAGAGGAGGATCTGCTGCGGGACAGAAATGACAGTTCTTTTAAAAATTATGATTTAATTTTAGTTCATTTATATAAAGCCATTTTATTAGTGATTTAAACCAAATCTACCCTGTGGCACATTATTGCAAATTACTCAAATCCATTATCAGTATACCAAAGGTGGGTTCAGCTGATTGTCATTTACAGCTGAGATTTGACCAATGTTAGACTTGACATTAAAAGCATCCATCTGACTGTACCCTTTAACCACTTGCCTACTGGGCACTTTCACCCACTAACTGCCCAGGCCAATTTTCAGCTTTCAGCAGGGTCATACTTTGAATGACAATTGCGCAGTCATGCAACACTATACCCAAACTAAATTTTTATAATTTTTTTGAGACAGATAGAGCTTTCTTTTGGTTGTATTTAATCATTACAGTTTTTTTATTTTTTGCTAAACAAACAAAAAAGGGCGAAAAAAGTTTCTGTTATAAACTTTTCTCCTTGACTGATGCGCACTGATGAGGCTGCACTAATGGGCACTAATTTGGTGGCACTGATGGGCACTGAGGAGGCACTGATGAGGCTGTACTAATACACTACTAGTACTAGTATGTGACACTGATAGGCAACATGGATGGGCACGGACAGGCACCACTGATTGGCACAGATTGGCAGCACTTGTGGGCAATGTTGGTGCTGCATTGATTTCAGGACACTGATGATCAGTGCCCTGATTATCTGTGTAGATGTCCCCTGTGTAGATTTGCAAGTTATTGGCTCTCCTCACCAGCTGTCAGCGTGAGGAGAGGACTGTCGATAACCGGAAAATACTGTTTACCAATGGAATCCGTACCAATGAGCGGATAGATAGATCCGTACCAATGAGCACCACAGGGGGTGCGTGGGAAGTGCAATCATGGGAGGAGGTCAATGTGAGCCCACTCTGTAGCTGTCTTTTGGCTATAGCGCAGGCTGGAAGTGGTTAATAACCTAGAATCCACAAGCTATGAAATTTACATTACTACTAAGATATGAAATATGCTGGAGTACATTGGTTAATAATGAATATTCAGTGCAATGTTTTAAAGATAATCTGGCATTATAAAATTCTGTTTTGCAGCTCCATCTTGCCCAAGTTATCTTGAGTTGAATGTTATCTTCTTTTTAAAGCAGTATTAAAATATCATAGTTTTTATAATATCATAATAAATATAATATCAGAATATTTATAACTACAGTCTCTTCTGTTATAAATGCCTCTCCTGGATTGTCAACAGTAATGTGATCTGAGCTGCACATATGTGGCTCAGACCAGAGGTCCAAGAACAGAACCTTGGGGGACCCCACCAGAGAAAGGAAAAGGAGAGGAGGAAGTAAAGTTGTAAGAAACGCTAAAGGTGCGGTTGGATAAGTAGGAAGAGAACCAGCGAAGAGTACAGTCACGGAGACCAAAGGTGTGGAGTTTTTGGAGGAGGAGGGGATGGTCAACCGTATCAGAGGCAGCAGAGAGGTCCAGGAGTAGGAGTACAGAATAGTGTAGATTGGTTTTGGCTGTTAGTAAATTGTTTGTTAGTTTTAGGAGAGCAGTTTCTGTAGAGTGTTGAGGACGAAATCCAGACTGAAGGGGATCAAGAAGGCTATTATCAATAAGTTGGACGCTCAGAGACATCATGGGTAAAGGACCAAGGAAACGTGAGAATTGGACATGTTTTCACACAGTTAAGCAACATGACGTCTTATTATCTAAGGAGGTGAATGGAATTGTTATTTTATATTGTGAGACATATTTATTTCTCAGAAAGCCTAGACCTAAATGAAAAAAGCAAAACATTTCCTATGTTATAGGGAACATTTAAATATGTTAATTAAACCTAAGGAGCATCCTGAAAAAATTTATCTTTTGCCCTTACTCCTGAAACACAGCAGTGTACCTTTCAGTTTTAGAGGCGCCCTTCTAAATGTATACAGTATCTCACAAAAGGGAGTACACCCCTCACATTTTTGGAAATATTTTATTATATCTTTTCATACAACACTGAAGAAATGACACTTCGCTACAATGTAAAGTAGTGAGTGTACAGCTTGTATAACAGTGTACATTTGCTGTCCCCTCAAAATAACTCAACACACAGCCATTAATGTCTAAACCGCTGGTAACAAAAGTGAGAATGTCCGGATTGGGCGCAATTCGCCATTTTCCCTCCCCGATGTCATGTGACTCGTTAGTGTTAGTCTCAGATGTCAATGGGAACCAGGTGTGGTTAAATTTGGTGTTATCGCTCTCACTCTCTCATACTGGTCACTGGAAGTTCAACATAGTACCTCATGTCAAAGAACTCACTGAGGATCTGAAAAAAAGAATTGTTACTCTACATAAAGATGTCCTAGGCTATAAGAAGACTGCCAAGAGCCTGAAAATGAGCTGCAGCACGGTGGTCAAGACCATACAGTGGTTTACCAGGACAGGTTCCATTCAGAACAGGCCTCTCCATGGTCGACCAAAAAAGTTGAGTGCACGTGCTCAGCGTCATATCCAGAGGTTGTCTTTGGGAAATAGATGTATGAATGCTGCCAGCATTGTTACAGATGTTAGGGGGTCAGCATGTCAGTGCTCAGACCATACACCGCGCACTGCATCAAATTGGTCTGCATGGCTGTCTTCCCAGAAGGAAGCCTCTTCTAAAGATGATGCACAAGAAAGCCTAGTTTGCTGAAGACAAGCAGACTAAGGGCATGGATTACTGGAACCATGTCCTGTGGTCTGATGAGACCAAGATAAACTTAGTTGGTTCAGATGGTGTCAAGCGTGTGTGGCAGCAACCAGGTAAGACAAGTGTGTCTTGCCTACAATCAAGCATGGCAGTGGGAGTATTAGGGTCTGGGGCTGTCTGAGTGCTGCCGGCACTGGGGAGCTACAATTCATTGAGAGAACCATAAATGCCAACATGTATTGTGACATACTAAAGCAGAGCATGATCCCCGCCCTTCGCGACTGGGCCACAGGGCAGTATTGCAACACTTTTCCTTGCTAGAGGCTTTGAGGTGCAGAAGCAAAACCCTGCTACAGCCAAGATGGCACAAGAGACAGTGCAGAACAAGGCATGGTAAGTCAGTTATAAAGAAAAGATCAAAAGCAAAGTGACCGATCCTGGTTGTGATGATTGAGGTCCGACAAACCCTTATGCTGCGTACACACGACCGGACAGCAAAGGTCCGACGGAACTAATCCGTCAGACAATTTGATCGTGTGTGGGCTCCATCGGACCTTTGCTGTCCAAAAATCTGACGGACTTTGAAAATAGAACATGTTTCAAATTTTTCTGCCGGAAGTCCGCCGGACCCAGTTCCTATCGAGAAATTCATTTGTGTGTATGCTAGTCCGACTGACAAAACCCGACGCTATTGGCTACTGGCTATGAACTTCCTTATTCTAGCCCGGTTGTATGTCCTCACGCTTGAATCCGTCGGATTGGTGTGATTGTGTGTGGCCAAGTCCGTTTATTCAGAAAGTCTGTTGGAACTCCGCCGAATGTCCATCGGGAAGACCGTCGGACCTAGTCCGTCAAAAAGTCAGGTCGTGTGTACGCGGCATGAGGCTGCATTCACACCTGAGCATTTTCAACTTGTAAAACGCCCAACAAGCAAAATCCCATTAATTTCAATGGCACCTGTTCACATCTGAGCGTTTTGTCACCTAAAGCAAAATGCCTGAAAAAACACCTGAAGCTCAAAAAAGTACAGGACCTTCTTTGGGGCAGATTACAGACATTTTTCAGCTTTTTACAGTGGTGACCTTTTGACCTGTCCAAAAATTGCGGTAAAAACGCACGCCATTGAAACGCTCAAGTGTGAATGCAGCCTTAACAGTAGGGTGACAACAGGAGAGCTGTCCTAAACATTGTACAACCCTTATGTTCTCCAAAAATGAGGGCGACACAGTAACAAAGACAGCTGGATATAAATTTCATGTCTGTGCTAAACATTCATGGGAGGTGTACAGAATGGAAAAATATCGCACTTAGGATAAATGAAACAGGTGGCTGCCTCCCCTAATAGGACTCCCCTAGGGGGCACTAGATGTATAGCAAATAGACTAGAAATGGGGTCAGTGGCGATACCCATTAATAGAAGGTACAGAGGAAAAAAGAAGAAAGAGGGGGCTGTGACCGCAGATATATAGGTGTAAAGCACGTCCCCTGTGGGGTTAATACCTTAAGATATGAGCAGGTGTACAAAACAAACACCCTCAATATACATGCAAATTAGCAAATCCACAATATAACTCCCATAGAAAGATTAACCAAAATACTGCCCAAGTGTTCCTAATAAGTGTGTATATACAAAATTCTAAATATAGTGACATAAATATATGTACCATAGGTGAATCAATCATACCAATTGCCCTATATAAAAAGAAAACAGTGTACTATGCAAAGGTACTATTATAGTGGCCCAATACGTTCATGTGATAAATGGAAGTCCATATCATGCATTGATGCAATTAGAGGGATATAACAGTATTTCCTTTAAAAGCCTTCTGATGAGACCTGTCATAGTCTGGCAGAACAGCTAAGCAATACATATCCTGAGTCATTTTTTTTTATTATTTTTACTCAAGCCAAACTTTAAAAATAATCCATAATTCCTGCTGTGGCTGAGTTACCTTCATAAAAAGTAATCACATTAATGTAGAAGATACTATGTAATAAGACACTAAACATGTTTGTATTACAAGGTCCAGAGGGTTAATAGGACACAGACTTGTAGGGGAAACATAAATCAAAAATATATCATATTTGGTATCTGATAAATTGTAATTTCATTCTGCTAAACATTATGCTGGTTGCAAGATTGTGAATCCCTGTCAGGTGGAAATATAGGATGTATTTATGAAAAATAACATTAAAAGTGTGCCTACCAAACGCAGTAAAATACTCTCTAGCCCCGTCAGTCCACCCCTTAAACCCTTTAGTTGGGTGTGTAAATTCTGTAATGTCCTCTTTAGAGATCAAAAAACATGGCTGCATCTGCAGCTCTGAACTTCAGTTGAACATCAAAATTACCATGGATACTGAGAGTCACATTTTCAAAGGGCCAGTGACTCTTGGAAACATCAGATTGGACCTAATCTGCAAGCCAATTGGACTTTGCACATAACCAAAGATCAGACAAAATTTACTTGAGTATTTTTCACTTTTAATCTCTTTTAGATCACTGTTGCTTAAGTCTGTATTGTAATATCTTTTCTCATCATTTTTCTCTCTTTTCATTAAAATTCTCTAATTAGAAATTAACGAAATGTGCCTCTTGAGAAAGCTATGGCAGTGTAAAAATCTGTTACACTGCAGTCTGGAAGTGACAGTGAGCGGAATTTTCCTCAACCAATTCAGCTCTTTAGACGTACTATGTAAGTCCAAAGAGTGAACCTTTAATCACAAGCTAGTAGCAGCCATCAGATTGTGTGTGTCTTGTTCAGCCGGTTCCCGGCTTCAAAGTATAAGTGATGTGGTAGCTCCATAGCTGTAGCAGTGCGGATCTTCACTGGTCTCACGTTTTGATTTGATTATGATTATCTGGTCAACAATTCGATATGATTCGATTCTGCAATGCATCACAATGCATCACCATTACTAAAAAAGTGCCAATACAGCGCTGTCTATTTTATGTCCTAAAAATTATAACAAAAAATTAATTAAACCGTGCTTTAAAAGCTGAATGAAATAAGACCGCTAAAGTGAAACGTGAATAAAGTAAAAGCTGCAACTCAAATGTGAGATACACACAATAACGCCTACAAATTTTCCAAAAAAACTGCGCTACAATAAATGAATAACTATATAGTATCTAACTCAGTGATGGCGAACCTATGACACACGTGTCAGTGCTGACACGTGTAGCCATTTGGGGTGACACGCGCAGGATTTCATGCGATTCATCCTCGGCTCCTGCATGGCTGCCGAGGATGAAAGAATCTGTGCTGGAGGAACGGGGGGGTGGGACGTGTGATCTCCCCCACCCACACTCACTTACTGTATCGCCGCCGCCGCTGCCGCCGCCTGACAGTGAAGCACAGCCCCTTTCTGAGCGCAGGGGCTGCTGGTAAGGCGTGCGTGCTGTGCGCACACACGTCATCAGCACGGCGAGGACATAAGGGAGGACCCGCAGGAGACGAGTGCGGGAACAGTGCGCGCCTCTCTCCAGTCAGGCCGCAATGCAGTCGCATTTTAACTCCCTTAAAAAGTGCACTAATCTGGTGAACTACAGGGTACAGGCATTCACACACACTGCTGCTGGGAGGTCAGGAAGGATTAGAATCCACTGCTGACAAACAGCTCTGTGAAGTTCCCTGTACTGTCTCTGTGCTGACAGTTCCCTGGATTTCTTGTTTGCACCTTCCAGCACA
This sequence comes from Lithobates pipiens, assembly GCF_037356315.1. NCBI lineage: Eukaryota > Metazoa > Chordata > Amphibia > Anura > Ranidae > Lithobates > Lithobates pipiens. Next base: position 283,677,762 of record NW_027507785.1, on the reverse strand, counting down.
GTAGGAGTTAACACAGTGGAATGTGCAAACAGGGAAGCTGGGTAACCGTCAGCACGGAGCATGTATGAGGTGTAAGTAGAGTACAAACACATTTGTACTCTACTTACGGCTGTTAAAATACTTTTGTCTTAATAAATCCTTTAATAAATCCGTTAAAAGTCCCGCTGTATGTGCTTTTTAAAAAATATGAAGCTTCATACCGCATCTCAGTGTTTGTACAGGTTACACGCCACTCATGTGACTGCGCGGCCCGCCTCCCTCTCCTCTCCTCTAAGTCTCTCCTGACATCAGCAGGGAATTCTCAGCCCCACCCGCTGAATGTAGCTATCAGATCAGAAGAAGAGAGGCGAGCGGGGCTGAGAATTCCCAGCTGATGTCAGGAGAGACGTGAGACGAGAGAGGAGAGAGGCAGGCCGGGCAGTCACATGACTGGCGTGTACACTGCACACACACACTGAGAAATGCGGCATGAAGCTCCATATTTTTTAAAAAGCACATACAGCGGGGCCTGGGATTTATTAAAACACTTATAACAGCTATACACTTGGATTGCTCCCCCACGGGAGAGGTCGTATGCATCAATACCGCATTGGGGGACACCAGAATCGCGATGCATCAATGCAGCGATTACTTTCAGCACCCCTGCATAGCTGCCGAACACCATCACAAAGCCAGCAGTGCTAATAAAATATATTAGAATAATAAAAATGCCGTAACCCCCATTGCCCCACACACCTGTGCAAACGCAAGCCCAGGGTGTGCACGTGTATGTAAACCGCAGTCGCACCACATCTGTGACATATCAACACGAACGTCAGAGTGAGAACAATAATTCTAGCACAAGAGATCCTAGTTAACTCTAAGTTGATGAGCTGTAAAGGCTTTTAAAGCGTCACCTATGGCGATTTTTGGGCACCATAATTTTTGGCAATATTGCAGGTGCATACCATTTTCAGACATGAAATGTTTGGTATCTATTTACTTGATGCAATCTCATGTTGTATAAATTAACCAAAAATGAGTATTATATGGTGTGGTTGTGCACTAAAATTCATTGCATTATATTTTTTACTGAAAATTTGCGTTTAATAAACAGTTGCGCAAATATCATGTGAAACAAGAATTTGCAACTATCACCTTTTTATTCTACAGAGCCTCAGAAAATATATAATATTCTGAGGGTTTAAGCCATTTTTTTTCCAAAAAAATAAGATTTTTACATGTATGAGACAAATAAAAAAAATTGCTCTGGAGCAGAACTGGTTAAAGGTCAGAATTGCAAAAGAGGATGCTGTGAAAAGTTCATATTTCTGTTAAAACACGTGGTAATGACTACCTTGTCTTTAAAGGGTTAAAGTGGAAGTAAACCCATCAATTTAAACAGTTAAAAAAAAAAAGGCATGCCAGGAATGCTAACTGCACATTGGCTGTGCTCTCAGCCAAACTATCAAACCATCCAATGGCTGGGGTCATAACGAATCACATGTGCAGCACCATAGCAGTTGAAGATTAAACAGAGGCAAAGATGGCAGCTTCCTTGGCTGAAAACGATAGGGGAGTTTACTTCCACTTTAAAGTCCGCTAGTACTTAGTTTGTGGGGAGGTGCAGCGTGCTACGGCAGCAGTAAACACTCAGAATCCAGTTGCAGGAAACAGAAATTATATTAAAAGTAAAGCTCAGCAATTCACAACAAGGCCGGTGGAAAGGCACCTAACTGGGAACACTCATGGGATTTAACAGCGGTGTGTAGCAGAGCAGGTCTCAGATGTGCAGCATCTGTTTTGAGAGGCAGAATGTGGCCTGGCTGGTCTATACCCAAATAGAAAGGCTTCCAGGAAGGATGGTGTGTCCCTATCCTTTCCCTACTCATCTGGAACCCCTCCTTAACCGCTATTCACTGTCCCTGACAGAGGGGTGACCTGTCCCTACACTACCCACATGCTAAAAGCGCACCAAACCTCGAAACCAGGGTCTTAAATAGACTCTGCCTGATCCAAGATGGCCACCAGAGTCACATGAGGCAGCAGCATCCAATTGAATAGCTTCCTCAGTGATCCAGGAAACCATAGAGGAAACATGCTCCTCTTGACTTCCCCTCCAACTGCAATGCCGCTGCAGTTGAGCGCCACCTGCAGTAGAGAAAATAGACTGCACCTTCCTACAAGTTTAATTCCAGGGTGAGGCTGAGTGTGTAATATGTCACAATCTGGTCGCGGCAGTAAGATCTGCGAGTTTTATCATCACACTGGTGACTAGTCCTTTTCCCCCAGTCTTACACAAAGCTTCCCGTGTTCAGTTCCTCTGTAATGATATGTCACACTATATCTGTTAATGATTTACTTACTTCTATATACAACGCAGAAAATGTGACATCGTTTTTTACATATTTTAAACCAAAGTAGAGCTGCATGCACAAGTTATAATAGAAGGGCACTAATTCATAAATAATAGTGTGCGATTAGCAATATAAATAATTTGGTGGTCTTCCCAACGCCAAATGCAGTTAATTATCATAACAATACTCTATTAGTAATAATTAGTACTGTGTGGCAGATTTCTGACATTGACATGTTTCATTGTAACAATAATTATTACTGGTAAATAGCAGTTTATAGCAGGGCTCCCAATTTAATGTAGGAAAAAAATGCAGTCATGACTTTTGATATTTATTATCATGACATGGACACAGATAACCCGGACAGCTGTATTACGGTAACAATACATAATAATATTAAACAGTTTGACACTAACATGGATACGTCATTGGTCTCTTCAATAGAAATTTTCATGCACAAGTGTGATAATTAACACCGTGTCTGTGTAATTAGCCGGGTTAGAGGATTCATGTCACTATCACAATGAGGCAAGGAGAATCTCAGTCCCCTCCCTCCTAAGTATGTACCGTTTAGTTCAGTCATTGGAGCTGCTCCTACATCAAGTCAAGGCCGTCTCCAGAAGTTGGACTGGTCATCAAAGGACCATGCTGTCAGTCACTTAGCTGAGATGTTCTGCCTCCATGACAGCCAACAGGGCAAACCACTATGATAATGTTGCACATCAGAACTTTGTGCATAAACAACCAATAAAACGGCAGCTAACAGCCTAGGTATTAAAGTGCAGGCGAATCAACTGACTGTACACCAGGTTCAAGTGCAATGTAATGTGTGAAGCTCCAGACCTTTGGTCCGGACAAGAGCAAATATGTATTATATTGTAGTTTACCAGTTTGTGGTGCCGCATCGATTTGAAACTAAAAACAAGAAAAACTGCGCCAATAAAATGTCCACCAAGATCCACACCAATCCAAAGGAAGATGGATAGACAAATACAGCAATGGATTACTAAACGTAATTAAACAAGTTCAATAAGTCCATTGATAAATCATAAGTCCGTTAATAAGGCTGAATAAACACCACCGTGATTCACAAATGAATGTGACCCACCACCGAATGGAAAGCCGCTTCCCAAAGGGCAAGCACAAAACAGCGTTTGGCTATAACCCATCCATGGCCTTTATCATCCAGAGAGCTCAGGGAAAAACTTCTCAAGGTGTTCCAGGTGCTAAGTTCTTGTTTCCATATGGCTTATAGTCCAGAAGATCGTGGGGCATATGAGAAGAAAGGGGACCATAGCATAATACCGTAACATAAAATAATTTATTTAAAAAAGTAAATAGTACTCACAAACATCGTAAGTTTTAAAAGCATGTAGCAGTAATGCCGGCCGGCATAATAGGAGCCCTTTCTCCTTCGGAACGACGCGGTGACGTCACTGTACGATTTGAAACTACTTGTATTACTGTACATGCGCTACTTTTGGAGATTTCGTGTGTGGCACCCGAATTTGCACTGAGATGCAGCTTTGAAATCGTGCAAGTTCAAAGCCGCACTCAATGTGCACGGGGGCTTAATAAAAAATTGGTAAAAGGGTCATTAAAGTGGAAGTAAACTCCCCTATCGTTTTCAGCCAAGGAAGCTGCCATCTTTGCCTCTGTTTAACCAGTTGCCGACCGCCGCACGCCGATGTACGTCGGTACAATGGCACGGGCAGGCATAAGGACATACATGTACGTCCCTTGCCTCCCGCGGGTCGGGGGCCCGATCGGGCCCCCGCCCGGTGCCTGCGGCGGTCGGTATTCGTTCGGGAGCGATCCCGGACGAGGGGACGGCCATTCATTCATGGCCACCCCCTCGCGATCGCTCCCGACGAATAGAAATCCCCGGTGACATCACTTCCTCTCCTGTAATGTAAACACAGGAGAGGAAGTGATGTATTCTCTCCTCCGTGTCGGTATTTTTCGTTCCGACACGGAGGAGAGCGGATCAGTAAGTTGCACCAACACTCACACACACAGTAGAACATGCCAGGCACACTCACACCCCCCCTTTACCCCCCGATCACCCCGCCAATTACCCCTGCCCCCCAGTCACAGTGACACCAATGTCATTTTTTTTTTTTGCATTGGTGTCATTTGTGACTGTAATAACTGTTAGGGCAGTTAGAGTTAGCCCCCTTTAGTTCTAATGTACCCCCCTAACCCCCCCAATAAAGGTTTAACCCCGTGATCACCCCCCGTCGCCAGTGTCACTAAGGCTGGGTTCACATTGCAGCGGTTTATGAGAACGAATGTGATTCGCACTGCAGTGCAAATCACATCCGATCTCTGTGCGATTCGAGTTCAGCCATTCGCCGCACCCGCCACACCCGCCGCACCCGCCGCAAATTCGCACGGGACCCTTTTTTTGGCCCGCAGCAGAATCGGATCGCATGGGTGTTCACACCATGCGATCCGAGTTTGCAGATCGCACTGCGATATGCGAACTGATCTGGGGGTGTCAGTAACATTTCACTGACACTCCCAGCAGTTCGCATAGGGCAGTGTGAACTGCCGCCGGGAGGCATGCGATGCGGGAACCCGCCGCGGATTCGCGGCGTTTCCGCATCGCTCCAGTGTGAACCCAGCCTAATAAGCGATCATTTTTCTGATCGCCGTATTAGTGTCACAGGTGACGCTAGTCAGGCAGGTAGGTATTTAGGTTCGCCGCAGCTTTTTATAGCGCCAGGGACCCCCATATACTACCGCATAAAGCCCCCTGATTGCCCCCTAGTTAACCCTTTCACCAGTGATCACCATATAACTGTTACAGGTGACGCTGGTTGGTTAGTTATTTTTTTATAGTTTCAGGGCACCCGCCATTTATTACCTAATAAAGGTTTAACCCCCTGATCACCCGGCGGGTGTCATTTGTGACTAATAACTGTTAGGGCAGTTAGGGTTAGCCCCCTTTAGTTCTAAGGTACCCCCCTAACCCCCCCAATAAAGGTTTAACCCCGTGATCACCCCCCGTCGCCAGTGTCACTAAGGCTGGGTTCACATTGCAGCGGTTTATGATAACGGATGTGATTCGCACCGCACTGCAGTGCAAATCACATCCGATCTCTGTGCGATTCGAGTTCAGCCATTCGCCGCACCCGCCGCAAATTCGCACGGGACCCTTTTTTTGGCCCGCAGCAGAATCGGATCGCATGGGTGTTCACACCATGCGATCCAAGTTTGCAGATCGCACTGCGATATGCGAACTGATCTGGGGGTGTCAGTAACATTTCACTGACACTCCCAGCAGTTCGCATAGGGCAGTGTGAACTGCCGCCGGGAGGCATGCGATGCGGGAACCCGCCGCGCATTCGTGGCGTTCCCGCATCGCTCCAGTGTGAACCCAGCCTAATAAGCGATCGTTTTTCTGATCGCTGTATTAGTGTCACAGGTGACGCTAGTTAGGCAGGTAGGTATTTAGGTTCGCTGCAGCTTTTTATAGCGCCAGGGACCCCCATATACTACCGCATAAAGCCCCCTAATTGCCCCCTAGTTAACCCTTTCACCAGTGATCACCATATAACTGTTACAGGTGACGCTGGTTGGTTAGTTATTTTTTTATAGTTTCAGGGCACCCGCCATTTATTACCTAGTCTCACTAGTGTACCCCTAAATTTAGGGGTGTCTACTTTCCAAAATGGGGTCATTTGGGGGGGGTTTGTGCCATCTTGGCATTTTATGGCCTTCAAAACTGTAACGCCCTTAGAAAGCCTGAAGGCGGTGCTTGGTTTTCGGGGCCCCGTACGCGGCTAGGCTCCCAAAAAGTCCCAC